>NC_058131.1:364309230-364334813 GCF_016433145.1 Gracilinanus agilis
CCGGAGAGGGAGAGGGAAGGAGAGAAAGAGAAAGGAAGGGAGAGGGAGAGAGAAAGAGGGAGAGGGAAAGGGGGAGAGAAAGAGGAAGAGAGACAAAGAGAAAGAGACACAGAGAGAGAGAGGGATAGGAAGAGGGAGAAGGAGAAGGAGAGGGAGAGGGAGGGAGAGAAAGAAAGAGATAGGAAGGGAGAGAGAGGGAGAGGGAGAGAGAGAAAAAGAAATGGAGAGAGGGAAAGGGGGAGAGAAAGAGAGGAAGGGAGACAGAGAAAGAGAGAGACTCATGGAGAAACAGAGAGAGAGGGAGAGGGAAAGGGAGAGAGAGAGACAGAGACAGAGAGACAGAGAGAGAAAGAGGTAGTTGAAAGCAATTTAGGTTAAAATCCTGACTTTGCTACATATTACCTGTGAGACCCCGGGCAAATCAGTTGATTTCTCTGGGCCTCAGTTTCCTCATCTATAAATTGGGGTCAATAATACTTGCAGTTCTTGCCTCTTTTGGTCATTGCAAGGAAGGCACTTGTGTTAATGTGAAATATTATTAGGCAGCTAAGTGGCACAGTGGATAGAATCCTGGAGCCTATGTGCACATAGTCCTTACCACTTCTCTGCTTTGAACGAAACACAGTATTGATTCTAAGATGGAAAGTAAGGTTTTGTGTGTTTTTTTTTTTTTTGGTTGTTGTTGTTTTTAAGGGCATCTTTGATATAGTGAGAAGAATCTTGAATTTGAAGTCTGAGTACCAGTATGGAAAAAGTGATAAGGAAGTCTGCCAAAGATGAATAAAAGGCCTGCCAATTGGCACTGTGGCTCCAGGAAGCATGGATTTGTAGTGGAAAAAATCAGCCTGGTTTTGTGAACTCTATTCAGTTGCCATCCCAGGAATAGGAGCAGGAATAGAAAAAGATGGTAACTTTAACTCATAGTTGGGAGTGGAAGCTGAGAACTTGCTGGGCCTCAGCTTCCTCATCTGTAAAATGAGGGGATAGACTCAACGTCTAAGATCCCTTCCGTCTCTAGCTCTGTGATCCTATGTTTCCTGGGCAGGTATGCCACTAGGATAAGAGGATACAGGAATGACTTTTGGGTGAAGTTTAGCAAGGGCCCTATTGAAATAGTTGTTCACGAGTTCCAGAATGTCATGGGAGGGAAATGAAGACAGAAACAGAAGGACAGGCTGATAGATAATCAAGAGGCTGAAGTCCAAGATGAGGGTGAAGAGCAAGTTCAATAGGAATAAGGGCATCGAAGAGGTATGAGGAAAGGAAATTGTTTTCAGAAAGGAGAATTTTAGATTCCAAGCTCTTAGAGGCAGAATAATTCTGGATGAAGAGGGAGCTTTGATGTAGTGAAAAAAAAAATCCCTGGAAAGAGATAATGTAGCATAATATTATCTGTAGCTACTGCTAGTGCCCTCCCACTAGTAACCTTTCATTTATTTTGCATTATGCCTCTGGATGTAGAGTTGTCTCCTCCCATTGAAAGCAAGCCCCTTGAGTAGAAAGACCTACATATTCAAGACGTGTGACCTTGGGCAAGTCACCTAAGCTTCTGGTAGTATTGTGGCCTGGCAATTCTCTAAGACTGGTTTGCAGAACAGCTTTGGGCTTACATTGGTTTCCTCAGTGGGCATTCCCTACATTAATGAAATTACAAATGAATAAACAACGAATTTATAGAGTGCTTACTATGTGCAAGACACTGAACTAAGTGCTGGGAGTACAAATAGGAAAGTAAAATTCTTTGTTCTCATAGATCTCATTCAGATCTGAATTAAAAAAAAAATCATTGGATGAGAAATTTAGGACACCCGGGGTCAAATCTTAGTTCTGCTACTAAATCACTAGTAACCTTGGATAATTCATCCATTCTCTCTGAAGTTAAATTTCCTAAGTTGTAAACTGAAAAGTTTGGATAGGATGATCTTGAGTATTAGAGTATATCATCCCTGCTAACTAATAGCAGATGATTTTATTACTTGGTTTTGAGGTGTCGTTCTACCCCCTTGTTAAGTTAGTGACTGTAAGTAAGCCATTCCTCTATGACCAAGTTTCTTCATTGGTGTTGCTGTTCAGCCATTTCAGCTATGTTCAACTCGGAGCTCATTTGGAGTTTTCTTGGCAAAGATACTGGAGTGTTTTGCCCTTTCTACCTCTAGCTCATTTTATATCTGAGGAAACTGAGGCAAACAAGGTTAAGTGACTTGCCCAGGGTCAGGCGTCTAGCATATGTGTCTGAGGCCAGATTGAACTCAGGGCTGGTACCCTATCCACTCTGCCACCTAGCTGCCCTTTTCTCATCAGTAATAACGAATCTGTTTTTATTAGTTTTTATATCAGGAGAAAAGACTTCTCTTCATTTAGGGTAGATGGGACAATGACAGCTGACCATAGAGACAAGGTAGAACTGCTTGACTTTAATTTTGTTATTTTTTTTTCTGTAAAGAAAAATGACTTTTACATGGGAAATACCAGAATAAAAATGATCTGCAGGGAATTGATGCCCAAGATAAGTTAGGAGGTAATAAGAGAGTACTTCACTGCCCTTGATGAACTCATGCCACCTGGTTCAGATGACTACATCCTTGAATATTAAAAGAACTAGCAGAAGTGACTATTGAGCCATTGACAGTGATCATGGAAGATCATGGAAAATGGGAGAAATACCATTAGATTCAAGAAAAGCAAATGTGATTAACTTTTCAAAAAAAGCAAGAGAACAGAGTCTGTAGACTCTAGGCCAGCAAGCTTGAGTTTGATTCCTGGGAAAAGCCTAGAACAGATTAGTAAAGAGATAGCTGAGGAACACACAGAAAGGGAAGTGGTCATTGCAAAGAGACAGCATGATTTCATCAGGAACAGGTCATATCAGATCCGCCCTCATCTCCTTTTTTGTGACAGCATCACTAAACTAGGAGACAAAGAGAGTGCTGAATGCAGTTTACTTAGATTTTAGCAAATTTTTAAATCAAAAATCTTATACTTTTATATGACAAGATGGACAGAGATTAAGACAATATAATCAAGTGGATTCAGAAGTGATGGGATGATTGGACTCAAAGTTGTTCACTGTCAATGTGGCAGATCTCCAGTGGAGTAGTCCAGGGATCTGTGCTTGGACCTGTGCTGTTTAACATCTTTATCAATGGCCTGGATAAAGACAAAGATAGTACACTCATCAAATTTACAGATGACACAAATCTGGGGCGGGGAGGGGGGAAGAGACAGACAGACAGAGACAGAGAGAGGGAGGGAGGGAGGACGAGGGGGGAGAGAGAGAGAGAGAGAGAGAGAGAATATACTCTATGACAGAATCAGGATCCAAAAAGCTCTTGACAGGCTTGAGCACTGGGCTGAATCTAAGAAGATGGAATTCAATTTGGACAAATGTAAAGTATTGCTTGGGTACAAAAAAAAATCAACTTCATCAGTATAAAATGAGGGTCCAGGTACAGATAGACAAAAGTTGTTTAGAAAAACCTAGGGCTTTTAGTGGACTGATAGCTTGTGACTCATCAGTGTGGTGTGGTAGTCAAAAAAGCTTATTTGATCTTGGGCTGCATTAAGAGGGCCATAGTTTCTAAGAATAGGGAGGTGATTATCACATTGTACTCTGCTCTCATCAGATCTCAGATAGGGAGTATGGTGTTCAGCTCTGGACACCTCAGTTTAAGGACAATTGAAAAGCTGGAGAGTGTCCAGAGAAAAGTAAATAGAATGGCAAAGGGCCTTGGGTCTGTATCATATGAGGATCAGTAGAAGAAACTGGGCATAGTTTACCTAGAGAAGAGAAAACTTAGAAGGACATGAAAAATGTCTTTAAGTATTTAAGGGGCTGTTTATATGGGGGAGGAAGGAAGTTGCAGAGAGGCCAATATAAACTTGATGTCAGGAAAAACTTATAATCAGAGCTGTCCTAAATGGATTGAGTCTCCTCAAGTAGGTTTTTCCTTCCTTGGAGGTCCTAGGTAAAATTTGAATGACCATTGGTTATTGAGATAATGAGGATTCCTTTTGTGTATGAGTTGGACCAGATGGCCATTGAGGTCCCTTCAAATTCTCAGTTCTTAGAGGCTTAGAAGATATATAATAGGTGCATAATAAATGAAGGCTTTAAAATGATGAAATAATAGTTATTAATTTTTAATAATTTAATATTAGCTATAATTTTAAATAATTGTTTTGTTTATTGTTTAATCTAAATAAAGTTTTTAGTTAATCCTAATTAATAATTAAGTTATACTTATTTATTTAAAGGGTTGTCAGAGGGAAGAGGGATTAGATGAGTTCCCCTTGGCTCCAAGTGTGTGTGTGAACACAGCGGGGCAATTACAAAGAGGAATATTTGGATTTGATGTAAGAAAGAATTACCCAGCAATTAAAATTGTCCCCCAATAGGATGGGTTTCTTTGGGAGATCATATCACTGGAGGCTTTTATTCTGCATTCCTATGGCCACTTATTGAGAACTTTCTAGAAAGGGTTCCTTTTTGGGTTATGAGTGGACAAAATGCCTGCTGATGTCTCTTCCAATTCTGAGTTTCTGTAATACCAGATGTAGGGATCTTTGGAACAAATATTTCTCTTGGCCCTGTGCTCTTCTCAGCTGAGATCATGCTGGATTCCACCAAGACATCAGATTTCCCAACATCAAACTATAGACTCAGGTCTCTTAGTGACAATCTTTCTCTCAGGGTTTGCAAATGAGTTTCTTCCCTCTGTCCTACTCTCAGGCCAACATGGGGGAGGGACAGAGGAAACAATCACGGAGCATGCTCTGGGCCAAGGAGGAACTTGACGAGTAACACCCTTTGGAATGCTGCGGCCGAGTTTAACTAGTTCCAGATTTGCACAGTTCCCGTCAGAACATGTAATGAGGAATAGGGCCTTGGCTAATCAATGTGGGACATAGCAACAGCACAACAAGAGTGCCTGCAGAACCTGTTTCTCATGGCTTTGGTGCTTTCCCAAATACAGAGCACAGTTTTAGGGAACTGAAACCTAGCCCTGGGGCTCAGGGGCTTTTCTTGTGGTGGTTACCATCACATCTTCTCGGCTCCTGTGGTCTTAGCCTGCTTCCTGCTAACATCCAAGAGCCTATCCTTCTTCCCCAAATGATGATCCTCTGTTACTTGGCAGCTTAGAATTAATTTAGTACTGGAAGGGCCCTTATTGATCACTTAATACAATTCCCTTTATTCTGTAGATGAAGAAACTGAGACCCCACCAGTGTGATTTTGCTAAGATTATATGGGCAGAATATGGTGAATTCCCAGGACTCCAACTCAGGCCCTGTGATTCCAAATCCAGGATTCTTTAGGCTAGAGAGCTCTCATGAGTCAGAAATAATGCGATGCTATTAATAATAGTTCACACTTATAAAATGATTTAAAGTTTCACTGCACTGCTCTCATAAAAGCCCTGTGAGATTAGGGGATATACATATTATTCTCTTTTCACAAGAGGGTAACCTTGGAGCTTGTTTAAGGCCACTCAGCTATTAAGTATTGAAGCCTAGTCTCAAAGTCAGGAGATCTTCCTTGAACCCAGAAAGGACCTTGTAACCCGCTTGGGCTTCCATTCTCAAGGATTACTTGAGGACATCTGGTACCTCAGTAGTTCTAATAGTTATATTTAAACGGTTATTCCAGAAGAGCCCTAATAGAAAGGGCCATAGATTCTTTCTCTCTATTTTTTCTTTTATTTTTAAGTTTTATTGGTGCCTTTCTTCTTTAATCTTACAGTAACTCCTATTTACTCCCCCTTCCCCAGCCATAAACATAATGAACCCTCTTATAACAAAAAATAGTTAAGCAAAGCCAATAGACACTGATCTTATTTGACATAATATGCAAGATTCCACACCCTTGTTCTGCCCTTTCTACCACCCCTCACCCCTGCTTCATTTCTTCTCTAGGGTCAGACTCACTCATGGCAATTACTTAATATTTGGTTTCATTTTAGTGTTCCTTTTGTTAACATATTACAACCTTGTATATGGGTCTCTTGGTTTTACATATTTCACTCTACAGCAGTTCATCCAGGTCTTTAACCCGAATTCCTTATTTTTATTCTTTCTTATGGCTCAATAATATTCCATATATTCCTATGAATGAGAAAACATTTACTAAATGATTATTAGGTTGCAGTCACTATCTTAAATGCTGGGAATACTTATACAAAAATCAAATCAGTCCTTATTTTCAAGGCGGTTATGTCTAAAAGAAGACTTGTCTAAAGTATGTCCTAACTGTGTAGTTCTGGGAAGACCACTTAGGTTCTGTCAGTCTGTTTCCTCATCCATAAAATGGGGATACTAATAGCACCTACCTTTGAGGGTTGTTGTGGGGATAGACTGGTAAATTATTTTCAAAGTACTTTACAAACCTTGAAGTGTTATTCAGATGCTAGTGATTATTATTATTATTGTTAATGAACATATTTGGGTATGGAAAGAGCACAAACAGGAGAGTGGAAGCTAAAGAGAAATCTTTTGGACTCAGAAGTCACAGGAATGGTGAGTGGAGCCACAAAACAATTTGTGGATGTGTCCTCTTTAAGAATGGCAGATATGTTTTTGTTGATCTGATAATGTTGATCTGATTACTGTTCCCTGAGCTACTGTACAGGGCAAGGTGGAAGAAGAAATAAAGATGTCCATACAGTGGCAGGCAGTATGGTAGTCTTGGATTGGGCTAGTTATGGAGAATTCTCCTCAGTCAAGAGCTCAGGCCTCTACTTTTCCTCTCCCCATCCCTCACCCCCCAGCTGGAGAGCTCCCAGAGTAGAAAAAGAGGCATAACATACCACAATTTGTTCAGCCATTACCCAATTGATAGGCATCTACTCTACTTTCTTGCTAATTCTCTCTTGGGGCCACTAGAACACCCATTCTTCATCTAAAAGGGGCAATAGATGCTTCATTTTGGACCTCACATACCACAGTGATGCTACTGAGATTTTCTCCTACAGTAGTCATGCTTCCAAAGAAGGTTCACCAGGGAAATAATAATTGAAAAATCTTAAAACTGATCATTGTCATCTGTGGCAGAAAGAAAGGGAGTATTCTTCAGCATAAAATATAAAGCTAGGAATGAGTCATTATATCCAGTTCTCTACATAGTCACAATTTATTGTTGAATGAGCTTGAGAAAATTGCCACAGGAAACCTTTTCTCAGTTGCCTGTAATTTCCCTGTCCTCATGAGTGACCCAGCTGGCTGTTTCCCAAGTGTCCCTCCTCCTTGCCCTCCTGCTCTATTAATGCTCTTGGTCAGAGGTCTGGGCAATGAGGTTGAAGTTGCAAGTTCAAACCTTGTGTGGGGCAGTTAGCTCTAGCCTAACAGGATCACAGATGACATCTCTAGTCCCACAAGCCAACTTGCAAATGCTACTCTGGGACTTAAGGGCAGTCAAGGAAGAGAATGTTGGTGCTTCAGTGCCAGTCTGTGCCTTATGGTGGGACATGTGCCCAACTTATGGCAGGTGAGTAGTACCACTGAAAAGAGACTTAAGTGGCAACTAGTTGGCTCAGTGGATAGAGAGCCAGGCTTGGAGATGGGGAGATCCTGGGTTCAAATTTGGCCTCGGACACTTCCTAACTGTGATCACAGACCACTAATTCCAACTGCCTACCCTTGATCACTCTTCTGCCTTGGAACTGATACTTAATATTGATTCTCAGGGTTAAAATAATAATAAAAAAAGACATAGAACTAGAAAGGACTTTACAGATCATCTGATCCCAATTAACTTATCTTTCAGAAAAGAAGACTGAGTCCTAGAGAGAGGAAGTGACTTTTTCAAGGTTGCATAGATATGAAGTGGAAGAGTTGAAATTTGACCCCAGATCTTCTGACTCTGGGATAATCATAATAGCTAATATTTATTTAGTGCAGGTTAGCAGGGTGCTTTATGTCTATTAACTCATTTGATCCATCTATGTTCTCCCCTATTTCTTCCTTAGATTTCTGATTTCACTTACTCATAGCATAAGTCCAGAAGGAAGTCATGTTTGTATTTGGTATGTTGTGCTCACATATACACATGTATAAAACATATCCTGATCTGGGGCAAGTGACCTGTGAGGGACAGCTGGCATCTATCACAATGGAAGCCAGGTTTTTCTGTGGGGTCTTTCTTGCTCCTGATTTGCCCGTAAATGTCTAACAAGTAGCTCTCAAAAAAGTATGATACTCTAAAGTTAAATCTGCATCAGTAACATTAGCCCCATCCCTTTCTTCACTTTATACAATGAACAGACCAATAAATCAAGCCTTTATTTGTAGTATTTGCCATTTTCTGAGGTGTAAATGCTCATACTAAAAATTTAACAATAAGCCCTTCCTTGGCTAGAGCTGGCTCCAGCATCCTTCTGTAACCTGAGTCCTGCCAAGGGCTTTTATACCGAGCCAGCATGCTGGGACATCGAGGCCTGGCCAAGTGGCTCCAAGCTCTGAACTCCGAAATTATGGACATGAGTTGCTGTTATTCAGTTGTTTTCAGTTGTGTCCAACTCTTTGTGACCCCATTTGAGGTTTTCTTGGCAAAGATACTGGAGTAGGTTGCCATTTCCTTCTCCTACTCATTTTACAGATGAGAAAACTGAGGCAAACAGGGTTAAGTGGCTTGCCCAGCTAGTAAGAGTTTGAGGTCAGATTTAGATGTGGGAAAACTCATCTTCCAGACTCAAGATCTAGCACTCTACCCACCAAGTCACTCAACTGCTCCAATGATGACCGGGGGGCATTGACCATAACTCTCTGTGAACAGGTTGTGAATGTAATGCTCCTGGACCTTTCCATGTATTATGGAGAGTCATTACTTTAACAGATATCAGTGAGTCACAAACTCTTCTCAAGTGACGGCTAGGTACCAGGCTCATCATTGAGAGAACAAAGACAAAAATGAAATAGTCTCTATTTCCAAGGAGTTGGCATTCTATAGAAGGAAATAACATGTTCACATATTGGTATAGACAAAATTTATAAAAAATAAAAAGCAAGGTTATTTGGGGGAAGGAATAGGCAGTAACAGTAGTATAGGTCAGGAAAGACTTCATGTAGGAGATGTCACTTGAGCAGAGTTTTGAAAGAAATAAAAGAACCAAAGAAATGGAGATGAAGAGGGAATGCATGTAAGATCTGGGGGACAGCTAGTGCAAAAGCGTGGAAGTAGGAGATGTAGTTTTATGTGTGAAGGACTGGAAGAAGGCCTATTTGGCTGGACTTGTAGAATGTGGGAAGGGTGCATAACGAGGCTGCAAAGGTATTTGGGGGTCAGGTTGGAAAGGGCCTTCAAGTCCAGAAGAGGAATTTTATATTTAATCCTAGAGGAAATAGGGGAACAATGGAGTTTATTGAATAAAGTTCAGATCAGTGCTTGAGAAAGATCACTTTGGTGCCTATATAGAAGATGGTTTTATATGGGAAGGGCATTGAAGAAAGTTAGTTAGGTGATTATTATAAGTTAGTCCAAGCAAGAGATCATTTATAATGCTATCAAGTAGATTAAATGCCAAGATAGCTATAGAGACAAATAAAAACCTAAGAATTAGGCATGAGAGAATTAGTAGACTTTTCCAAATGATGGTCACAGTAGACCATACCTCTACTATTACACAACTAAGAGGGCAAGATGCAGAAACAACAAAATCCCACTTTATATATATACACATATGTATATATATATATAGTATTTTTTTTAACTCTTACTTTTTGTCTTAGAATTGATAGTGAAAAGGGCCAGGCAATGGGAAAGGAAGTGTCTGAGATCAAATTTTAACCCAGAACCTCCATCTCTAGGCCTAACTCTCTATCCACTGAGCTACATAGCTGTCCTTGTTTATTGATTTTTTCTAAAAGCATTTGATTCAATAGAACAAAACACATACTTAATGGTTCTCTTCCTTAATGTCTTCCCATCCATTCATTATAATCATTCAGGATTCCTTTATAGACATAACAATTGACGTTACAATTTTTTTTAAACCCTTACCTTTTGTTTTAGAATCAATACTATGTATTGGCTCCAAGGCAGAAGAGTGGTAAGGGCTAGGCAGTGGGGGTTAAGTGACTTGTCCAGAGTCACACAGCTAGGAAGTGTCTGAGGCCATATTGAACCCAGGACCTCTATGAATCTGGGCCTGGCTCTCAATCCACTGTCCCAAGATATAACCCTTTTCAATGATAGAACCTTTTTCAATGATTGTCTCATCATGAATACCAGAAAGGTATGAAGCAAGTAGACATTTCTACTAAAGGTTTTTGCTTCTATCATGGAGGAGATCCAGCTCAGAGTTGTACATTTAAAAATTAGTATCCAATAACTAAGTATTATATTTTATAAATTTTATTAATAATAACTAAAGTAAGAGACCTAGCTATTCAACCGGCTCGCGAGACAAAAGAGAGCCTCAGGACTTATACAAAACGTGAAAAAGGAAAAGCATTTTAGGTAATACAGAAAGGAAATTTGGGTAATGTAGTTTTTAGGGATTCAAGATATTTCTAACTACACAGAGTCCATGGAGAGGAGAGATTCTCTCTAGATGTTGAAATCCTCAGGATATTCCTGTTTTCCGATTTTATTATTATGGCTACATCAAGTCCCAGAATATTGTGGAGTATTCTGGAAGAGAATTCTGTAATCATTCAAAAGAGTTTGGTTTAGTCAAGAAAGATCAAGTAATCGAAGAACATTTATTGCCCAGATTATGATATATAGAGAGCGTGTGTGTGTGTGTGTGTGTGTGTGTGTGTTAGAGAGCTGTTTTCAGGAGAGTTGTGATGTGTGAGGGAGATGCATTGTGTAATTTTAGTAACTGGTTCCATTTGCCCTACCATGTGGTTGGGAGACTCTTTTTCCCATTAGTTGTATAGCTAGAGCCGTCACCCTCTTCAAAAGAGCCTTCCCTTTAGAGCATGGTACTCTCACCAGACACATGAGTAAAGGAATCACCTCACTCTTCCAGATGAGAATGCAGCCAAGTGTCAGATTGAGCTCTAGTGCTGGAAGGGGCTATCTCATTTAATGCTCTCATTTTACAGTTGTAGAAACGGAGACCCTGAGAGATTGAGTGACTTGCCCTAGGTCACACAGATAATATCCCAAGTGGGATTTGAATATGGATCTTCTGATTCCTGAGCACATGTTTTTTCTACTATGATCTCTGAAGAATTAAGAATGAATATCATCCAGAGGGCAATAGAGAAATGCATAGGTATATGATCAGGCTGCAAGACAGAACACGTGAGGAGCTTTGAAGAAGTGGAATAAAGAAGGCCACCAGGGAAATATAGGATTTGCTGGTCATATGGCAAAAATAAGGGAGATCTATCAAGTGGATGACTAGTGTGCTCCAATGGTGTTATTATAAGTTTGGGAGAGTAGGGAAGGACTCTAGCACGTTGAAAGGATTCCCTGTGATGAACATCTGGGAGGACCTGGTCAAAAATCATATAGGATAGGGGGCAGCTGGGTAGCTCAGTGGATTGAGAGTCAGGCCTAGAGGCGGGAGGTCCTAGGTTCAAATTCGGCCTCAGACACTTCCCAGCTGTGTGACCCTGGGCAAGTCACTTGACCCCCATTGCCCACCCTTACCACTCTTCCACCTAGGAGCCAATACACAGAATTTAAGGGTTTAAAAAAATCATATAGGATAGGCAGGATGAATGAGTTGTGACCTGCACCTTTGGAAGGAACACCTAAATAAATGTTTACCAGTTCATTGGAGTATTTGAGCTCCTAAGTACCTTGTTGATGTCATATGTCTGGCTGGAAAGTGGTATTGAGTAAGCTTGGAATTATTCCGTAGGCTGAGATTGATCCTACCCTTTCTTATCTTCTCTCTGTTTTCCCCTTTACATAGTGAAGAAGAGGTAAGGCAGGACACCACTTGGTGCCCAAACCATAGGAAACTTAGAGAAACTTTAAAGATACTGGGACTTTTTTCAGGGCAGACAAATTACCTAAAGATGTGGCCAAAGTCTGGGACTGGTATCACAGCTAGGCATATTCTTGAGAATCAGTAGACATTAGAGAGAGATTCAGATACAGTTCCTTGTGATATTTTGTAGTCACAAATCCATGTGATTTTGGAAGCCTATGTTCTCAGGGGTTGATCTAAGAAGACTCTATCAAGGCTCCTTGTAGCAATGGAGAGCAGAGATATACAGATTCCACTGTCACTTTTCTTATCCCTTCCTCTTGAAGCAGAGGGTTCGAGGTGACCCAGGGGATAAAGTGCCTGGCTTGGAGTCAGGAAGATAAGTCTTCCTGAATTCAAATTTGGCCTCAAACACTTAACTGTGTGGCCCTGGGTAAGTCCCAAACCCTCTTTGCCTCACTTCCTCATCTGTGTGAGCTGGAGAAGGAAAAGGCAAACTATCTTTGTCAAGAAACCCCAAATGGGGTCACAAAGAGTCTAATGCAACTGAAATGATTGAACAACAAAAATTTAATTAATGCTCCTTAGGGCAAAGAGTGGAAATATTGACTGTATGTTCCCTTTCTTGCCTCATTTCATGTTCTTATCAGTTATATTCTCAAATCCAGAGTAGAGAAATGCTTCAAGTTAGATGGAAGAGAGGATAGAAAGGGCTACTCAGGGTCTGATGAATTCAAGAGAGAGAGGGCTTGAGAGAAGTCAAATAAGCCCATGAGATGGGGGTCATATCCTTTCATCTAGGCTGCTTTGGGAGCCATACCCACCAAAATGGCAGACATGCAGCTTCCTGAGCCACTTCCTTCCTTACTTCAAATATCTACCCAAAGAGCAAGACAACTAACAGTGAAGCCTTAAAATGCTAATGAAGCAACATGTTGGAGTGGAAAGAACTCTGTATTTGTTGAAGAGAGACCTGGGCTCAGACCTCAGTTCTGCCAATGACTCTTGGTATATGCTTGAGGAGTCAAGACATTCGCCTCTCTGAGCCTCAGTTTCTTCTTCTGTGAAAATAAGGGACTATATGAACTCTAAGTTTCCTTGCTAATTTAAAATCCAACACTAAAATCTTGTGATAGACAAAAAAAAAAAAAAAAAAAAAAGCAGTGACCATCTCCAGGGAATTGGAGGATGTGGGCGGCTGGGTCCAGTAATCATTGTCACGAAGCAATGCAGAAGGAACATAATGGAGCTCATGAGGTCATAGCTCCAGAATCCAAAGGGTCCAGTCATTCATTTTACGGATGAAGAATCTGAGGCTCAAAGACAATAAGTGAATTGCCCAAGATCACCCAGGTAGTAAGGAGCAGTCAGACCTAGATCCTCTGAAATACTAAAATAGTTTCTAACAATGTCACTTAGTTGTGAACAGCTGGAAAAGAACAGCTAGAGACAGACCAGTCACTCCAAATAATTAAAGTTAGAGGTAGAAGTCCTTAGAATAAAAAGAAAAAAGTTAAATATTTACAGTGGAAAAAAAAATGCTATACTTGGTGTCAGAAGACTTGGCTTTGAGAGCTTGTTCTTGTTCTTCAGTTGTTTTAGCTGTATCTGACTCTTCATGACTCCATTTGGTATTTTCATGGCAAAGATATTAGAACAGCTTGCTATTTCCTTCTCCAGCTCCTTTTACAGATAAGGAAACTGAGGCAAACAAGATGAAATGGCATGCAGAATCACAGAGTTGTTAAGTGTCTGAGGCCAGATTTGAACTCATGAAGATGTGTCTTCCTAATCCCAGGCCCAGCACTCTATCCACTTTGCCACCTACCTATATAAATAAAATAAATAAATACCCATGGGGGCAGATAGGTAGCACAGTGAAGAGAGCACCAGGCCTTGAGTTGGGAGGACCCAGGCCCAAATCTGACCTCAGACACTTCCTAGGTGTAAAACTCTGAGAAATCCTGATTGCCTAGCCTTTACCACTCTTCTGTCTTATAATTTATACTAAGACAGAAGGCAAGGTCTTAAAAACAAACAAATAAATAAATAAATAAAATATCCAGGCAACCTGAAAGATGTTTCTTCCTCTGAGGCTCAGTTTCCTTCCTTGTAAAATAGAGTCAATAGTATTTACTCTACCTACCTCATCGAGCAGTTGTGAGATAATTTATAGAAAAGAGTACAGAAATGGGAGGTAGGTATTATTAGTATTCCTAAGCAGAATCAAAAACATAGATTTCCCAAGAGGAAGTAAACTCTTTAAAGAACAAGGAACTAGAGCAGACCCTCCCCTTTCCGGTCCCCACCTATTGAGATCTCTTGATTATGTGGTTCTTTTTGGACAGGGCCAGGGGAAGTATTGACCCTGCTGGAGCCTGGCCTTGTCCGGCCCTGCCCATCTTTACTTCCTTGTTTCTGCTTCTCTGCTTCTGGTGGCCTCCAGGTCTGACCCACCCTGCCTGGCTCTCCTCCAGCTCTTAAAGTCCTCTGCTTTTGCCTTCTCCTTTTGTGAATCTACTGCTGCTGACACCTTCTTCTGGGGGGAATCTGAAGAGTTAACAAGGTGAACAAGGTCACAAAGTCAGAAGAGGACACTTAGATGGCTCAGTGGATAGAGAGCCAAGCCTAGAGACCGGAGGTCCTGAATTTAAATCTGGCCTCAGACACTTCCCAGCTGTGTGACCCTGGGCAAGTCACTTAACCCCCATTGCCTAGCTTTTACCTCTCTTCTGTCTTGGAATCAATACACAGTACTGATTCTAAGATGGAAGTAAGGGTTTAAAAAAAATAAATGAGAACTAAGACTTGGGCTAGGGGTAGAGTATTGTCCATTGTTTTTCAGTGATGTCTGACTCTTTGTGACCTCATATGAGGTTTTTTGGCAAAGATACTGGAGTAATTTTCTCTTTCCTTCCCCAGCTCATATATAGAAGAATCTGAGGCAAAGAGGTTTAAGTGACTTGCCTAGGGCCACACAGGAAGGAAGGGTCTGAGACTGGATTTTAACTCTCAAAGATGAGTCTTCCCGACTCTAGACCTGGCACTCTATTCATTGCACCACCTCATTGCCCCAAGAATAATGATGGTGATCATCACAAGGAATAACTTGGTGTAATATTGAGTCATAGAAGGCATGGAAGCCTTGGGTTCAAGTAGCACTTCTGTATGATCCTGAACAAAGCACACACTCTTGGCGCCTTGAGCAACACTCTTAAGTCTTTAAGTTACAGATGAGTTGTTGGTCTGACATTAGAAGAGTTTTCACACTGAGAATTCCTTACAGTGATGAATTCACAAATCTGGATACCCTCAGATGATACCAATAATTCACATTTCTTATTTCTATAGCATCTTATTTCTGTTTAGACATAGTTCTTTCTTTACCCTGCGAGGTGGGGAATCCAGTTGTTAATCATCCCCATTTTACAGATTGAGAACTGAAGGCTCAGAAAGGCATTCTTTGTTCGTGGCCCACATAACTATAGAACAGTGGAGCTGAATTTCCAACTATATACTACAAGTCCAGCTACTTCCCACTATCCCATGTGGCCTGGAGAATGCAGCTCTCCAGATTATTACTCAGTGTGATTGCTCCCTTCCTGATTTAACTCAATAAACAATGTCCCATTGTAAGAATATGGAGCCCTGAGCATTAACAGAAACTCTATTAGAGTAGCCCTGATATGAATAGACACACCAAGGTCTGTTTGACCCTTGGATTCATTTAGTGACCTATTCTTTCAGTTGAGTTTTGGCCAAAAAAATATTCTATTGAAATAGGACATTTTATGAATAGAAATCCTACCCCTTATTTACCCTGGAATCATTTTAGCCTTTTCATCCTGTTAAGCCAACTCAATCCTGCCTTCAAAATGAAGCTCTCTCTGCTTTTGAAACCTCACTGATCTCAGTCTAGTTTCAAAGACTGGTAGAGAGTCAAGGCATCTTAAAGATCATGTAGTGAGTCCATCATTTCATTTTAAGTTTTTATTATTTTTTTTAAAAACTCTTACTTTGATAATAACAACTCTAAGACAGAAGAGGAATAGCTAGGCAATCAGGGTTAAGTGATTTGTCCAGGGTCACAAGTAGCTAGGAAGTATCTGAGGACAGATTTGAACCCAAGCCCTCCTGACTCTGGGCCTGGCTCTCTATCTACTGTGTTACCTTGTTGAATCCAAATCTCTCATCCTTTCAAACTAACTCAAGTCCTGCCTCCCAAATGAAGCTCTCTCTGTTTTCTAGCCCTTACTGATCTCAGTTGTGTTTCAAAAAAAAGAAGGAAAGAAAGAGAGAAAGAGAAAAAGAAAGAGAGAAAGAAAGAAAGAGAAAGAAAAAGAAAGGAAGGAAGAAAGAAAGGAAGGAAGAAAAAGGGAGGGAGGAAGAGAGGGAAGGAGGGAGGAAGGGAGGAAAGAAAGAAGGAAGGAAGGGAGGGAGGGGACAAGTTAAGGCCTCTTAGAAGATCATGCAATGTGAGTCCATCATATTACAGTGGAGGAAGCCGAGGACCCAGAGGTAAAATGTGTAGTTCCAAGTCAGACTGTATGAATTTGGTTACATTTGAGATTTAAACCTAGGACTTCTGACTCCTAATTTTCTGACATCAAGCTCACCCCCAACTTCTCTGGCCCTTATAGTATATACCATATAATTTATGTGACAGGCCTTTCATAATTACTAGTCATCTTTCCCAGTTGGCTTAGGGATCCCATAAAACTAAGGACCATCTTTTACATTCGAATATCAGGAACATAGATTTAGAGTTGGAAGTGACCCAACAGGTCATCTAAGCTAAACTCATCACTTTGAAGGGAAGGAAACCCAAACACAAAGAGATTAAATCACTCGTCCAAGGCTAGCCAGCTAAGAAGGAGTTTAGAGGGGATTTGAACTCAGCTCCTTCAATGCTAAATCCAATACTATTTCTACTCTATGACACTGCTCACAGTACCTGTTAGTAAGACAGAAGAAATTTGTTTTCTAAATGATCAGACAGAAACTGAAGAGAAGACATTTCTTTTTAGGATGATAATACTGAATATACTTACAAGTAATATTATACATAACAGTACCCCCATTTTTTACATTTATGAGTTAACTAAACTTTTTAAGGTATCTCCACATTTTTAGTCTTTGTGTGTTGTCTGTTGGCTTTAGCATTCTTTTCCCAAACTTTAACTTTTATTTTAACTTTTTTTCTATTTTCAAAAATATTTATTTTTCCAATTAGATGTAACAATTTTCAACATACATTTTTCAAAATTATAAAATCCAAATTGAGAAGACATTTTTCTTAATAACTCTAAATATTTAGCAGCCTTGAGCCTAATCTTCTAAGTACTAACAATGCATGTTTCTATAGAGCTTTGTCTTTTAAATCCTTACTTTCCATCTTAGAATCAATACTGTGTATTGGTTCCAATTGGTTTCAAGGCAGAAGAGTAGTAAGGGCTAGGCCAGTGGTTCCCAAACTTTTTTGGCCTACCACCCCCTATCCAGAAAAAATATAACTTATCGCCTCCTGTCATATACTATCATCTTCCCCTTACAGTTATTCACCGCCCCCAAATGCACCTGTGGCCATCACTGCCCCCCTGGATCGCTGCAGGACCGTGGTAGTGCCCACTTTGGGAATCACTGGGCTAGGCAATGGTGTGGTTAAGTGACTTGCCTAAGATTACACAGTTAGGAAGTATTTAAGGCCACATTTGAATCCAGGACTTCATATCTCTAGGCCTCATATTTCAATCCACCAAGCCACCCAGCTGCCCCTTCTATCGAGCTTTAAGGTTTACAAAACACTTTCTTCACTATCTTCACTATAATTCTGTACATGTAATGATTATCGCCTCATTTTTGAGGTGAGAAAACAGAGGCCCAAAAAAGCTATGGTCATAGCTAGTGTGAATGCTTGTGTCAGTGCTCAGCTTTAAAGTTTGATCTCCAGATTCTAAATTTAGTCCATTCTATTAGACCAAACCACTGCTAAAGACACCTGGAATCAGTTCCAGAATCCTTAGATCTTCCCTCCATGGATGCTGAGTTTCCTGCCCTGCAGCTGATTCGATGAGTCTTTGAGTTCCTGCCTCTGCTACATTACTGATGTGCCCAGGCTGGCACTATTGCTGAAGGAGGCAGCTGGCCAACCCGTGTTGTCTAAATATTGAGGGAAGTTGTTAGGGAAGTTTCCTTGGTAACTGAAAAGCTGACTGGCATGCTGGCGATGGGGAGATAGGGACTTTACTATCTTGTCATGTGTGCATTTGTTTTCTTTATCTCTTATCTGAAGCTGATTGAGGAATTTAGGGGGAAACTGGTAATCTGGCATATCATGCAGGAAGTGATCCACATTAAACCAAAGGAAATTCTAGGGAAATCTTCAGAGATGGTCTATGGCCAGTGGCAAGATGACTTCAGTTATTAACTCAAGCCCCAGTAGTCTGGAATTGAAGTGGTGGAGTGTTCTGCCCTTCAAAATCTGAAATTTCAACTTCTCACATCAATACTTCAAGGAAGGGGGTAGCTAGGTAGCTCAGTGAATTGAGAGCTGGGCCTGGAGACAGGAGGTTTGGGGTTCAAATCTGGCCTCAGACACTTCCTAACTATGTGACCTTGGGTAAATCACTTGATCCCCATTGCCTAGTTCTTACTATTCTTCTGTCTTGGAACCAATACACAGTATTGATTCTAACATGGAAGGTGAGGGTTTAAAAAACCCCCAAAACTTCAAAGAACCATTTTTTTCAGGGTAAATACTCTATAGATTAAAATCTCAAATTTTCTACCAGCTGGTAATCAGCCCTAGAGGGATGAACCTGTCTACTCTTGTCTTCAGTGGTTCTTGTATAACAGACATAATTCTTGTATAATAGACAGAGTATATGCTAGCACACAGGTCAATGCATAAGTGTCTCTGGTAAGTCTGTTGCCAATATATAGGCCAGTTCAGATGGAGATTTGGACAGAAATGGCCCTCAGTCTCCTTTGCTTAATCATTAATGAGTTATGACGCATACCATGCATATTAAGTATATGTAATCCCCAAGCCTCTGTCCTGAGCTTTCTTCTCTTTTCCCTCAATACTCTTTATCTTAAATCAAATGAGATATTTGTAACATTTAGCATAGTATCTGGCACATAGTTGGTGCTATAAAATGCCAATTCCCTTCCCTTCCTGTTCTGTCTTGGTGACCTCATGAGTTTCTATGGGCAGATGATTCCAGAATTTACATATTTTGCTGTAGTATATCTCCTAAGTTCCAGTTTCATGCCTATTGACCCTTCAAAACTGAGGACTGATAGGCATTTCAAACTCAATAGGTCCAAGTAGAACTTATTATCTTTTCCTCCTAACTGTTTTCTCTTCTGAACTTCCCTATTATTACTGTAGAGAGTCCTTTCAAACTTCCAGTCACCCAATTTCACAACATTGGTGTCATCTTCTATACTTCATTCTCCCTCATCCCACATATCTAGTCAGTGGCTACATCTTGTTGTTTCTATCTCCACCATACTTCTCACATATATCGCTTTGACTCTGCTCCCATAGCCACTACTCTAGTTCATTGTTATCTCTCAGCCCAGACCAGTGGTTCCCAAGGTTTTTGCCGAGCAATGTGGTTCAGCTGTTTTTCATGTATTCAACTCTTTGTAACCCCATTTAGGGTTTTCTTGGCAAATATACTGGATTGATTTACCATTTCTTTCTCTAGTTCATTTGATAGATGAAGAAACTGAGGCAAACGGTTTAAGTGACTTTCCCAGGATCTCACATCTAATAAATGTCTGAGGTCAGATTTAAACTCAGGAAAATGAGTCCTTTTGACTTTAGTCCTGGCACATTGTTCCACCTAGTTATTTGTTGAGCAAAGCCCTTCAACAACAACAAAATGTGTTGTGAACCCCAAGTGTAATTAATATGCTCATAATATTTTGATTATTCTTTTACACATATTCATTACTTACCATAACTATGATGATAACTTTTCCTTCAAAACCTCCAAATTTAAATTTAAATTTAAATTATATAATTCTAATTACAAATATAAAATTTTATTCTACCTATTGTATATGTTTTTATAAAATTCATGTTTTAAAATTTCATTTGATAAACATTTCAGGAAAAGAAGCTTGCTAACTCCTTGAATCCAGAAAACGGATTGTTTGGAGAAAGATGCCTGCAGAAACCTACACTGCTTCAAGAAGATCCAGAATGAACTTTGGGGTACAATTGATTGAACTGAAGGGGGTTGAACACAGTTATTTTGAATGTACACTCTTACGCCAAAGGGGACTGCTCCCTAATTGGCTTATTGTCATTGCGCCTAGCAAATATTGGTTTTGCTTTCTCTTTCTTCTATTTCCCTATTATCTCTAACTATTGTGGTTTCTTTTTAGAAGGTACAATATTGTATACACCTATACTTAGAAGATTTTTAGAGATATAAGCTAATTATATTAAATGATCAATTGGGGAGACTAATCTCCCAAATGATCACAGGGGGGGATTATGAAGATGGGATTATCTCTCCCCTGCCCATTTTTAGATATAATCACCAGAAGTGTATACATCCTACTTATCTTTAAGTATGAGGTTTGTGACCTGCCTGTGTGATGGTGGGTGACAAATCAGAATCGACTAATTGCCCCCTGGGCAGTTCTAAGCAAAGCTTTAGCTATAATTGGTCCACGTAAAGTGGAAGGAAGGTACAGAAAGTAACAAAAGGAATGGTCTTTAAAAGTGGCAAGAACTTCCTGTGACCAGTTCTTTCATCTTCAACTTGACCTTGAAGGAACTCTGACTTGGGACCTCAGACTGCTCTTTGATTTTTCCCTTAGAACTACCATGCGGGTGAGTGAAAAGACTGACTCCTTTTTTTGGATTTTCTGAGAGGTACTAGCCTTTGGAGAGGCCCCTTGTCTTGGAGGAGGCCTAGTAGCTAAAACCCTTGTTTAATTTACCCCTGGGCCCCCTTTGCTGGGGCCTCTGAAGCCTTGCCTGGTTCAGAGAGGACTGGAGTAATTACCTACTCTCACTCTGATTTCCTTACTTTCACTCTTTCTCCTTTTGTAAATAAACTACCATAAAAAGTCATTCTGATTTGAGTAATAATTTCTTTCTTTCTTTTTTTTTTTTTTTAAACCCTTACCTTCCATCTTGGAGTCAATACTGTGTATTGGCTCCAAGGCAGAAGAGTGGTAAGGGTAGGCAATGGGGGTCAAGTGACTTGCCCAGGGTCACACAGCTGAGAAGTGTCTGAGGCCAGATTTGAACCTAGGATCTCCCGTCTCTAGGCCTGGCTCTCAATCCACTGAGCTACCCAACTGCTCCCTTGAATAATAATTTCTGGCAGCCACGTTTCTCATATATTTAGTCCAACCTTTTAATTTTTACCCCTTACACTGTAATTATGAAAACTCTAAATATAAAATCATAAAACTAAATAAAAAATACATATGAATATTTTATGTAGGGCATTCTTTAAAAATTAAAAGAAGTAATCCAGTAAGTCCTCATGTCCTTACTATTTTATCTGTAAGGCCACATTAAATTTATTTATTTTGTACATTTCACTGAGCATATAATGGTTCATAATGGTTTCAAGATGAGTAGTAATGCTCAAGTCCACTGATCTTGATCATGTGATTACACAGCTAATGGGGGTATGCCTATAGGTCAAGAGAGAGCAATAAAGGGGAGCTACTCTGGTCCAGTGCATAGAACACACATGAGGGCATGTTCATACATCTGACCATCCATTGGAGACCAATTTACAAATAGTGAGCCCTTAAGATGGTTTGGAAACAATTTGATATCGATGGCTTGAGAAAGTGCAAGAACATGTTGTATTCAGTGAGAAGCAGTCAGAGTTTGATGCTATTGACATATGACACCAAAGTTGTTGTGTATTGGATCATGATGGTTTCAATTCACTACAGAAACAAACCTATACTACTTTAAATATGTGCATGCTTATTGCCACAAAGGAAAACATATTCATAGCATTCTTCTTGTTATTCAGTCATTTCAGTCATGTCTGACTCTTTGTGACCCTCTTTGGGGTTTTCTTAGCAAAAATACTGCAGAGATTTGCCATTTCCTTCTCTAGCTCATTTGACAGATGAGGAAACTGAGACAAACAGGATCGAGTGACTTTTCTAGGGTCACACAGCTAGTGTCTGAGGTCAGATTTGAACTTAAGAAGTGGTCTTCCTGACTTCTGGCCCAGAGCTCTATCCGCTGTTCCTGTGCATAACAGCAAATAGGTAAGTTTGGCTGAAGCATAGAAAGCATGAGGTGGGGTTAATGTGTAATCAGTAGCCTAGGGCTAGATTGCCAAAAGTTTTAAATGCCAAATTCAAGGAGTTTGTATTTGCTCTCTTAAGGCCTGGGGAGCCCCTGAAGCTTCCTGGGTGGAAGAGTGGAAAGGTAGATGAGCACTTTTAGAATTATTAATTTAAAAGATCACATATTCTGCCATTCTTCCTACTTGTTAACATTTAATATTCCAACATTGTTGGTTCTTACATGTCCATGTCTCATGTTCTAACATTCTATGATTCTAAGGTCCTTTCCAGCCCTGATATTTTGTGGTTTTATGGACTTTCCCTCCTTGATCCAAAGCTCTAAAGAGGCATCTGAAATTGGATGTGTCATCACTGACATCTCAGGTCTCTGAATTTCCCTTCGGCAGTGAGCAATGCATCCTTATCACTGACCTCAAAGCCATATTTCTTAACTCAGTCTCCTTAGCTATACCTGACCAGGCTACTGTAAGGTCTTGCCCATGAAATATCCCACATTTGACCTCTTCCTCTCTCCCTCCCTCTCTCCCCGCCTCCTTCCCTCCCTTTTCCCTCTCCTTTTCCCTCTCCCGACCTCTCTCTTTTTTTCTCTTTTTGCAGTTCTTACTCTTATTCAGATCCTGGTCCTCTCTCCCAGAATTACTGCAACATCTTTTCTGACTTCTGCTTTTTCAGGTTAGGAACTCACTTAAGATGAAATATCATGTGGACATTAAGATTCAGTCTATACTGGACTGCCAATGAGGTTCCCTTGGGCAAATAACTCTTGTCCCCTCTCAACAGCTTATCAATGAAAAGGTAGGGGATAAGGAAATAAAAAGAGAACAAAGAAGGAGTTTCCCTATTGAGGATCCCCTCATCCTTAGGGTTCAGCAGGAAAGCAGATGGTAATGCCTCTTTTTTAATGCCATTTCCATTAACAAAGTCATCAGTTTTGATGCTGAATCATGAAATTTGGTGGCAAGATTTTTCTTTTCTGGGTCCTTAGTATCTGTGACTGTAATACTTGTAGGAACAGCTGCTAGGTTGTATCTCCACAGAGTAGCTTCCCAGGATGATGGCAGAGGGTGCTGGACTAGAAGCACTGCAGTTCCCAAGACTCTTGGATTCAAGAGCCTAAACTGTCTCCAATGGAACGTGAGGGGAGATCAGGTCAAGATGATAGAGTAGTTTGATCTGATTAGTACATGGAGTTTCCTGTCTCTTCTCAGGGTGCCATTTGGTTTGTTTCTTATGTGTATGGCAATTGGTTGGCAGTTGGTGGAGGTGGCTAGTCCCTTCTCCACAGGAGTGGCTTCCACAGATGATGACTCTGAAGGCTGGGCTGGAGCAAGACCAGTGGTCCAGGAGGTGCTGCTATTCCTAGGGCCCTTGTGTCTATCTGGCTATTGGTGGCAGTTGGTCAGTTGCTGGTGGTGATGAGGAAAATGGTTCATCTCTTTATAATGATTTTCCCCCTCAATGATGATTGTGGAGGTTGGGATGGAAGCTAGTCTGATGATCTGGGGATACTATTATTTGTTAGGCTCTTGGGCTCAGGGTCCTGGGATGTCTCCATTAGGGTCAAATAGGAAATGGTGGTCAGTATGGTGATGGTGTTTTGATTTGATTGACACATGCTTCCTCCTGTCTCCCCCTCATGGTATCTTGCAGCTTTATTGAGCAATTCAGCAGCATTAAGAAAAAATATAAGACTATTTCTCTAAGTATGAATTAAATAGTGAGATACATAAATTTAGTGAAGTAAATACTATTAAATAGGTGCTACTTACTCTTTTTTCATGAAGTCATCCTTAACTACTCCAGTTCTTACTCCTCTCTCTTCTCTAAATTTCCCTAATGCTTCATGATAGTAGGGTCATATTATTTAGAAGCTTGACCTGGCTCACAGGAACCAATGGCTAAATTTTTCAGTGTAATTATTGACACCTTAGAAATCAGCTAATACTACAAATCAGGACTTGATTTATTGTTTTGTTGATTGTCCAGAGTTAACAAAGTGATGGAGAAAATGTTAATAATACAAATTAAAAGTGTGACAGAATTGATTTGAATTGGTCCTTGGATAGTATGGCTTAATGAGAAAGCAACTTGATATGGAATCATAAAACTTGGATTCAAATCCATGAGCAGTTATTTATTGTCTACTGCGCAAGTCACTGAACATCTCTTGGCCTCAGTTTCCAAATTTATAAAAAATAAGAGGATTGGAAGAGATGACTTCTTAGGCCACATCCAACCCTGAATCTATAATCCTATGTATTCCTAGAGGGAGAGCTTGACATTAAAGTTTTCCATACTTTGGTTCCAGTCTGCCCATTCTTATTCAATATTATTTCCTTTCACACACTTTACAGTCTAGACAAACTGACCTCCTTGTTTTTCCTGGAACTCTATCTTTCATCTCCATGCCTTTGCTTTGGTGGTCTACCATGTCTGGAATGTATTCCTTCCTCATCTCTTCCTTAGTATCCTTCGCTAGCTTTCTTTTAGGCTCAGTTCAAACACTTCCTCCCAAAAGAAGCCTTTTCTGATTCCTGTTCCTTTCTCTACCTTCTTTGGTAGATGCTATTTCTCTCTTAAATTATGATATATTTACTTATCTATATTTTTAAAAAATCCTTACCTTCTGCTTTAGATTTGATACTAGGTATTGGTTCCAAGGCAGTAGAGCACTTAAGGGCTAGGTAGTAGGGTTAAGTGATTTGCCCAGAATCACACAGCTAGGAAGTATCTAGGGTCAAATTTGAGCCCAGGACCATCCATGATAGGCCTGCATCTCTATCCATTGAGCCACTTGCTAATTAGTTTATATATTCTATTTCTTCTTGGAAGAATTGAAGCTTCTTGAATGCAGAGATTATTTTATCTTTGTCATTGTATTTCTAGAGCCTGGTATAGTGGGCTCATAGTAGGCACTTGATAGGTGTTTACAGAGTTGTGTTAAAAAGATTGGGGAGAGAAGAAAAATAAGACATCAAAGCAGGAGTGTGTATGTATGTGTGAATTGTTTAATGTGTATGTTGTTGGTGTGTTTATATTTTGAGTATTGTATAATGTGCATTATTTAGTATACATCAGTATATATGTGTGTATTGTGTATGTATAGATATATGTTTGTAGTGTACAGTACATATGGTATGTGGACTGTATATAATTTATAATTATTCATTTATTTATTTATTTACTCATCCACCCACTTATTTATTTATTTATTTATTTATTCATTCATTCATTCATTTATTTATTTATTTGGCCATTTATTTATTTGTTTGTTTATTTTTAAACCCTTGTACTTCGGTGTATTGTCTCATAGGTGGAAGATTGGTAAGGGTGGGCAATGGGGGTCAAGTGACTTGCCCAGGGTCACACAGCTGGGAAGTGGCTGAGGCC
>NC_058131.1:364339570-364349916 GCF_016433145.1 Gracilinanus agilis
AGAGAGAGAGAGAGAGAGAGAGAGAGAGAGAGAGAGAGAGAGAGAATTATTATGCAAGTGCTTACTATGTACCCTAGTACTGTGCTATGCAGCTGAGAATACAAAAGCAATCTAGGAAGACAGTTTCTGCATACAGGTAGATTACATTTTAATGAAGAAACCCAACCTCAGGGGCAGCTGGGTGACTCAGTGGATTGAGAGCCAGGCCTGGAAATTGAAGGTCATGAGTTCAAATTTGACCTCAGATACTTCTTAGCTGTGTGACTCCAGGCAAGTCACTTGACCCCCATTGCCTAAACCTTCCCACTCTTCTGCCTTAGGACTAATACAAAGTATTGACTCTTAAGATGGAAGGTAAGGGTTAAAAAAAAAAAAAAAGGAAATACAATTCATAAAAGGAAACTGAAAAGAGGGATGGGGAACAGGGTTGCCTAGCCAGGGGATATGTTTGGGAAGTAAGGTGAAGTTCTGGTTCATAGCAATGTAAATCAAAAGTTCATCTTTCAGAGTCAAGGGACCCCATGGCAAAGTCCAAGGCTACAGTGGGGGGAGATAAGAATGACAGTCAGAGGGTATATAGCTTGGTGAAGAGTCAGCTATACATCAATAGTGAATCATACTCATTCTAAAACTGTTGGGCTTCTGACATCATCTCTTCTCTTTATTTTTCAGGTGAGGAAGTTCTGTGACCCAGAAAGAGGAAGACACCTACTCTCATCTTTATTGTCTCCTTCTTAGTTTTGGTCCAGGATACCCAAGGTACAGTCACTTCCCTTACCTTCTCCCGCTTCCCTGCTCAGGAGCCTGAGTTGTCTGTTTCTTGAGGATAAAGAATTCCTTGCTTAGGGGGAAGAGGAAAGGTAAGTCCTTTAGGGGACGTGAGTCAAATTTGTGGGCAATATTAGGAACCCCTAGGTTTAGTGATGAGTCACTTCCTTCCCCAGCTATTAGTGTGGTGCAGAGAATTTAGGGATGCCATACTTAGGCAGAGACAGGCGCTACTTGGGGGTTCCCCCTTGATCTTCTGTGTGCCTCATAACCATTACCACAGGATGTTGGCGTCACAAACTTAATGGGCCATACACTGATGTTGACCCAGTTCTGACCAAGTGATTGGGATCAGGCTTAGGAATCTCCCTGAGGCTCCCTTTTCTTTCAGCATCTGTGGCAGCCCTGGAGAGGAGGCTGGACATACAGTCCCACTTGGAGAACCTCAATATGATCTGAGTCTACTTCTACATGACTTTGGACTATATTTTTACAGCACTAGAGTTCCCACTCAACCCAGAAGCTTGTAGTCCAGCTCATTCCTTCTATACATAGCAGCGGCCCATTTTGCAAACTTGTGAGTCAAGTTGGGAGAGAAAGCCAGAGGACTGTGTAGATAAGAAAAACTAAACCTTAGTGATATTAGATGACTTAGAAACCATAGGATTGGGAGCAGCTAGGTGGCTTATTTGTATTGAGAGTAAGACCTAGATATGAGGGTCCTGGGTTCAAATATGATCTCAGACACTTCTTAGTTATCTGCCCTTGGACAAGTCACTTGCCTAGTCCTTACAGATCTTCTGCCTCCGAAGCAATACGTCGATTATAAGATGGAAGGTAAGAATTTGAAAAGAAAATGAAAGAAATTATAGGATTTAATTTAAATGAAGGTGATATAGAAAAGTCAGTAAAAAAAGAAATTGAATCAGTTAAAAAAATCATAAGAAGTAGAGCTGTATTGGACCTTGAGATCTTTTAGTTCAAACTCTTTCCCCAACTCCCAGTCATTTTACAGATGAGGAAACTGATCAGCTCAGAAATGCTGACGGCTTCTCCAAGGTTTGTCAAGATTTTTGGATTATCTCAAGCCCATTTTCCTCCCCATCCCTTATCATTCTAGAGAGCCCTAGAAAGATTGGGGCAGATCTGAAATATGTTAGCCAGAATTCCAGAAAGCTTCTGGGGTGGCCTGGTACTCTGGAAGGTGCTGTTCATCAACGAAATTATTTAGTTGGACTAAATGATTATAATAACCTTTTCTGCCATCTACTGGGCCCATAAGAACAATGTCGTTCTGTTACCCTGCTTCAAAGAGCTGCTCTCTCCAGAGAGATGTATCACTCATTCATTCATTCATTCATTCATTCATTCATTCATTCCTCAGGTTTCCCACGGCCACCACCCCAGCAAAGGCCTTCATTACCCCACCCACCTGAACAATTACGATAAGCTCCTAACATGTCATCCACCTCCACTCTCCCCCGCCAATCCATCCTTCATACCTATCATCATGTCAGTTGGTCATATCACTCCACTGCTCATAACCCAACAATGGTTCCTTATTTCCTAATGAGGGCAATTCAGACATTTTTGCCTGGCATTCAAGGCCCTCCACAGTCTGTTGACAACTTTGTCTCTCTCCCCTATCCATACCCTGTGCTTTCCTGCCTCCACAATCTTGCTTCTCTCTGCCTAGGATGCCTTCTCTTATATTCTCTGCCTATCAGATTCCTTTGCGTCCTTTAAAGTTCAGCTCAAAAGACGTACTCCCCCCTAACCTTTGGACCTACCATGAGATTGTTTACAGTTTGTTTATGTACTTCCTATGTATTGGTTTACACTATAATTATTCCTGTGTGGTTTAGACCTTCTACGCTCTCTCGCCTTTCATTCTTCCCCCCCTACTCCCAACCTAAAGAGCATAGCTGACCACTTGTAGAAGGAATTCCTATTGACATACAGGCTGGACTACATTCCTTCTTTGGTGCATAATTCATAGGATTTCCAATTATAAGAGGCTTTGTTGGTGTTCTAGCCCTCTCATTTTCAAATGAGGGAATTGAGTCTTAGTGGAAATAACTTGCCCAAGGTTATATTGGTGGTGACTCTCAGGCCCAAGTCTGAGATTCTGTGAATTCATGGGTGATTCCAGTAGGTTCAGGAAGCTGCAGTGGTTCTGAGGATCCTGCTCAGACTTGGACCCTTCACTTAAGAGGCTCACAAGGACAATGCCCCAAGAAGAAAGAACCTCCATTGATTGAGATGAAATTTCCAGACCAGTCCTTAAGTGCTCTCCTTTGGTTCAGGGAGAATGGTCTCAAAGAGATGAACCCTAAGTAAAAAGGCATTTCTTGGATGGGCTACTGAATTGAGAGATGATTTTCCAGCCACCCATTTCCTGAGGACTGGGTAAGGACAGTAGGAGTATTACCTGATTCTTAGGCACGCCCATGGGTGACAGACATCATGACAACAGATGAGCCATTGGCACACCATAGGTAGAACTTCCCCAAGGCTACCGAGATGTAAAGATTTGTCAAGCCCAATGATTAATCAATCAACTTTACTACAGAGATTTGTGATTTCTTCAGTGTAGGTGGTCCCTCTAAGGCTCAGCCCATGATTTCATGACTTGCCAAAGAAAATTATCACCTAACAGCCATTTTCTGGTGAGAGATGAGACTTTCTATACTTAGCTAAACTGGTTCTTGAGTCCAGACACACTACTTGCCATTTGACCCATACTCAGTGCATTTTCAACTTGATTATCCTGAAAATGCCTGAAAATGATCTTGAATGACATAGACTTTAATAGTTCAGGGTTGACTCTATGCCGTGATGAGAGGTTGGATTACCTGAGTAGAGGAATGAAATCCACTATCAAATCTTTATGGAGGATAAGTCACTGAATCTTTCATAACTATGGACTCTCACTATTGCCACTATTGACAAACACGATATATACACCAATGAGGTTAATGACAGAAAGAACGTTTTTTATGACTAAGAAAACAAGAAAGCAATGCTCTTTGTGGTAGTAAAACAAAACAAAAACAGGAGATAAAGTGTGTGTCTGGGGATCTGAGAATGACTGAATCAATAGTGATATAAAAATGTAGAGAAATATTATTGATCATTAAAAATGATGAAAATGAAGATTTTAGAGAAACTTGGGAAGATTTATATGAACTGAGACAATAAAGTAAGCAGCACTAGAAGAACAGTGGCCACAATACCTAAAAGAAAACAATTCTGAAAGATATCAGGACTTGAACTAAGGTGATAACCAATCCTGACTCTACAGGATCCATGATGAAATTTGCCTTCCCTCCGAATGGGGAGATCTCAATGGAGCATCTGTTGCCAGACATGGTCAATGTATACATTTGTTTTGATTGTTGGTGATGGATGAGCCTTTCTATACTTAGCTGGGTCCAGACACGCCACCTGCCATTTGACCTGTACTCAATGCAGTTTCAGCACGACTATCTGGCATCTATTGGTAGGCTGGTATAGGGAAATGGCATTAAAAAAAAACCATTATGAAGTATTTTAAACAATACTGAGCATCTAAATATGATCAAAGGATGTGGAAAGAGAAGCAAAAGAAATATGAGAGTTTCTGCTCACTGTGGGCTTCAAATTTTCAACCATGGAATTATGAAATTTTAGACCTGGTAATTAGATTACATTGCATTAATATTACTTTGGGGAGCCAGGTTATAGAGATGCCATCTTAACTTCTTTTTGCATATATCTTTTGCACTTAAATATTCTTCATTTACAAATTTATCCCCCCATACTCCTACCTAATTAACACATCAACTTTGTGAGACAAAACACATAAGATACTCCTTTCCACATCATGGAGATCAGAAGCTCCCCTCCTCCCCTCCCCTAGTGATCTGGAAAAGCCACCTAAAATTTTTTGGCCCTCCCTTCACACCAGAGAAGAAGACTGAATTTTTTCTTTTTCTTCTAAATTTAGGTTAAATATTTGGTCACAGGCCACATGAAGGCCAATGTTAAGTAAAAATGCTGTATAAAAAGGCAATTAAAATATGAAATAAATATGAAAAAATTTTAAAATGAAACAAAATATGTTGTTATTGTGTAAATGGAACACCTTCCTCCTAGGATTGTGACCTTTCTGCTCGTCCATACCAGCCCATTGACTTGGCTGGAACTCTCTAAACAGAGAGACTTTGATTGATTCCTGAGATGTACTAGACCAGCACACAGGAAAAGGACATGATGTGGAGAAGGAAGACTATAAAAATGAGAGCGTAGAGTAGGCTGGGTCTTTTGTCTGGAGATTTTTGGCTTGGAGCTTTTCTGTAATCCAGTGTTGGTGGCTTAGGCAGAAGTGGGCTTCTCACTCACATGGGCTAGTAAGACTAGGGTGGCAGGGTAGGAAATATTTTTTCTATTCCCTCCTTATTTCTTTCTTATGTATTAAAATTAAATTGTTAAAAGCTACTATCATCCTTATGACTTAAGGGTTAATTATTTTTATAAATGGCAACCACACCAATAATCTTTTAAAACTGATATTATATTTCCAAACAAATGTCTAATTACATTTGGTATAATATTAATTTTTCAATATTACATTATACAGTACTATACATATATTTTATTAATTTCCGAGTTTCTAAATTTTTTCTATGTCATCAGCTGGCTTTTGCATGTTATCTGTGACTTCCACAAATCTTCTCCCAAAATTGCCATTTAATTTCTTATGCCATACAGCTAGATATAGATTTAATATTTGAAGATTAACTTATGAATGGCCACTTTCAGAGAATGAACTGAGAAGTGAAAACATGAATAATATTATCTATATATTTTGCCAGATAATGCCTTCTATGGTGTGGGAAGGGGAAAGAGGGACTGAATTTAAAAGAAAAGAAAAGAAAAAAATTCTTATGCCAACCCATGCTACATTAAGATTGTGATGGGGAAAGTAGTGATGTGGAAGGGCTACCTGTATTTTATATCCCTTAGGAACCTTCCTTACCTTTCCTTCTCCATTTCTGTAAAGAAAGAAGGAAGCATGAGGTAGTATAGTGGATGGAGCACCTGGCCTGGAGTCAGGAGGTCTTGGGTTTAAATTTGACCTCAGACACTTACTAGCTGTGTGACCCTGGGCAAGTAACTTAACCCCTTTTGCCTATCCCTTGCTGCTCTTCTGCCTTAGAACCAATATTGAGTATTGAGTCTAAAACTGAAGATTAGGGTTTAAGAAAGAAGGGAAGTTCATTTTCTCATCTTTAGGGCTAATTTTGGTTATTACAATTATGCAGATGTCATTTTTGGTTTTCCAGCTCTGCTTGTCTTGTTCTGAATCAATTCTTCTAAGTCTTCTTCTGAGTTTCCAAAGTCATCATTTTTGCTGTGATTTTAAAGGCACAGTAATATCCTATGGCATTCATATACAATATTAGCCATTTCCTAATCACCAGTGACTAATTTTTTAGAACATTGCAAAGAAGGAAAAACTTCTAAAAGCACGGGAAAATATCATAGATGTTATTGTTAACAAAGATAGATAACTGGGGGCAGCTAGGTGACTCAGTGCATTGAGAGACAGGAGGTCCTGGATTTAAATCTGGCCTCAGATACTCCCTAGCTCTGTGACCCTGGGCAAGTCACTTAACCCCCATTGTCTAGCCCTTACCACTTTTCCACCTTTGAAGCAATACATAGTATTGATTTTAAGGTGGAAGGTAAGGGCTTTAAAAACAAAACAAAACAAAACCCCAAAAAGCAAAGATAGATGATCAAGAAGATGTCAGTAACTATTGACCCACATTAGAAGGCAGGTAGGTTTTCTTTCAGTTGTCACTATTGATTAATACATATCTACTAAGGTATCTACATCCTTAACTATATGTCTGTTTGGTTTGCTTGAGTGAAATAAGGCTATAACTACTCTCCTGAACAGCAAAGTATCTAACAACATCTTAGAGGATTCCTTGATAGGTATCGCCATAGAGATGACTTCATTCCATGATCCCTTTGCTGTCAGTATGAAGTAAGGTATGAAATGGGGAGAAAAACAGGGGCCAGAGGTCAAAAATTTGTGCTGGACATCCTCTAGGAAAGGCAAAAAGTTCAAATGGAAGAAGGATCCCCTTTAGTTAGTGAGAGGAAGAATGGTGTAATGGAAAAAGGAATTGGATTTTGGAGCTGGGAGTGATCTGGTTTCAAATTTCACCTTGGACACTTCCTAGCTGTGTGATCAGGGGCTAGTCCCTTAGCATTTCTGAGCCTGTTTCTTAATCTACAAAATGAGGGAATTGATATGTACCGTGTCTACCTTAGAGGGTGGTTGTAAGGGTCAAAAGGGATTGCCTGTGTGAAGTGCTTTGCAAACTGTAGAGGATGATGCTAATTCTGGCTGTTATTAGCAATCTCTCCTGATGCTCCTGTTACCATATCACATTAAACCTTGGGACACTGCAGAACTTCCTCATTAAAATCTGTAGCTTAAAAGAAAATGGTCCAGCAATCAACACAGCAGAAATCACATATTGTAGATAAAGCCTGCACATTGCCCAGGTTATGAGATGTAATTGGATGGATGGCCCCTTAAGTTAGTCCATCCGCGTCTCTATCTGGGGCAAGAATTGCAGATGGACAATGAACTGGACTCAGAATTGAATTAAGAGGAAGAGAGTGGGCTGGATTGCATTTGGGATACTGTACAGTGCTTTTGATGAAATCAAGCTGCTTCCTGCTACCAAAGCACATCTTTTTTTTATGACAGTATTCTTTTGATGATGCTATATGTTATTATAACAATAATAGCAACTAATGATTCCAGTGAGCCTGGAGCACTTGCCCTCTTCCTCTATACCAAGGAACACTCTAAACTTGGGATCTACAAATGTAGACACTAAAGTTTAATATGGGAAAGGGTAGAGAGGGAAGGAGACTGGTCCCATGCCAAGGGGTCAGACCCTCTTTTTTCACACTTTGGTCCTTTACACCACTATCCCAGAGCCCCAGAGGGAAAAAACCAACTAGAGTTTAGGTTTGACTTGTGTCTAGGGTCTTCCAAAAGGGGGGAGTAGAAAGGTACTCAACATATAGCACGAATCATGAATAGGACAGTCATTTATTTCCTTCACACAAAAGAAAGTCTAATACAAGAAACTCAAAAGAATACATTAATAAAGGCTTAAAGTAGCATACAGTAAACTAGTAATACTGTGAAATTCTCCAGAATGAGACTAAAAACCATACGAACAATTTGTAAGGCTGTCAAATTGGCACTTGACATTTTATCTTGGCTCTGCACACTTTCTCTCATGGACTACATCTTCTAATGAGCCAGGCCAAGGGCTGGGCTCATCTTCCTCTTCCCCAAGAAGCACAGGAATAGTTGTTGGGGTATCCTCATCCAAAAGGCAATGGAAAGATGCTTGGTGGGTAAAAGTGGGCTTCACTATGACAATTTGAAAACCAGAAGTATATTCAGCTAATAAATGCTAGTTAACTGACTCAGAAGTACTTAATAAAACTTATTAATCATACATAAATCATTACTGATCTAGAAGAAACAATGCATATGGTGAATATGGGGAAACATAGGAAGACACAGAACCTCAAAAACAACACATACCATCACTACAACAATGGAAATGAGAACAATAAGAAAACCTCTTGAAACAGAATGCTGGGAAATCAATACGATCAAAGTTGGCTCCAAAGAAAAGAGAAGAAAAACTTTCCTTTCTTTGCAGAGGTGAAGCACAATGAGTGTGGAATATTGCATATCTTGTCAGACTCAGTGAATTGGTTAGACTTCCTGAACTGCCTCACCTCTTTTTTTATTCTTTTCCATCTTTCTTTTTAAATTTTTTCTTCCTCCTCCTCCTTCTTTCTTCTTCAAATAAGGGACATCTCTCTGGTGGAGAGAGAGGAGAAGGATGAATTTGGAAACTAAGATGATACAAAAACAAAAGATTACAAAAGTATTCTTAAAAAATCTATTGATTGAGGCACTAAAATGGTATTGAAGACATCATCAAGAATGTGAAAAAGAGGTAAAGGAACTAGTCATATAGGGAGATGGAAGAACTAGAGATGGAGAGACAGCCTAATCACTGTACTGGTATCTGTGAAACAAGCAATCTTAATCTTAAAAAAAAAATTCCATGGACTCCTTTTTGAAAGCCTACAGAGCCTATCTCAGAATAGTGTTTTTAAATGCATAAAATAAAACATAAAACTATAAGGAAAACCAATATATTGAAATAAATTTATCAAATATGTGTGTGTGTATAAACCACAATGTTCATGGACTCCAATGTTCATGGAACTTCTAATTAGAGAAACTCACAAGCAGGTATTAACAAAGATTAAAATAGCATAAAGGAAACAAATAGCTGCCCTATATGTGATTTGTACAGTAGATGTTCAAAAAAGACTAGGGCTTATTGGGCTTTTTTCAGGGCTGCTCATCCTCCTTTGGTGTCTACCTGCCACCTAGCTCCCACCTGTGTCTCCAAGAAGCTGTAGCATGTATAGCCACACCCTGGTAAAACCATTTCAGCAGACGGGCTAAACCAGGTTGAAGGTAACAGACAGGTCTCAAACCTATTGGTGAGTTAGGGGAATGTCTACCCCAAGCCTGTGCAGACTTCCCCTGGCAGAATGGGCAGATGAGAACAATTCATTCTAATGATCATGAAGGCAGCTGAAGCAGACACTGTGTAATGAGTAGAACTTGGTCAAATATTGAAGATGCCAAGGTGGTCCACTGCATCTTGAGTTGTCCTGAGTGTCTTGCTGATGGGCTTCTATGGAAGAGACTGTGAGGATGATGACTTTATGCAAATCTGCTTCACATAAATCCAGTTCATGCACAAGTCAAGATATCACCCTATAATGTTCTTGGTTCTCTTCTAAATGAAGGATGAACAACAAAATTTAAGCCAAACTTGGACTCCAGCTCAATAAATGTAAAGCTCTCTGAAATGTAATGGACAGAGTTCAGTTGATATAGTCACAGAAGACCCAGAATGTGATCACAAGATAATAATGAGGTGTTAAGATAAATACAGGGACACAGCTATGTTCTGATCCCTTTATTGGTTGAATATTCTTCTGTTACGTCAATAAATTGAGCAAGCAGAGATATGCTACTGAGATCTTAATGGGTGAGCCCTGGGTAAGTGGAGAGTTCCAGAGTGGAAGGTTTAGAACATACCCCTTGCATCCATCCCAGGGGGATGACAAGGTAGGGGAAAGGGATTTTCTCTCCTCCCCTTACTTGTCTGTATCATTTGAGCTATGGAACCAGTAGGAGATACTTTATCCACACATGCTAGACAGACTGGGACACAAGCATTTTGTTTTCCTTTTTTCAATGGGATGAGGGGTGGGAGAGAAACAAAACGGATTTGTGTTAATTAATTATTCTTTAAACTCTTCCTTCCCTTTCTCCCTCCTCCCTCCCTCCCTCCTCCCTCCTTCTCTCCCTCCCTTCCTTCCTTCCTTCCTTCCTTCCTTCCTTTCTTCCTTCCTTCCTTCCTTCCTTCCTTCCTTCCTTCCTTCCTTCCTTCCTT
>NC_058131.1:364350208-364367107 GCF_016433145.1 Gracilinanus agilis
CTTCTTTCTTTCTTTCTTTCTTTCTTTCTTTCTTTCTTTCTTTCTTTCTTTCTTTCTTTCTTTCTTTCTTTCTTTCTTTCTTTCTTTCTTTCTTCTTCCATCAAGGAACAATAGATTACAACAAGGGAACTGCTCTGCTATTTCCAAAATCTCAACCCAGAAGCAGGTCTATGAATGTCTGAGAATGAGGTGCTTCATGAATATGTACAGTGCTCAATTTGTAAATTAAAAAAAAAAGTTAATTTAGAAAAAGATACAAAGAGAATCACCTGAGAGAGGAAATAATTTCAAGGATTGTGACCCCTGGAAATTGAGAATCAGGCAAAAACAGAAAAATAAAACTCTTGCAAAAAAATAAGCAAAATCAAATAAAACCAATGCAACCAAAATGAGAAGAAAAGCAACAAACTGGGAACAAAATTTATAACAAAACTCTCTGAGAAATGTTTAATTCCCCAAATATATAAGAAATTAAGCCAAATTTACAAAAAAAACCCAAACCATTCTCTAATTGACAAATGGTCAAGGGATATGAATAAGCAGTTTTCAGATGAAAAAATCAAAACTATTAAAAAGTGTTTTAAATTCCTCTTGTTTAGAGAAATGCAAATCAAAACAACTCAGAGGTACCGCCTCACACCAAGAAGATTGGCCAATGTGACAGCAAAGGAAAATGAAGGAGGGGATGTGGCAAAATTGGGGCACTAAATATACTGCTGGTTGGAGTTGTGAATTGATCCAGCCATTCTGGAAGGCAATTTGGAATTATCCCCAAAGGGCTTTAAAAGACTATTAATTAAAAGACTAATAAAAGAAAAATATTTGTACTAAAATATTTATAGCTGCGCTTTTTGTGGTGGCAAAAAATTGGAAAATGAGGAGGTGTCCATTGATTGGGGAATGGCTGAGCAAATTGTGGTATATGATGGTGATGAAATACTATTTTGCTGAAAAGAATGATGAACTGGAGGATTTCCATGTGAACTGGAATGACCTCCAGGAATTGATGCAGAGTGAAAGGAGCAGAGCCAGGATAATATTACAGAAACTGAAATATTGTGGCACAATCAAATGTAACAGACTTCTCTACTGGCAGCAATCCAATGACCCAGGACAATTCTGAGGGACCTATGAGAAAGAATGATATCCACATCCAAAGAAAGAACTGTGAGAGTAGAAACGCAGAAGAAAAATATATGATCAATCATGTGGTTCTATGGGGATGTGATTGGGGATGTTGACTTTAAATGATCACTCTATTGCAAATATGAATAATATGGAAATAGGTTTTGAACAACGATACATGTATAACCCAGTGGAATTGCTTGTCAGCTCTGGGAGGTGGGAGGAAAGAGGGAAGGGAAAGAACATAAATCATGTAACTATAGAAAAATATTCTAAATAAATAAATAAATTTAAAAAAAGAAAAGAAAAGAAATAAGCATTATCAAGCAAAATAAATCAGTAGTATCAGGGTCCAAAAACAAAAGTCTTTCTGCTCTTTGACTCTAAGTGGCCATCTTGGATGAAAGTTCCTGAGACTGTTTTTTTTCCCCCTTAAACCTTTACCTTCTGTCTTAGAATTGATGCTAAGTGTAACTTCCAAGGCAAAAGAGTGGTAAGGGCTAGACAAGTGGGGTTAGGTGATTTTCCCAGGGTCACACAGCTAGAAAGTATCTGAGACCAAATTTGTACCCAGCTCTTCCCATCTCTAAGTCTGGAATCTCTATCCACTGAGTCACATCTACTGGGAAGCACTTAAGTCAGGGCTGGTGAGCTATAGAAGTAAGAGTTAAGCCCTCTAGAGTTTCTCCCAGCTATACTTTGGGGGACCCACCCGTCCAGTGCAGGGGAAGCAGCCCAGAGGAATGTTTCAAAAGGATTTATAAAATTCATAGATAAGAGTAATACAGGAAAAGACCCACCCTATGGATATCATTGAGAAATATTAGTAATAGTAACTCAGATTTCTAAAGTGCTTTAAGGTTTCTAAAACACTTTTTTGTTAACAACCCAGTGACAGCAATAGTATCTATATTATTCACCCCTTTTTATAGATGAGGAAACAGGCTTAGAAAGATGAAATGAATCGTATCTATAAATGTGAATTATTATTATGGTTATCTCTCTTCATGTCACATCTTCCAACTAGATGCTGAACTCTTGAGATTAGGGACTGTGTCCTTTATAAACTCTATATTTCCTTCAGGATCTAGGAAAAGGGCCCTGTATACCATCTGATTTAATTAAGTAAATATTTTTAGGAATCATCTGTGTAAAAAGAACTGTGCTCAGTATTGAAAGAGATATACAGTTTGGATAAGATCTCACCCTCATTCTTGTGTTTACAAGGGCATCTAGGATGACTTTAAAATACTGTCATCTTCTCACAGTTTCTCCCTTTGTGACCCTCGGTGTCACAAAGAATATAAAAAGAATATAAAAGCTTCCTGTACAGAAATTCGATAAAGATGTAGTATATACAATGGCAAATATAGCATCCTCTTTCATAGGGTGCTTGTGAGTCTTCCCTTCATTAATTTTGTTCTGAGACTTCATTTAAAGAATAAAACAGAGGGGGCAGCTAGGTGGTTCAGTAGATAGAGAACCAGGTCTAGAGATGGGAAGTCCTGGGTTCAAATTTGGTCTCAGATACTTCCTAGCTGTGTGACCCTGGGCAAGTCACTTAACTCCCATTGCCTAACCTTTACCGCTCTTCTGCCTTGAAACCAATACATAGTATTGATTTCAAGATGGAAAGTAAGGGTTAAAAAAAAAAAGAATGAAACAGAGCAAATGCAGGCAGGAAATAGCCAAATGGCCATGATCTATCCAAACAAAAGAAACCTTAGCATGATCCAGCTGAGAAAAAAGAATCCCATGAAGGCTAAATGACTTGCTCAAAATCATATATGTTGTAATAAGTATCAGTCAGGATTCAAATCTGGGTCCTCTGACACCCATCTCATCCCATACTGTTTACACTGTATTACTCGGTCTCCTTCCGAATGGGGAGTCTGAAGGAGAATTGGCATGTTTACTAGTGAGGATATCTTTAAAAACTGGTGAAGATTCTATAATAGACAGAAAAACTGGGTAATGATTCTAACTATAATACAGAATTATTCATTTGGTAAAAAGATTTTTTTCTTTTTTATTCAGACAATAGAAATGGACCTCTTTTGGGCCTAGAAGGTTCACAGATTTAGAACTGGATAGACATTAGAAGTCATTGAGTACAACCCTTTTAATAGATGAGAATGAAGTCTAGAAGGTTAAATAATCTGCCTAAATTCCTACACATAGCAGCTGAACTGGGATTTGAACCTGGGTCCTTCAAATTCAAATCTCAATTGTTTTCCCTTGTACTATTTTGAATCTTCTTCTAAGGTAGCCTTGGAATCTGAGGGAGTTAATGTCTAAACTTCCCAAAGAGTAAGAAGCTGGCCAGTAGTTGAGAAAATTTCAGACACATATACAGATTTTGTTGGCACAGGCAACAATGTTCGAGTTACTTAAAAAGATGTTAAAAAAAAATGGCTATAGCTATGGCAGCTAGGTGATTCTGTAGATAGAGCCAGGCCTGAAGACAAGAGATTATGGGTTCAAATCTGATCTCAGACACTTCCTAGCTGAGTGATCCTGGGTAAGTCACTTAACCCCAGTTGCCTGGTCCTCAGCACTCTTTTTCCTTGGAACCAAATACTCAGTATTGATTCTAAATTACAAGGTAAGGGTTTAGGGGGAAAAAAAGACTGTAGCTATATTTTTCTTGTTATAATATTTTTGTATTATTACAACATTTTTGTTAATACTGTTATTATTTTAACATTTTTATTATTATAATAACAATAACTTGGTAAACAATTATTTTGACCCAGGAGGAGCTTACTAAATATTTGCAGAATCAATGAATGAACACTTCCTCTCCTACTCTTCCCCAGCCCTTGCAATCTGCTTATGGATAGTATTGGCCCAGTGACTTTGGGGCTATTTCTCAGGAGAAGGCGCCCTCTTGTGTGTGATGATTGATTTCAGACAAAACCATCCCAAACCATCCATGTTATTTTGCTTGAGTTTAAGTTCTAATCCCTCTCGCTCCTACACCGTGGGTTTGATTTTTAGCACTCTGGCTTGCCTCTGCATTTTTTTTTTTTTTGGTCATTCCATGTGGGTCCATCCCAAAGACAAGGAATGGGATTTAGGTGAGACGTGGGAGTGGACTCACCTCAGCATGTCACCTGTAGGACCTGATCGAGGTCAAGCAAGTAAAGTACTTCTTGACTCTTTATTTTTTTTTTGGGGGGGGGTTGATGATGGTAAAAAATATGTTTATTGTATATCAGGTTTATCAGCATCATAACCAATAAAGTGATGTAGTTCTCCATGACTCTCTTGAAACCAGGAACCTTCTTGACTCTTTAAAGAAATGTCTGTGTGCCATATATAAGAACAGTATTGAGTTGGAGAAACTGCCAAATTATTGGTAACTTGTGGGGTTCTAGAGCCAGCTCAAATAGACTGTAGAGAGTTGATTGTTAAATTTTCAGTGTGAGCATTTATGCCTTTGTAATGACAAAAGCTACACATCAAGGCTTGATTTTTTTTTGTTTATTAAATTGAGAAAAGGTTGAAAAAATGTTAAGAATGCACATTAAACTTTTAAAGTATGTCATGCTTAATTTTTTTTCCCCTCAGAGAGCCAGTTGTTAAACATTCCCTGGCTAGTAAACACACCAAGCTCCTTTAGTCTCCTTATTCAGAGGAAGACTTGGGTGGTACAGGGTAAACAGTATAGTATGGGTGTCAGAGGACATAGGACGTAGATCATCCTGGCCCTTAATTTACTACTACGTAGGTGACTCAGTGAGTCATTTAGTTTTCATGGGATTCAGTTTCCTCATCTGTGTCATGCTAAGGTCTCTTCTATTTGGACAAATTATGGCCATTTGGCCATTCCCTGTATGGATGTGCTCTGTTTTAGTTATTAAAGGAAGCCTCAAAACAAGTTAATGAAAGGAAGACTCTGAGGTGCCCAATGAAAGAGGCAGTTATATTTGCCATTGTACATACTACATCTAGGTTGAATTTCTGTACATCTTAATTCAAAAGTCATTTCTTTCAAGAAGCTTTTATATTTTTTTGCTGACATCTAGAATCTCAGGGCAAGATTGTGAGTAGATGGCAGAATTCTAAGATGCAGAGGACACCGAAGCCTGGTTTGGTATCAAGTTGTAAACACTCCTCTGGGGCTCAAAAATGCACCACTTTCACAAGCATTAGGATCACCTCAACAATCCTCCAACTCACAGCCCAGGAATCCACAGAAGGATCCCCAGAATCCTGCAAAGATTCTGTGATAGACTGGTGTAAAGGGCAGGGGGCAGAGAGTAAAGTGATCCCTGGAGGCTTTAGGACAAATCCACAACTCCTTGTTTGAATCACTTTTGCTGCCTAGGCTCAGAAGGAGCCTTCCCTGAACTTGTGGCTACAAGAAACCCAGTCTGAGTGAGTAGCTAAAAGTGGCCTTCATTTGTTCCAAGAAGGACCCAATTGGAAACTAGTGGCAAGTGCCCCTGAAGGAGAAAAATCCTTGGCAAAATCCAGCTCAAGCCATCCTTGAAGGCTATGAAGGGAACTGGAGCAGGGAAGTAGTTTTTAAGGATGGCAGCAAGGGATGGGAAGGATCCCAGGCAGAGTCTACAGTAGCAGTAGGATCTAAAGCTCTAAGACAAGGAGCCCACAGGCAGAGCCCAGCACTGGAGAAGTCTATCTTGAAAGAGGGGTCTAGTCTGGATTACTCTACTGAGTACCAAATTAGCTCTGTTAACCTCATTTAGTTATAGAGCTTGGTTCGAGAGCAGGATCCTCAGTTTAGATACTAAAGGTGGATAAGATGATCAAACCAAGGAAAACTGAAGACAATGAAAAATACCTTTATTTGAGAGATACATAGAGGGGTAAACCCTAAAGAGGAATGTGAACTCACAAGTTCAGTAAAGCCTTAAAGGAAAAAACTCTTGGACCTAGGGACTATTGGAGTACTTGGAACAAATGAAAGAAGAGTCATAAAATGGAAAATCTTTGCAGGAAAAATGACAAGGAAAATTGATACTCTAGAATAAACAGTAGAAAACCTCATGCAAGAAATGAATGATCTGAAAAATTAGAACTGACCAGACAGAAAATGACTTAAAGCAAGAAATATTAAAGTCAAAAAGTTGGAAAAAATGTAAGAAATATATTATAAAAAATAATTTATCCCCCCAAAAGTAAGGAGAGATATCTAAAAATTATTTTACTATCTAAACATTACAAAGTCTGAATATCCCATTTCAAGAAATTATAAATAATAGCTTCTCAGAGCCCTTAGAATCAGAAAGCAAAATGAAAGCAGAAAAAACACACGCCACCCCTAGAAAGAAATTCCAAAATGAATTTTCCCAGGAATATTCTAGCCAAAGTCCAGAGCTTCCAGGTCAAATAAAAAATACAAGCAGCCAAAAAAGAACTAGGGAATCACAAAAAGGAGCACATAAGACTTAGTAGCTGCCAGTATAAAGAAGAGGAGACCCCAGAATACTCTATTTCAAAAGTCAAGTGATAACACCAAGAATAATCTATTGAGCTAAACCCAAAATAATCTGATGGCGGGAAAATGAAGAGTTCAATGGGACAGAAGATTTCCAAAAAATTCTGATAAAAAAAAGGAACAGAACTGAGTAGATATTTCAAAATGGAAGTGCAGGAGCCAAGAAACACATTAAAAAGTACCCATATTTATTTAGTTCAAAGGGAACATGTGGGGATTGATTGTTTACATGCTAATAGAAGAATAAGAAACAAATGTCCTCTTAGAACCCTAAAACCTTTAAGGGTCATAGAGGAAGGTCAAAATGACAGTGTCTTGTTTTATTTTAATGGTCGTATGAGAAAACAAGAATGTGAGTGACAGGGGAAGAAAGGGGGAAAAAAAAGAGAAGGAAATCACATTGTATAATGGAAGTGCATAAGATGAAAAGAATATAGTCATAGAGGGAAGAGTGGAGGGAATAGACATCCCATGAACTTCACCTTCACTAAAATCAGATAAAGGAAGACTGAGCACAATTACACCCACTCAAACACATCCATACCCACATCTATCTGAAGATTTTGGTATAGAAATACATTAAACTCAAAAGGGGAATAAAAATGGGAGTCTAAAAGAGAGGGCAGACAAAGGGCTTTAAAAGAATGTAAACCCTTTAATTCAGCAATACCACTGCTGGGTTTGTATCCTAAAGAGATAATAAGGAAAAATGTACAAAAATATTCATAGCTGTGCTCTTTGTGGTGGCAAAAAATTGGAAAATGAGGGGGTGTCCCTCAATTGGGGAATGGCTGAACAAATTTTGGTATCTGATGGTGATGGAATTCTTTTGTACTGTAAGGAACGATGAACTGGAGGTTTTCTATATGAATTGGAAGAACCTCCAGGAACTGATGCAGAGTGAAATGAGCAGAACCAAGAGAACATTATACCCAGAAAATGAAACATTGTGGAATAATACAATGTAATGGACTTTGCTACTACAAGACAATCCCAAGGAACTTATGAGAAAGAATGCTATCCACATCAAGAGAAAAAACTGCGATTGTAGAAACACAGAAAAAAAAACCAAATGACTTATCACTTATTTATATGAGTATATGATTTGGGATTTTGGTTTTAAAAGATTGCTCTATTGTGAAAATGAATAATATGGAAATAAGTATAAGTGATAACATTTGTATAACTGAGTGGCAATGCTGATTGGATTTGGGAGTGGGGAGGGGTGGGAAAGAAAATGAAATATGTAAACATGGAAAAATATTTTAAAATAAAAGAATATTTAAAAATAGAAGAGAGGGAAGGATAGATGAGGAAATATGCAAACCAAATTCAAATGTTGGAGGGAGGGATGTGAAGAAAGGATTAAAAATAAATAAAGAAGTAAAAATTTGAGGTACAGGATGGGATAAAAGCAAAAGAAAGGCTGCAGCAGAGAGGAAATAAGACTTTACACTTACAAGATCACAATATGAGGCAAATTTCCTTTCTTATCCCACCTTTTTATTCATAAAGAGGAAGATAACAGTATAATAGGCAAAAGATGAAATTTCTGAGGAAACAAAGGTTTGAACTTCAGAGCATTTCAATTTATTAAGCAATGTATGCCAGTTGTCTAATCAGGGCCAAATCTCAGTTTAGGGCTGGAATTAAGCCTAAAACAAAACAATGATGAACCAAATAAGGACAATTAATTAAAAGGAAACAATATAACATTAGATAATCTGATTTCTAAATGGATGAAAGTTTAGACTTTTCCAAGTTGGGAGAGGGAGAGTGAACAAGTTCGGTTCCTTAAGTTCAGAAAAAGAGGTGTTCCACTCTCTCCAGATGTCTATAAACAATTAAAACAACATGGAAACAGCAACAGATTGATCAACATGGGACCAGTTTTCAGATAAGGTATATAGGTTGCTTGAGATGTACAATTGTGAGAAAAGTCCTTGCATTCATCTTTAGATCTGACTGATTTTCAGGACAGCATAACCTAGATACTTAGTTTAGAGTCTCCAGGAAGCAGGTAGAGATGGTCCAGCTTCCTAGCCACACAGGGCTAGGTTCAGACAATGCAATATGTTTTGTTTTTTTCTCAAATCCCATAATTGAATAAAATTTTATCACAGGATGAAATTTGGACTAGACCCATAATTAAATAGAAAGGGAGCTGAGCTGGCTCCGGAATTGAGTCACAAGATGAAGTCAGTGTGGTTCACTCCATTCCACAATTAACCACTTGTTGTTCTAATCCCTTCTATTCCTTTAATTTCCTCAATAGCCAAGAGACAAAAAAGTGCAAGAGAATGAACATGGAGGAAAATTCACAATTAATGATCTTAACTGTGAATGTGAACAGAAGGAAGTCACCTATAAAATGGAAGAGGATAGCAGAATGGTTTAGAAAGTAGAATCTGACAAAGTGTTGTTTGTGTAATACACTTGGAACACAAAGATTAACACATTAAAAATTAACATTAAAAATCAGACCCTGGAGCAAAAATCTATTATATATCTGCTTAACTCAAAATTGGGGGTAATAATCATAGTTTCAAATCAGAATATAGAAAATATAAAGATAAAAAAGATAAGTAGGGAAATTATATTATGCTTCAAGGCATAGATTGTGAGTCAACATAAATATTTAATATCTATCAACCTAATGGTAGAGTATCTAGATACTTAGGGAAAAGTTAAGAAATAGATACAATAATTATATAAGAGTATAAACCAACCTGAAGGCAAGAAGCAAGGGATAAGTGAAGACAGCAGGACTGATGACCTTACCTTACTTAGGTCTTACATACTTACATTCTACATACTTACCTTTACATACCTTACATACCTACCAACAACAAAAACGATGTTCTTGGTTTAGCATTCCTGTCTGCAACAGCCTTTTTTGAGACTCTACAGAGATTTTCTGCTTTGAGAATAGTCCTCAGAGCCCTTTTTTCTCTTGTATAAATCCCCCCGGAAGTTGACTTTAAGATTTTCTGAGATTGTGGCAGTGATAAAGGGCCTAGAGCATCTCAAAAATCATAGCTGGTTATGAAGTCAAATTGACTTAAACTGAGAGAAAAGACTAAATTAATGTGACTGTCTTTGATATTGATAGGTCTTATCTGGCTTGTGTTCCTCTTTAGATGTTGTGAAAGAAACCTCAGGCTGGCAGAAATCTTCCCTGCTTTCTACCCACGTGACTTTGTGCAATCATTTCCATCTTCTGGGGCTCCTTTTTCCTCATCTGTACACAAGCAATAATTCAGTATACCAATTTCTGGTTTATATGGATGAGTTTTAGTGTTGGGGGGTATAGCCCCCAATTCTTCCTCTTTGGTTTTGGCTCATTTTTTTCACATTCTGATTTTCCTCTAGGAATTTCAGAATATAGTTCTTATTTAGGTTGCCACAGATATGGGAGAAAAGATTCCAGTTCCTCTTCAAACATCCCATAATAATAATGAAGATAAAACTTTATTTCACTACACAGAAAATGCAAAGCAACATAAAAAAAACTTCTATTTGCTTATTTTCAGTCAATAGAATTCTTTGTTAAGCTCTGACATTCCAGTAGGTGCCATTTTCCACCACAGGTCTTGGCATGGATCTTGGCGAAGGTCTTGGCATGAGTGATGGAGTCAACTCTGATCAGTTGGATTGTTAATTTTTCAATGTGTGCAAATCAGCTCTTGTTGATTGACTAGACTTAAGAAAGTAATGGAGAAAATATTAATAATGCAGATTAATCTTAAATGTGTATTGTATATACATCTGGAGAGCTGGTTGTTAAATATTTATCAATATACCCCACTATGCATTTGAATTTTGCCTAGAGGAAAAGAAACTTGGATTTACTGTGTAGGAAAATCCTTTTCCATTGTTCCTAAACTATCTAAGTAACTCGGCCTACTAGGAATGAGCAGTTTTGCCCCAACCATGATGTAGTGATGATGATGGCAAACCTATGACACGTGTGAGCACTGACACACGTAGCCATTTTCGATGACTTGTGACTGCATACAGAGAAATATGGGGCTGCATGCCAGGGATGAAACATTTGCTATAGTGTAGTGTAGACACTCTGTGCACTCTAGATGACAATTCCACCTATATGTATTTACTCATTTTGGTTTATTAAATACAGTTATATACTACACTTATACATTTTTGTTATTTAAACTATAAACATCATGAAATTATGATGTTTTTTCTCGAAGTGACACACCACCTGAGTTATGCTCAGTTTTTTGGTGAATTTTGACACAACGAGCTTGAAAGATTGCCCATCACTGATCTAGAAGTTTAGCTCCCAAAACTAAAAAAAAAAAAATCTTACCTTTCATTTTAGAATCAATGCTTAGTGTTGGTTCCAAGGTAGAAATGCAATAAGGGGTTAAGTGATTTGCCCAGGGTCACATAGCTAGAAAGTGTCTGAGATCAGATTTGAACCCAGGACCTCCCATATCTATGCCTGGTTCTCAATCTAAAGAGCCACCTAGCTACTCCCTGATTAGTTTTCGATAACTAAGCAGCTAGGTGCTGCAGTGGATAGAGTACAGGAATGGGAATCAAGAAGATTCATCAGACATTTACTAGCTGTGTGACCCTGAGCAAGTCACTTAAATCTGCCTCAGTTTCTTCATCTGTAAAATGAGCTGGAGAAAGAAATGGCAAACCACTCTAGTATCTTTGCCAAGAAAACCCCAAATGGGATCACGGAGAGACGAACATGACTGAAAATGACTGAATAACAGCAACAAGCTTTGCCCGATCCTGATGACCCATCTCTGCTCTTTGCCCTTCTCCTTGCTTTCTCTCAGATTATTCAACTCTGCAACTAATTCTTTCTTTTGTAGTTCTAGTAATGTCTGGAGGCAGTCATTGAAATGGTACCCATTGTGAAGACTTAATCATTCCTTCTCAAAGAGGCATGAATCATTCCTCTTACCTCATTAAGGATGAGTTTTAAATCATCTCAGGTCAGTAGATTTGTTTTTATAAGGAAATGCTCTGAAAGTCCTTCCCATCTCTCCCAGGAGAAGTGTGATAATCAATTCTGAGGGATATAGGCAGATATCCAGGAGACTCAGAGTCTTTTGTACATAATCTAGGTCCCAAACAATGACTTCAGCCCTTTGTGTGTCAAATTGCTTAGATTTCTCCGCCTAATTCTTCAGTTGTAAGTGAATGGGTTCTCTTTGACAGACCAAGATCCTGTTCATCTCCAAAGTCAATGATCCTTCTGTGATTTTATACAGGTATGTGCTGGTCAGTGTTTAACAATCAACTCTAAACGGAGGACACACTTTTAAATTTAATCTGCATTAATATTATCTCCAACACTTTCTTGAGTCTAGATAATCAACAAAAGGATAAGCCTAGCCCTGATTTATAGTGTTTGCTGATTTCACAGTTGTAAATGATCACACTGAAGATTTAACTATGGCCTCTCTATCTTAGGAATTTTATCTTATCCAGTTGGCTCCAACACACAGTTTTGCTTTGTCCCAGTCAGACCTCACCCTACCCAGGTTCCATATCTCTTTCATGTATGAGCCTGGCACAAAGTATGAACTTAATAAAGGTTTGTTGATTGATCAATAATATTGTGTATCCAAGCTATTGGTGTTTGTTTCTTATCCTTCTCTTCAACTGCAACTTTTAGGAGGGAAGAAAACCCATTTTAAATTTGTATCCTTCATCCCCAGCATGGTGTATTGCAGGAAATAGGCACTCCAGAAGTGTTTACTGTATTATTGAATCAGTCACCCCCTCCCCTTTTTATTTTTATTATTAGAATTAATTTTGATATTAGAATTATTACAATTCTTATTCTCCTCTGTTATTTACCAAGAATGGAAGGAACCTGTCAACATGGAATCTAGAAGCCCCCAAACCTGTAGCCTAGAAAGATTTGATGACCCCCAGTTTACTTAGCTCAAAGATGAAAGCCTAGGGTTAGACCTAGAAGTGATGGTTCTTCCCTAGGGGAAGTCCAATTTTACTTGTCTCAGACTAACAATGGACCTTAAAGGAGTTTAGGCAGGGAGGGCCAATCCCATCAGATGTTAAGTATCTCTTTTGTCCCAATGGTTTCTCCCCTCAAGCCAAAGTCCCTTAGCAAGGTGGCCCAGTCCTAGGCTAGGTCTTTCCCTTTTGTGTCCTTTGTAGAGCATCATCCCCTCGCTGTTATTCCTGTCTGGGACTCCTCATTTTCCTTTGTTACCATTATAAAGTCAATCAACTGCCCCTCTCATTCTCAGTCCCCAGTCCCCCTGGAAAGGGATTTAAGCTTCCCAACTTTAATGGCTCCTTGGGATTGTCCAATCTAGTGCAGTTGGCTTTCCCAGGGGTCAAGGACCAGAGCAACCAGAGTTCAATCCTCGGACTCTGCATGTGGTGTGCAGCTCTGTGTAGAGGCCTAACTCAGCCCTGTACCCCTTTCCTTAATTAAAGAGTGGCTTTTCTGACTATTTAAATAGTTCTGTGTTGTTGTTTTTTCCCAAGTCAACAAACCCTAATCATCTTGTAGTTTGACTTCCTGATTTTGTTGTTCAGTCATTTTCAGTCATGTCCAATTCTTCATGACCCCATTTGGGGTTTTCTTGGCAAAGAGATTGGAGTAGTTTGGCACTTCTTTCTCCAGTTCCTTTTACAAATAAGGAAACTGGGGTAAACAGGGTTAAAGTGACTTGCCCAGGATCACATAGCTCATAAATGTCTAAGGTTAAATTTGAACTCAGGTCTTCCTGACTCTAGACATTTGGAGTGTTCTCTCTGCTGTACTCACCATGGAACTACTCAGTTTTCCTTATTTTACAAATGAGAAAACTTAAATTGTCACCTGCCCATGTGATGGGTCCATAGAGCTGGAAGGGACCTTACAGATTTTCTAGTCCATCCCCCAAACTGCCAGATTTACAGATGAAGAAACCGAGACTTAAAGAAGTAAAGTAACTTACCCAGAGTCATATGGCTAGTAAAGAACTTGAACTCTTGCTTCCTGGCTTTCAGTTCAGTGTTTCCTCCACTCTAGAGTACTGGGGTCAGGGTTGACATCACGTAACCTAGGCAGAAGTTGGCTGGGGTGGGCAGTGGTTTCCTTCTGCAGGTCGAAGATGGATGAAAAGAGGATTGCTAGCAGGATCTCCGGCTCAGACAGACGGACAGACCTTCCTATACCTTCCGAGTGCCTCAGAGAGAGGTCTGCAATGGTTCCTTTGGGGAGAAGAGATAGAACGGGCTTTTTGCCCCACCTAGTGGCAATAGGTGAGACCAAAAATATGGAGCCTTCCCAAGGATTCTCTGATTGGGAAAAGGTCCGAGACCTGCCTAGCCCTCTACCCTTTGGCACATAGCAGGCAAGTTGAACCGTGATGCTGTGGATCTTCTTTTGGTCCAGATTTGAGGCTCAGAGGCCATCACTGGTAGCCGCATTAAGACCACAGCATCTTAGCCTTGGAGCTGGAAGAGATTTTACACATCAAAATCGAATTCCCTCTTTTTGAAGGGCAGGAAACGGCGGCCTTAGAGAGGTTGAGTGACTTGAGATCTGGGAATGAGAGGAGCACAGGTTAGAGCTGGAAGAGATCTGATCTAGTCCAATTCTCTAATCATTCGGATGAGGAGAAGTGAGGAGAGAACTTTAATGACTTGCTCAAGGTGACCCAGGTAAGAGTAGTGGTGCTCACATCAAAAAATTAAATTAATTATTTTAAATCATTTTAAATTTATTAATTTAATTAATTTATTCAATCCAATTAATTATTTACTTTCATTAAATTTAAATATAATATTTATATTATCATTTTACTATATTTATTTATATATTATGTATATAATAAAAATAAATTCAAATTTAAATAAATTAATTATATAATTTAATTATTTAAAAAATCAATTAATAACAAACATTTATTAAACACCTATTCTTTGTCCATTTCTCAGCTAGACTACAAGGGCACAAAGACCAATAATGAAAGAGGTGTCTCAGACTCAACATGACCAAGCTTTTCTGTTACCATTGGGAGTACTAGCATTCTCCCAATTCCCCTGGCTTGTAACCTTTCTGGACTCTAGCTCGGTAGGACTTGCCAGAGTCTATATATTCCTGCTGGGCTTTCTTCTGAGAACCCAGAAGTGAGACCATTGCTCCAAAAGGAAGCATCTGTGAAAGGCTTCAATGAAGGCTATGAAAAAAAGTGAGATGATAGTGGGGTAAGAAAAGTGATCAATTTCGGAGTCAGAGGACCTGGATTCAAATCCTGTGTTGGCCACTTACTATATATGTGACCTCGAGTGAGTGACTTCATTTCTTTGAGTCTCAATTTCATCATTTTTAAGATGAAATGTGTTAGATTAGAGGGTCTCCCATTCCTTTTTCAACTATAAATCTTTAATCCGATGAATTCATTAGTTAGACATTCAGAACAATTTAAGTAGCTATTTTTATTTCCCTCAGTCTCTATTTCTCCTTTCCCTTGTAGGTTCCAAGAGTGGTACCCTAGGCTCAGTTACTAAAGAATGTCCTTCTTAATCTTTTTTTTTTTTTCCCTGTACTCCTTCAATCCTTTTGGATGACTTTGCTTCTCATCAATACTGTTTTGTCTTTGTTTTTTAAGCCCTTACCTTTTGTCTTAGTATCAGTTCTAAGAAAGAAGAGCAACAAGGGCTAGGCAATTGGGGTTAGGTGACTTGCTCACAGTCACATAGCTAGGAAGTGTCTGAGGCCACATTTGAACCCAGGACCTCCTGATTCCAAGCCTGGCTCTCTAACACTCTATTTACTGTGCTACCTAGTTGGCCATCTTTATATTCACTCACTTTTGGCAGGGCAGACTTCTCTTTCAGAAGAAGATTCTCCATTCTCCCCAGTACCTGCTCTACCCTAAATATGTTCAGAGTAGGGTCACCTGACTTAACTTCTTTGTTATTTGGAAGTACTCATGCCATAGCACATCAGAGACCATGAATGTGTGACATTAAAAACCATATGGAATCACACAAACTAATAGAAATAGCCCACTTTCATCAATAGGTAATTACATTGACCTTGGCAAAATCTGCTCATGCATGTTCCATGGAAATTAATTGGGAGACAGTCCTACGGATGCAGAATCAACTGAATATTACTGACAAGTAGGAAACTCGGTACCTGGGTATGTTTGCTATCCATGCAGCCTGTTCAGAGGCAGATGAGAGGGTGGTCTTGTGCTGACAGGAAACTTCCTAAGAGGTTTTTCACCCTCAGAAGTGAGTCCAGAGAAATTTGTGCTGGAGATTGCCCAGTCCTAGAAGAAGGGAAGAAGCAGTCAGAGGCAGAACATCAGTAAGAAGATGAATGTGTTTCTATGACACAAGTGGAATGTAGTATGATGTGCTTAAGGAGCAATTCGCTGATTCCCAATGCTCAGGGAAAGAACTCCAAGAATTCCTTTGTCTGTCATTGAGAAATTAATCAATAAACCAAGCATTTATTAAGCACCTACTATGTGCTAGATCAGAAGATGCAAGTACAAGAAATCATGACCTCAGAGGCCATCCCAAGAACCTGATGGTTAATGACATTCTCAGAGTTTAACTGCTTTCTAGTTGATTGGGGTTTGAGTGAGTAGAGTTGATCGACTGATTACATTCTCTCATTTTTTCATGTATTTATGAGTAGATTGAGTAAAAGCTTGAGGACAGGGACTATCATTTTTCTCTTGTATCTTTCAATGTACTTAGCATAATGCTGGGCACAAAGGAAGTTTCCAGCGAACTCAATCAACCTAAAAGTACTTGTTAAAAGCCGAGCACGTGCTAGGTGCTTGGGAGACAAGGACAAAGCTAAGAAGACTCCCCAATGTCAAGGAGACTACTCTCTGTTGAGGAAAACTTCATGCATACATGTGCAGCCCTGCCATTATAGTCAACATTTCCAAGGGAACTCGGGATGTCTGAAGTAACTATGACAACTGAGGAGATGCTTACCCAGGGTTCATAGGACCTCTGTCATTGTGGCAATGAGGATACTGACAAGAAAAAAGACAGAAAATCTGCCTTGGTCAAGCCATCTGGAGGAGGGTGAACTAAGGTGGGAAACTTCCAAGAGCAAAGACTGATGAGCAAGAGGCATACCTTCTTCTTGTCAATAGAAAATAATGCAGCACACCACTGGGAGAATGCTTCCTATTTCAGAGACAGACAGATGGACAGATAAGCAGGCAAACAGAGAAAGAGACAGAAATAGAGAAAGGGAGGAGAGATGGGGAGAGAGAGAGAGAGAGAGAGAGAGAGAGAGAGAGAGAGAGAGCTGTCTCTTATACACA
>NC_058131.1:364372106-364386145 GCF_016433145.1 Gracilinanus agilis
CTTCCTTCCTTCCTTCCTTCCTTCCTTCCTCTCTTTCTTCCTCCCCCTCTCTTTCCCTTTCCCTTTCCCTCTTCTCCTTCTCCTTCTCCTCCTCCTTCTCTTCCTCCTCCTTTTCCTCCCCACCTCCCATCTTAGAATCAGTACTACACATTGGTTCTAAGATAAAGGCTAGGTAACTGAGGTTAAATGACTTGCCCAGGATTACACAGCTAGGAAATAACTGAAACCAGATTTGCATCTTTTTCTTCTTTAAAATAAGTCTTCATAAGGGCAGGTAGGTGGCTCAGTGGATTGAGAGCCAGGCCTAGAGACGGGATGTCCTAGGCTCAAATCTGGTCTCAGACACTTCCTAGCTATGTGACCCTGGGCAAGTCACTTAACCCTCATTACCTAACTTTTTCTTTTCTTCTGCCTTGGAACCAATACACAGTTTTGATTCTAAGATGGAAGGTCAGGGTTATTATAAAGATATTTAATTTTTACCAATTACATGAAATAAATTTCCACATAAGTTTTCTGAACTTATATGATCCAAATTGTTTTCCTCCCTCCCTCATATTCTGGCATTGATCAGGGGTCAGGAAGATCTAGATTCAAATCTTTTTTTTTTTTTAACCAATTACATATAATAACACATTTCCACACAAGTTTTCCAAAGTTATATGATCCAGATTGTCTCCTTCCTTCCCTCTCCCCCTCCCAGAGTTGGCATGCAAATTGATCTGGGTTATAAATGAATTATCATGCAAAACATTCCCATTTTGCTCATTTTTGTAAGAGAATAATTGTATAAAAACAAAACCCTAAAACAAAACCCAAATAAACAAGTGACAAATCATATGTTTTAATCTGCATTCTGACTCCAACAGTTCTTTCTCTGGAGGTAGCTTCGTTTGTCTTTTAAATCCCTCAGAATTGTCCTGGATCATTGTATTGCTGAGAGTAGCTAAGTCTTACACTGTTCATTCCACAATGCTGCTGTTACTGCATACATTGCTCTCCTGATTCTGCTTATTTCACTCTGGATCAGTCCATGAAGGTCTTCACAGCTCTTTCTGAAATCATTCTGTTCATCATTCTTTATAGTACAATAGTATTCCATCACCATCATACACCACAATTTGTTCAGCCATTCCCCAATTGAGGGACATCCCTTTAATTTCCAATTCTTTGCCAACACAAAAAGAACTGCTATAAATATTTTTGTACAAGTAGGCTTTTCCCCACCCCCTTCCCTTTAAAAAAAATCTCTTTGGGATACAGACCTAGTAGTGATATTACTGGATCAAAAGGTATATATTGTTTTATAGCTCTTTGGCTATAATTTCAAATTGCCTTCCAGAATGGTTGGATCAGTTCACAACTCCACCAGCAATGCATTAGTGCCCCAATTTTGCCATATCCCTTCCAACATTTATCCTTTACTGTCATATTGGCCAACCCAATAGGTTTGAGATGGTACATCAGAGTTGTTTTAATTTTCATTTCTCTAATAAAGAGGGATGTAGAACATTTTTTATATGATTATTGATAGCTTTGAGTTCTTCATCTGATAACTGCTTATTCATATCCTTTGACAATTTGTCAATTGAGGAATGACTTGGATTCTTATAAATTTGACTTAGTTCTTTATATATTTGAGAAATTGGGCCTTTATCAGAGAAATTTGTTATAAACTTTTTTTAGTTCGTTGTTTCCCTTCTAATCTTGGTTACATTGGTTTTGTTTGTATAAAACCTTTTTAATTTAATGTTGTCAAAATTATTCATTTTACATCTGGTAATGTTCTCTATCTTTTTTGGTCATGAATACTTCCTTCTCCATAGATGTGACAGGTAAGTTATTCTATGTTCCCCTAATTTACATATGTGTCACCCTTTATACCTAAATCATATATCCATTTTGAAGGTTAGGGTTTTTTTTTTTAAAGTCTTTGTTATATGGAATGACTTTTTCTAAGGGAGGAAGTGGAATAAAGATATAGGGGGAACTTCAGGTAGTATAAAAGCAAAATACATCGATAAAATTTTATTTAAAAATTAAAAAAGAGAAAAGTCAGATATGCCTAGTTGCTTAATAATGGAAGTATTAGGTAACTTAGGAAAGCAGTATTAATAACAGGTGACATTTATATAGCACTTTAAGGTTTGCAAAGCACTTTACAGATGTTTTTGCAATTGGTCCTCATCACAATCCTGTGAGATAGTGAATACAGATATTATTCTTTTTCACAGATGAGAAAACTGAGGCTAGAGAAGCTGAACGATTTACCAAGGGTCATACCAATAGGATGTATCAGAGGTGGGCTTGAACTTTGAATTTTTCTCCTCCCTGATTTCCAATTCAGCCCTTTCTCTAACTCTAGCCTGATATACTAGAACCGTTGGCAGAAAAGAATACTGAAGTCATTTCATCAGGATCTTTTGTCAGTAACTCTCAGTGGCTGGGCCCTTTGGGTGGAGGAGCAGGGTTTTCCTGCTGAAGAGGGCAGGAGAGGGAGAGGTGAATCAGCTCAAGATACAGTTACAAAGCAGAGCCGGGACCTGACTCAGGGTTCATTTAGCCCAGCGGCAGTGGATGGCAGCCAGGGCATTTGCTCAGGTTCTTCTCTAACTGGAGGGATTAGAAATGTCTCTGGGGTGTCCTGGTCCATGTCAGGCCTTCCTGACCTAGTAAAAGTCCACTGGATGCAGTCGCAGATAAAAATAGTAAAAGCATTGTGAACTTGGCCCAAGCAGGAAGCACCCTGAATGAAGATATTTTCAATAGTGACTTGACCGCATTGCATTCCAGGCAGGCAAGGAAGAGGTTGTACCATACTGGGCCAAGAGGTGCATTTATGTGTGTATGTGTGTACTCATGCATGTGTGCAACCTGGGTGCTAATGTCTTAGTTTCCTCATTACAGCATGCACATAGATGTGCATGTACAGGTATGTGTATATGTATGCATGGGCAACACTGGTATGTCAGAGGTGTGTGGTTGTGTAAATAGGTGTATGCTGTAATGGACAAAAGGGGTTTTATTGGATAAATATTAAAAGGTTTGGTCGCCAGAGGATTGAACAATTATCAATCACCAATTAAAGAATAACCTCAAGTTAAAATGCCTTTTATGGAAAATTTATTTACAAATGAGAAGAGGAAGAAGAAATAAGGAAATTCGAGAGAGGATAAGATAGGATAAGTAATCTAACACAGTAGGTAATTTGCTCTGTTCCCCTAGTTTAATCCAGGTAGATCTAATTAACCCTCAGCCAAGGGAAATCCAGCCTTGATCCCAAGGCCAGAAACTCAGAGGCCCAGAGAGCTGGAGGGCCTGGAGGCAAATGAAGCAAAAGCTTCAGGCACAGAGTCTCTTTGAAAGGGAAGTTTCTTAAGAGAAGTTCAGGAAGATTCAGTCTTAACACTTACCATGTGGAACAGTCTCATCAGCTCCAGACCTCCTCCAAGTCTGGTTATGAACCAGAAGAGCTACTTTAAGTCCTGTTCACAAACCAGAAGAAAGAGCCCAGGTGACTGAGGCTCTTTTTAAAGGGGCCTCTCTTGTGCCACTTCCTGTGGCCTCCTCTTAGTTTACATGTCCAATCACAACAGACGCTTTTCTTAGGACTGCCCACAAGGCAGTCAGTAAATTCTTATTTGTCACTCATTCTAACACACATGGGTTATAGACCACCCAAGTTGTGGGTAAAATGGAAATGTTTTTACCTTTGGTGATTAAATCTAAAGACGAGCAGGGTAGATTCAATCTACTTATCACAGTGTATAGATATGTATATGTTTGCACATAGATGGAGGTATATATGCATGTGCACAGGCATAAATGCATGCAGATGAACACAACATAGCACACATGTGTCCATGGCCACCATCATGTAGGCACACAATGTACCATGCTCACACACCTGTTACATGCTTATGTATATGTATATTTATATAAATATGTCCACACATGCATAAAGCATGAAGGTATGCATTGTTAGTGCATGTGTGTGTCTGCAGTGTGTGCATATATATGTGTATATGAATGTGTGTTGCTATATACATCTGTGGATTCCTTCCTTCCTTCCTTCCTTTCTTTCTTTCTTTCTTTCTTTCTTTCTTTCTTTCTTTCTTTCCATTTTGTTCTCTCCCTTTTGGAAAGAATGTGAGCTGGTTTATAGATTAAAACACATAATACTATTTAACAAGACTCCTAAAGAGAAACTATAATGGAGATTACCTAAAAGAGGCAGGAGCAGATACTCTCAGACCCCAGAATGAAGGAGATGAAAACAGCAAGATATAACATATGTGCTTTAAGATTCTTCATAGAACTTTCCTCACGACCATCTTAAGTGGTCCCTAACACAGGTTAATCCTCGTTTTACAAATAAGTCAACTGAGACTCACTCAGAGAACTGAGGGTTACAGCTCTCAAATCCATGCTTTCTGTTTCTGAATTTAATGGTTTTTTTTTCCCATTCTGCTGCTCAGCATGGTATGGTAGATGACGTGCTGGGCATAGAACCAGGATGAAGGGGGTTCACTTAAAAATATCTCAAACACTTGCTTAGCTACATGACATTTGGACAAGGCATTTCACTTTTAAGAACCCAAATTTCCTCTTCTATAAAACAGGGATAGTAATAGTGCCTACATCCCAAGGAAGGAGGAACAAATGAGAGTGTAAGGAAAAAGTTTTATAAAATTGCAAGTGCTCCATAAATCCAAGATGTCATTATCATGAATAAATTTGAGACCAAGAATTGTTGTGGAAAAGGCAATAAGGTACTCATGCCAAGTTATATAGTTATATATCAATATAGATATTGCCTTCCTCTCTCCCTCCTTCTCTTTTCTTCCTCCCTCCCTCCCTCTGTCCCTCTCTTTCCTTCCTTCCTTCTTTCCTTTCTTTCTTCCTTCCTTCGTTCCTTCCTTCGTTCCTTCCTTCCTCCCTTCCTTCCTTCCTTCGTTCCTTCCTTCCTTCCTTCCTTCCTCCCTTCCTTCCTTCCTTCCTTCCTTCCTTCCTTCCTTCCTTCCTTCCTTCCTTGTAAAAACCCTGAAAGGGGGGGCAGAATGGGGCCCAAGAGTCCTCAGGTAAGGGTTGGGGAAAAAAGAGTCAAGTCAAAGTTAGGGGTTGGAAGGGCCTCAATTGCTGATGACAATTGAGTGCGATTTATTGAACGAATACACAAGTTTATAAAGACAAAAATCAAAAGGAAACTTTCTCATGGAGATTCAAGCAACTTTCCCATAACAAGGGTAGCCTTGAGAGGGGGCCTTGGACAAGGGACTATAGGCGGGAGAAAGCAGGAAGATAACAGGAATTGAGAAAGGGGAGATATTAAGAGTAAGGAGAACATACTTTTCTGCCTAGGAAAAGGGGCCTGAGAAAAGGTTATAGCCTTAATCAGCAACTTATAGAGAAATGTGGAAACTGAGGGAATCAGCTATTTTGTTGGTGGGAAATGTGGAAACTGAGGGAACTCAGGCCTTAGTCAGACCCTGGACCTTACTTAACATCAGGGGTCAACAGACCCTTGCCTTTTCAGACCTTGAGACCTCAGTCCTTGACACTTCCTTCCTTCCTTCTTTCCCTTAAAACAACAACAAAAAATGACAAAAACTCCCTTACTTTCTTTCTTAGTATCAGTTCTAAGACAGAAGAATGGCATGAGCTAGGCAAATAGGGTTAAGTGACTTGCTCAGTCACATAGCTAGGGAGTGTCTGAGGTCAGATTTGAATCCAGGTCCTCCTGACTCCAGGCCTGGCACTGTCTCCACTATGCTGCCTAGCTGCCCTGGCAATAAAGAATATAGAAAGTCATCTGTAACTACTAGGCTTCTGCTCGTTTCCCCTGTCTATTCAGAAAAGCCACCCGTGCTGCAAATTATATTGGAGGAGACTTTAGAATGGAGCCGTTCTGAGGACCTGCCATGTTCTTCCCTTCACTTTAGGTTGCTCTTTTGAGTCCCTCCCCCAAACCTATATTCTACTTTATATTAATGTGCCTCTTACCTATATTTATTGAATTGAGATGAATGGCTGCTTCCTCAGCTGCAATGGGCACGAAGTCACAAGAACCTAGGAACATTTTGAGTTGGAAGGGAACTCAGAATTCATCCGGTCCAACTCTCTTATTTTATAGTTGAGGAAACTGAAGCCCAGGGAGGTTAGCTTGCTCCAAGACATTCAAATAATATTGTCAAAGGTAGGATTTGAACCCAGGGATAGTTTTCTTTCCTTTTTGGCTAAGGTGAAGCCATTGATTCCACTTTAGTCTGGATGGCTGATTTTCAAACACTAGAGACAGAAGGCCTTCTGGGAGAAGCAGATGGATATAGAGTGGGAGGAAAAGAATGCTATAAGAGTCTACAACAAGATGGTGAGAAGTGATATAATGCTTATGCTACCTCCTAAGAGGATGAAGAATAGTATTTTTTTAGTGAAGAAAGGAATCATAGAACATGAAAATCAGACAGTGTAGAAATGAAAAAGACGTTAAAATAAAGAAAGCTAGATCTGAAAGAGGCCTACAAACAGAATACAGAATAGGAGAGCTGAAAAGGGCCTTAGAGATTGTCTCTTGCTACCCGTACATTTGAGCAAACTGAAACCCAGAGAGCTCAGTGAATCCCCCAAGGGCATGAAGTTAATGGTGGGGTAATCTCTTGTCCACAAAACTCATGAGTTTGTTGGTATTGGGAGAATTTCTGACTTTCCATCTCTGTCACCAAGGTGTACTGCTTTCACCATGCCCATCTATGCCCAGCCTTACTTCCCTCCCCAGCCCTAACCCCCAGCTTTCATTGAATGGGAACACATAGCTCAATGATGGGATCATTGCTGGTTTCCAGAGCCTGGTTTCCAGGCGGAAGCAGCATCCATCCTTTCCAATAGTTCATTCACCTAGGCAACCTGGAAAGTCTGTGAAGAAGGAGCTGAAGCCCATGGGGCAGCCATATTTTCTCGTAATTCAACTTTGTGTTTGAGTTTCCAGGCAACCTGGCTAAATCCTCCATTGCTAACTATCCAAAGGTGAAGAAACGTCCAAAGCTGAGTGCTGGATCTCACCTCCTTCCCCTTGTTCTTTGCTCCCTCCAGGATTCTTTTTCCTGTCTCAGTGACGCCAACACCATTAGAGGGCGATGTAGCCTCACGTTTTCCATAGTCAACATGTAATTCTCTCACTTGGAATCTGGGAAAACTGTAAATTCATCATTGCTGGAATGTCAGAGCTTAGAGATCACTGACATGCACCCACGGATGTAGTATGCACATACATTCATACATGTACACATGTGTAGACCATGTAGTACATGCTGTATACACACATGTGTGCATATATATTTATAGGTCCATACATGCCTAGACACATGCAGAAATGTGTGTATCTGTGCAATATATACTGTTATAGGTAATTTATAATTGATAGATAGGCATATGTAGTGAGTAGGAAAAGACAGACTAGCTTGGCTGACTGAGAACATTCTAAGCCCAGAATGAAAAAGGGTTTTGGTTCAGAGAGACTGAGTTGTTGACAGTTTTCCTGCTTGGGAGGAGAGGTGAGAAGCTGAGAGCTGCTGTACAGCTAGCCTTTGGATTATGTGGGATTTCTATAGAGGAGGTGGATCTGCAATCAAGGTAAAGAGGAAGATCTAGTTAGGATCTCTCCTGTAGTTGGTGAACAGCTCCAGGAAGTCCCATGCTCCCTAGCCTGTGTGGATTATCTTGCTGAGACACCAGAAGTGTTCCTGAGTCTAAACATCACCTGAAAGTCATCAAGGATCTTTGTGTGAGAATCCCAAAGCCCTGTCCAACTCAGCTGAGTCAGCTGCTGGCTGGCTGTTAGGTTAGCTTAGGACAAGCCAACCCAGCCACCACCATTCTCTGGCAGTTGATTCCCTTAGCTCAGGGGTCGGCAATGTATGGCTCTAGAGCCATATCTGGCTCTTTTGAGGGCCAGATATGGCTCTTTCTGCAGGAGCCATAAAGTCAATTTTTTTTCAGGCGCTGTTACAGGAGCGCACTGTGAGCACTGTATGGCTCTCACGAAATTACATTTAAAAAATGTGGTGTTTATGGCTCTCACGGCCAAAAAAGTTGCTGACCCCTGCCTTAAAGGTTAGACACCTCTCTCCCTCAAATTCCCATCTTACCAAACCAATAAACTTAACTTTGTGTAACTTCCTTGTCATCCTCTCTCCCACCATCAAGGATCCACAGAGAGTTAATTATTCCTGGCTGCTGTGAAAGTTTCGGTTATGGTTATTTCTCCCAAACTGTTTCTCATTCCCCACAAGTGTTGTTTGTTACCCTTTCTTTCCTCAGTGGGGTTTATGTCCCTTTGTGGATTAAGCTCCTTCCCTGTCAGTTGTCAGTTAAGAGCTGTCATTGCCCTTCCGCATTCAATTACTGTTTTTTCAATACATACATGTATAAATATATATGCATATACACATTTATATTGCCCATATGCCTACATACATGTCTATGTGTATACCATGCCTAAACACACATTTGCAATGTTTTGTTGTATATATACAAACACACTTTCCAGATATATACGTGTATACTATAAGGGTGAAAAAGGGGTTTTATGGATTCAATATATTAAAGATGGTCTCCAGAGGATTGAACTATTATCAATTCTCAATTAAGAATAATCTCAAGTCAAAATTGACTTTTATGGAAATTTATTTACAATTGAGAAGAGAGAGAGGAAGTAAGGAAATAAGAATCTATCCCACTAATTAATCCAGGTAGAACTTACCCCTCAGCCGAGGGTTAAAGGGCCAGAGGCCCAGAGGTGAATGGAGCAAACTTCATTCACAGAGTCTATAAAAAGAATTTTCTTAATAGAAGTTCAGGAAGATTCAGTCTTTAAACTCACCAGGTGGAACAATCTTGGTCACGAACAAGCAAAGTTCCCTCAGGTCCCCTTCACAAAACCAGAACCCTCTCTCTCCCTCAACTCTCTCTTTCAAAGGGGTCACTTATGTGTCACTTCCAGTGCCTTCCCCTAGCATGCGTGTCCAATCACAATAGATGATTCTCATAGACTGCCTAGTGGGCAGGTCAGTTGATTCTGATTCGTCACTCACTCTAGCACACGTGGGTTAGGATCTCCCAAGATTGGAGGTGCTCTCACCTTTGGTGATTAAATCTAAAGATGGGCAGTGTAGACTTAATCTAATTATCACAATACACACATATATTAATGTATTTTCAAAATCACTTGCTCAACTTTACATGAAAAAAATGGAGGCCCAACCAAAGAGGAGAAGGGACTCATAGCAGTGGAAATGGGACTAGAAATCAAGGCTCCTGAATGTCCATCTGGGATCCAGACCATTGTACCAAACATCTGAATGGTCTTAGCCTTCGTTGAACTTCTCAGGGAACTCGCAAAGATAGTGAGTTATAGAAGAAGCTGATCTCTATCATTAGAGGGAGCTTCCCATGCAAGTAAAATTCCAAGTCCAGTCCCTCTTCCTATTTCAATCCTTAAGGACCCTCTGCTATACTGATGTCTCTGGAGGATGCCCTTACATCTCATTGACATAGTAGTGAGGTAAGATTCTTTGGGAAGCCCAACAAGAGACCATAAAGAAGCTTGGAATTTTAATTCAGCATTGCCAGTCCTTTGGCTCAATCTCTCAATTGTCTAGAGCAGTGGTTCCCAAACTTTTTTGGTCTACCACCCCCTTTCCAGAAAAAATATTACTTAGTGCCCCCTGGAAATTAATTTTTTAAAAAAAATTTAATAGCAATTAACAGGAAAGATATATGTATTAATGTTTCTACCTTTTTTGTAAAATATAGTAAAGAAAGGTGTAAATTAGAAACATTGAACTTTGAAATTATGAAACTATTTATTGAACTCAGAATAGAATGTAATACAAAAAAAGTTAAAACCTGTGGCCATCACCACTTCCTTGGATTGCTGCAGCACCCACTAGGGGGCGGTGGCGCCCACTTTGGGAATCACTGGTCTAGAGGCAGCTAGAGGAGCTTCAGTGGAGAGAGTGTTGGGTTTGTGTTTAGGAAGACTTGAGTTCAAATCTAGCTTCAGACACTCACTAGCTGTGTGATTCTGAGCAAGTCACTTAACTTTTATCTGCCTCAGTTTCCTCAACTATAAAATGAGGGTTGTACTTACCTCTCAGGGTTGCTATTAAGATCAGCTGAGATAGTATTTGTAAAGTTCTTAGCTCTGTCCCTAGCACATAGCAGGTGTTTAACAATCTTCTTTTAATAAACTTCTTTCCTTTCCATCAATATTTGAAACTGGTATCTGGACTCAGGGTGGGGTTGGTTTTTTAAAAAAAAACAAAACTTATCTCATCAAAAGGCTGATCCTAGGTGGAAGTATGTGACCCTGGGTAAATCACATATCTTTAGATCTCACCATCTTCTGAAAATGAAGGGTTTGGTGGTTCTAGAAGGTGCCCTCTAGCTCTAAAGTTCTAAGGTTTTAAAAAGGCATTTATAGTGTATGTGTGCATATCTAAAAGTGTGTATATGTATGTATATGTGAATATTTGTACATATTTGCTTGTATATCTGTGGATTTATTACTTTAGATTTTGTTCTCTCTCTCTCTTTGGAAAGAATGTAAGTCAGATTGCAGATTAAAACACATAATACTATTTAGTTTAATAATTAATTTAAGAAGGCAGATTGGTAGGAAACTGCCGGAAGAAATCACTAGGTTCTAGAAACAGGGGTGGGGTTGGGAATCAGCTTCATAGCATCTCAGTGGTGGAAGAGATCTGCAAGGTCACCCAATTCAACCCCTACTTGAAAAGAATCTCCATAGAAGCTTCCTGTGGTAATATAGACTCATGGTCTCCCAGGGCAACCCATCCTAGTTTCTTGTAGGGAAAAGAGAGATGGTACAAGGCAGGGGTGTCAAACCCAAATAGAACTGGGGCCACTAAATTATAAATAAGGAGCCTTGATTGTTTCTATCGACTTAGAAAACCACATATTCAGAGGATCATTTCCATCGTATTTTTATTTCTTTTGTTAAATATTCCTCAATTACATTTTTGAAAAACCCTTTCCTTCTGCCTTAGTATCAATTATAAGACAGAAGAGCAGCAAGGGCTAGGCAAACAGGGTCAAGTGATTTGCCCTGGGTTCAAAACTAGCCTCAGACATATCCTGGCTAGATATGTCAGTCCAACTGACTCTAACCACTCGGACCACTGTACTACCTAGTTGCTCCTCCCAATTATATTTTAATCTGTTGCTCGGAAAATGTTTGATACCTCTGGTTAGTGGATAGAGCTGCCCTGGAAAGCCAAAACATCTCAGTTCAAGTCCTACCTCTGACATATATGTGTGTGTGTGTGTGTGTGTGTGTGTGTGTTTTATATATATGTGTATGTATGCATATGTATATTTATAGTATATATAATATCTACTATTTTGTGACCTTGGACCAAGGTACTGATTTGCTTTGGTTAAAAAAGAAAAATAATCACATCAAAGGAAATGACAAGTCTACTCCCTAGCTGAATTGTTGTGTCTTTTACTTTGATTTAGCTGAAATCTGCCTCTTGGACTTTTTAACCTGCTCTTAATTCTGTTCCTTGGGGCCAAGCAAAACCAGTTTTAGCCTTTTCCCACCTGACAGTCTTTGAAAAACCTGAAGACAAGTCTTCCTTTCCTAAGGTCAAACACAACCAGTCCCTTGTATATCATGGTTTCCAATCACCTCACCGTCACGCTCACCTTCTTCTGAACTTGCCTCAGCTTTTTAATTTCCTGTATCAAGGATGCCTAGAACAAGGCTAAAAATGGCTTCTGACTGGAGAAGAGAAGAGCCAGGGCAGGACTCTTATCCCTCTCTTGTTCAGAACACTATCCTTTTATTAATGGGTGAGGAAAAGAGAGTTAACTTTGGGAGGAGGGACTATGCCACCCTATTGATGGCTCACATTGAATTTGAAGTTCACTCAAACTCTCAGATCTTTTAAAAATTTATTTTCATTTCCCAGTTCTCTCTCTTCTGCCACCCCTCCCTTACCATTGGGAAGGCAAGAAATTTGATACCCATTATACATATGAAGTCTTGCAAAACATATTTCTACATTAGCTGTGTTCTGGAAAAAAAAAGCAAGACAAATAAAGGAAAAAATATGCTTCAATCTGTACTTTGAGTCCATCAATTCTCTCTCTGGAGGGGGGAGAACATTTTATATCATGAGTCCTTTGGAGCTATATCATTGAATTGATTGAATTCATTAAATCTTTTTCAGTTAATTATAAGATTATTATTATTATTATTATTTAAAACCCTACCTTCTGAATCTGAATTGATACTAGGTATTGGTTCCAAGGCAGAAGAACAATAAGGGCTAGGTAACTGGGGTTAAGTGACTAGCTCAAGGTCACACAGCTAGGAAGTGTCTGAGGTCAGATTTGAAACTAGAATCTGTCTTCAGGCCTGATTCCCTATCTAGTGCCCCCTGCAATTATTTTTTAATCAACTGTCCCCATCCTCCCTCATTCTATACAGGGGTTATTAATTTTTTTAACCCAAGTGACAGACTTTACTGTTATCCTTATTATTTCATGATCTATCTAATCCATTGTTTATGCTAGACCACCAGCATCTTTTTTTTTATTACATTTATTAATATTCATTTTTAACATGGTTACATGATTCATGCTCCTCCTTTCCCCTTCAACCCCCCCCCCCGCACCCCCCGTACCCATGCGCATTTCCACTAGTTTTGTCATGTGTCCTTGATCAAGACCAATTTCCAAATTGTTGGTAGTTGCATTGGTGTGGTAGTTTCTAGTCCACATCCCCAATCATGTCCACCCCAACCCATGCGTTCAAGCAGTTGTTTTTCCTATATGTTTCCTCTCCTGCAGTCCCTCCTCTGAATGTGGGCAGCATCTTTACCATAAATCCCTCAGAATTGTCCTGGATCATTGCATTGCTGCTGGTTCTGAGGTCCATTACATTCGATTTTACCACAGAATGTCAGTCTCTGTGTATAGAGTTCTTCTGGCTTTGCTCCTTTCGCTCTGCATCAGTTCCCGGAGGTCTCTCCAGTTCGCCTGGAACTTCTCCAGTTTATTATTCCTTTTAGCACAATAGTATTCCATCACCCGCATATACCACAGTTTGTTCAGCCATTCCCCAATTGAAGGACATACCCTCCTTTTCCAATTTGTTGCCACCACAAAAAGCGCAGCTATGAATATTTTCGTACAAGTCTGTTTATCTATGATCTCTTTGGGGTACAAACCCAGCAATGGTATGGCTGGGTCAAAGGACAGGCATTCTTTTATAGCCCTTTGAGCATGATTCCAAATTGCGAGCCAGAATGGCTGGATCATTTCACAGCTCCACCAGCAATGCATTAATGTCCCAATTTTGCCACATCCCCTCCAACATTCATTACTCTCCCCTTCTTTCATTTTAGCCAATCTGCTAGGTGTGAGGTGATACCTCAGAGTTGTTTTGATTTGCATTTCTCTGATTATTAGAAAGGTATTTTTTTTTTTTTAGATTTTTTTTTTAAGCCCTTGTACTTTGGTGTATTGTCTCATAGATGGAAGATTGGTAAGGGTGGGCAATGGGGGTCAAGTGACTTGCCCAGGGTCACACAGCTGGGAAGTGGCTAAGGCCGGGTTTGAACCTAGGACCTCCTGTCTCTAGGCCTGACTCTCACACCACTGAGCTACCCAGCTGCCCCCATTTCTCTGATTATTAGAGATTTGGAACACTTTCTCATGTGCTTATTGATACTTTTGATTTCTTTACCTGAAAATTGCCTATTCATGTCTCTTGCCCATTTATCAATTGGGGAATGGCTTGATTTTTTATACAATTGCTTTAACTCCTTGTATATTTGAGTGATTAGACCCCTGTCAGAGTTTTTCGTTATAAAGATTTTTTCCCAATTTGTTGTTTCCCTTCTGATTTTGACTACATTGCTTTTGTTTGTACAGAAACTTTTTAGTTTAATATAATCAAAATCATTTAATTTACATTTTGTAATTTTCTCTAACTCTTGCTTGGTTTTAAA
>NC_058131.1:364389115-364419536 GCF_016433145.1 Gracilinanus agilis
TATATATATATATATATATATATATATATATATATATATATATATATGGCATAGTCCTCTAGGTAGCTCCATGGATAGAATGTCAGGCTTGGAGATGGGAGGTCCTGGATTCAAATCCGACTGCACATGTTTCTAAGCTGTGTGATGGAGGGCAAGTCACTTAATTTGCCTAGCCCTTACTATTCTTCTGCCTTGGGACTGACACTTAGTACAGATTTAAAGACAAAAGGCAAAAATAAAAAAAGGTTATAAGACATACTGTATAAATAGCAGCTTTGTTATTTGGTCCCTTAAGAGGAAATATTGTGATATAAATGTGGAAATAAGAAAAAATTTGCACAAAATAATTTAGATTCTTATTCCCATTTTACATATGAGGAAAGTGAGGCTCAGAGGTATGGTGCAGGGTCACTGAGATTTGAAACCAGGCTCCCTTCCTGGAACCCTAGAACTCTTTCCACCACATCATGCTGGTTATCCTGATGTCTTTCACATTTTTTCTAACTCCTAGCTATGAGATGGCTAAATTTGGGGTTCAGACTTATTGACTCTTTCCTTGAAAGTACTGACTTAGGCTAACTTTTTAATTGCATTTGTGCACTTTATATTATTATATATGTTAAAAAAAGAAACTATCTTTTGAATATGAACTCCTCAAAAATTGAAGACCTCAATGAATATTTGGTGGAGCTCTTTGTCCTGTGGCTAAATGCATGGTTTACCAAAGACAAATCAAAACAAAATTGAGACAAATCTTTTTTTTTTAACAAGCAAAAGTTTTATTTGTTTCATAAACAGGTCAAATTATATTAATGTAAAACAGAGAAAAACGGACAAAATTCTTACACACAACACACACAGGGCACAAAACTAGAGAGGCCTGATAGGTAGGGCGAGTACAGGTCCTTCCCAACACCTAATTGAACCATCAAAGGAACAAGGAAACAAACCCACAGAGCTCTGTACAAAGGTTGAAGGAGAATCCAAGGAAACAGAGAGTCTGTCACTCAATATCAAAAAAGCAAAGTAATTTCAGTGATCACAGAAAAATCTAGAAAACTACCATGTTTATTATTCTCTCCCCCTATTTTTTAAAGTTGCTTAAAAAGGATAAAAAGTACACAGACACTCTCATAAGGCACAAACAGATTTCTGTACAAGCCATTTCATCGAGGAAATTTAAAAGACACCGAAGGAGAAAGACAGTTAATGCCACTCATTCCCAGGAGACTTCCTTTTCCTGAACCTGTGGCTCCCCTTGCAGAAACCTGCACCAAGGTGTGATAAGGCAGAGTTAGGGCCACTCCAGACTTGCCATCCAAGCTGTGATCTAGACTCAAATGCTATCCTGAATGGTTGAGCCTGGGAGTCCCTGCTGGGGATAAGGATTTTCAGCTCTCTTGCCCAAGCTCCGTAATTAGATATGGGCTATTCTTCTGTCCCGCCCTTGGTATAACTGGGTGGGTTTTTGTTTTTTTGGACCAAATTTGTGATTTCAGCGGTGTTGTGAACTCCAGGAGATGAAACAACCTGTACCACTACAGATCTCTAACTGCTGTTCAAACGACAGAGGATAAGGGACTTGCCCAGGAAGAAAGGGCCAACATTAGGCTGAGGCTGGTCTGAACTAATATATTCCTGACTCTTGAGGCTGGTTCTCCATCCACTCACTAACTCATGATGTATCTTGGGTCAGGTTTTAGATACGTATTTTTAAATCTCTCAACTCCAGAGTGTTAACAGCTGTCCCAGTGGAGCCTGATAAAGAAGAGAGGAGGACTAGAAGAATGAGTCAAGGAGAGCGAACCAGAGAAGTAGACTTTAAACCTATTTTAGGGATTAGAGGAAACTAATTGGGTTGCAAGTTGGCCATGGGGGACTGTTGCTCTGGAGGACAGCAATTCTTGAATGGACATGGAAAGGAAAACATTGCCAAATTATCCCACTGGGAAGTACCACAAAACAACAAAAAGAAGAAGAAGAAAACATCCTTCGGAAAATCATTTGTAACAAATAATTCCAGATCCAGCCCTTTCCAAAGGCACAACTGTCACAGTCTAGTCAAAATTTGATCATTCTGGGAAGGCTGAGTTGGCTGCCTGCATTAAGTCTCTGGGAAGGATTGTTTCCCTTTTTTCTGACCTTCTGACCTACAGTGTGGGAGAAGTCATTTTCTCAGGGGCCCTGGAGCAAGGGAGAACAGCTATTCCAAAGAGGTCAGATTCTTGAGGACCCATCAGTCCTCTCTTGCTTGAGTAATAGATTACAGGCTCATACTGCCTTTGAGGCATCTCTACTTTTCGAGGCTCTAGCAGAGATTAGGAATGGGCCTGGCAATGAGGACAGACGGGAGGTGTGGTATTCTGAGAAGTCTGGGTCTATAGTTTTCTCTGGCTTTCTAAACCACAACATAATCATGTCCGCCCTTGCTCTCCATTCTATCTCTCTTTTAATTATTTCCTATTGAAAGCTTAGCAGCAAAATTCAGTTTTAGTGTCAAGTCAAGCTCTGTTTTTTCCCCAATAGCACTGGCATATGGGAGCCAGAATTTCTCTAGAAATGAAAAGCAACTTGTCTAGCCCTTGCAAAATATCTTCTTCCTGACCTCATCTCTACATTTCTCCACTTAGATCTTTACAAAGGTCCATCGTTTCTATCTCTTCTTGTGGCCAGTCCTCAGGAACAGAACTGGCTGCAGCTCCAGGAGCCCAGTTTCAACTGTTTGGTCCCTGGGGTGCATCAGTCTTGTCCACTAATCAGTAATGGGGTCAAAGAATAGAGCTGCAACAATGGCAAGTTCTACTGGGGAGTATTGGGGTTGGAAATGCACTCAGGAGAGCTAAGAAGAGGAATCCTCAAGGTAATTTGAGGACAGACCTTCTGTTAGAAATTCCAGATTCAACTACCAGACACAGTCTAAACCAGCCACAAAATTCCAAAACAAAGGCACCCTAGTACTGACTTAAGAGTTCATTTACTCAACTTTGTTTACTTTAGGAGCAGAGAATCGAGAACCGGAAGGGACTTCGGAGGTCATCTAATCTAACCTTCTCATTTCACAGATAAGGAAATTGGGGTCCACAGAGGGTGAGAGGCAGTATGGTATAGTGGTTATAGTACTGAATTTAGTGTCTGAGATATATGGGTCCAAATGCTACCCATGACCTTGCCAGGAAGTCATTTAACTTCTAAGTCTTAGATCTTTCTGTAAAATGAGGATAATATTTAGAGTACCTAACTCACGGGGTTGTTGTGAGGCTCAGATCAGCTAACATATGTAAAGTGCTTTGCAAATTAGAGTGTAATGTAAATAGAATTTATTATTAATCATTAAGCTACCTGCCCAAGGTCAAGTAAGTAGCAGGTTTGAAGTTCAAGTCCAGGACCTCCAGAGTCCTGAACTTCAGCTCCTCTTCTCTTCCCTCACTTAACAAAACTGGTCACAGAACTCACTGATGCATGAGGAAACACACTAGCAAGATTAAAGCAGAGTCCAAACCCCATCCTCTGAGAGCTTAAAGTAGGGTCTTTGATACTTCTGAAAGGTCAACACAGTTACAACCATAGGGTCACTCACTGGACCTTAGTCTCACTCCCTCATGGTAGAGTTGTGGAAACTGAGGCTGAGAGTGCAACAAGGTCTTCCAGCCTCATAGAATGGCAGAGGGAATTAAAACACAGCTTCTCTAACTCCAGGTCCAGAGTTCTCTTCATCCTCTTATGCAGCCTGTTCTTCTTGCATAAAGTTCTAAGTAACAAGACCTGGGGCCTGTGTTCCTCCATTCCAAGCTAGAAAGAATGCCACGTCTAAAGATTTTTCCTTTCCTTTTAAAGCAAAGACCGTGGATAGCAGTTTATCACATACTTTTCACTCTGGGCAAAAGAGGTCTAAGTTGGGCATTGCAAAGAAGCAAGAGAAATACCAGGCAGTGCTAGCAAGGGAGTATACCCTTGTGACCACCATGGGCAGCGAATGAGCGAACTTTAGTGGTTAATTTAGGAAAAAAAAAAAAAAAGAAGTGCTTCAAGCATTGAAGAATGCCTCACTTAAAAAGGAACCCCAACCAAACCCCAGTGCTCCAGCCCCAATTCCTCTTGGATGATCGTGCTATTTATGGCAGTGGCTCGGCAGGTTAAAACAGGCCATTGTCTCATTTTTCTCCTCACATAGCAGGTCATCGGGAGCAGAGCCTGTGATGCTCTCAGAGGCGTGGGCTACCCATTAATAGTTTCGAAATCTCTGCACTTAAGGATCAAAGTGGCATGCTAATGGTTCTGAGATGCAACATCGGCCAAAATAAGGGGCTGGCAGGGAGGGGGTACTACAGGAAGAAAGACCCCCACCATTAGTCCTCCTGACTGTAGGCTTGCATGTACAGGTTGGGCTGGGTGTGCTCAGGCACACCCTGATATCTCAAAAAAAAAAAAACCACAACCCTGATATTTGTATTTCATATTGAAATATATTTTTAAGTGAGGCTTAGCTATTATTTTAGGGGGAAATATTTCATTAAATTTTAGTTTCTTGGGTTTGATGCCTAAAAATAATGTTCTTTATGGATAAATTGGTCAGTCAATAAATATTTGCCTTAAAAAAAGAATTGACTGGGTGCACACCTTAATGAAATGTATGGAATATATCTATATTCCTGCCTCATCTGAGGCCTAAAAGCTCCCAAGATAGAGCCAGAGTCACCAAAATGAGCACTGACAAAGGTTTGTATGAAGAACAGAAGAAAGAAAACAGTGGAGTTACAGACAGCTAATTGTTCTTTTTAAAATCAAATCCTTTATCTTCTGGGTCTGTGGTCCCCTTTAAAAAGAGTTAAGGGAGACAGCTAGGTGGCTTAGTAGATAGAGAGTCAGGTCTGGAGATGGGGAGTCTGAGGTTCAAATCTGACCTCAGACATCTTCTAGCTGTGTGACCCTGGGCAAGTCACTTAACCCCAAATGCCCAAGCCTTTCTGTCTTCTTTCTTCTGTCTTCAAATCGATACTTAGTATTGATTCTAAGACAGAAAGTAAGGGTTAAAAAAACAACAACAACCCACAGTTAAGTTCCCAATTATCTGGCTCTCCTGGGGAATGAATGGGCTGTTAGGTAAATCCACTAATTTGGTCAAAAAGAAAGACTATCTGTATTATACATTGGTTTACTATTTTTCAAAGAATCAGTTTACAGATATATAACATGGAAATTAGGTCAGGTATCATTTACTCTTTCTGCAAAGAGTAACGAGGTTCAGTTACCTGGGGGGCCCCAAGGCTAAGTAATTTGCCCAGGGTCATCCAGTGTCAGAGGTTGGGCTCAGGTCTTTCTGGCTTTAGGGTCAGCTCTGTGGTCACTAGGTAATCCTATCTCTTGGTCGACATACTCCTGACACTGTTTCTAAATAGAGGAGCAGAAGGTACAGTCAGCTTTGTCTTTTGATCTTGGTTAGCAAGATTGGGGATGTAGCACTCCAAAAGGCAAAAGAGCTTCATGCAGCAAGCCTTTTGGATCTCCTGGTCATTTCTTTTTACATCTCATCTTAACTCAACTTGATAGAATTGTCTCTCCCTGACAACGCTTCAGTTTTTCACTGACAGTGGCACTTGGCCATCCCTGTCTCTTCTTGACTCTGGAGCAAAATTCTCCTGTGGCTGTTGGGGACCAGTCAGTGCCTGGTCTCTGGATGAGTTAGGAAAAAAAGAGGACGTACAGATCATTCTAATACCAAGGAATGTTTCAGTTGGAGACCTGCTCTGTCCCTTCCACCCTGTCTCGGGTATGAGAACAATGACCTAAGAACCAAAACTAATTGGTTCTAACTTCTTCTACCTTTACCTATCTTCTCTTTGGAAAGGGTGAGTTGACTAGATTTGGTCTAAAATAAACATCCCTTACATATGTCTGATATCTTTAACCTTTGTAATATATTCTCTCATCTACTATCTAAGTTGATCATCATGACAGCTGCTGCAAAGTGGGTAGGGAAGGCTTTATTATTCCTATTTGACAGATAACAGGCACAAAGATAGGACTCACTTAAAGCCTCTAGAATGAGTTAGAAGCAGAAATGAGCCTAGAATTTTGGGGCAGGGAGAGCATATCTACTGAATCCTAGGCTACCACTCTTGCTGCCATACTCTGCTGTTTCTCTAACAAACAGATCCCAGCCAGCCTTTGGTGGCTCTTATGCAATGGTTCTCAATTCTCTAACTCCTAGAACTCTTGGGGAATTACTGTTTTTAAAAGAAAAAGCAGTACGGACTACTGCAGAGGCCAGCCATCTCTCCCACAGGTACATATTTTATCGATTTGTTCCCTTGGGTGGGGATGTGGATGGCTCTTCTTGAATACGGGCAGATGGCAACAGCAACCTATAATATACCACAGATGGCTGCAGCTGCACTAGGAGGAGATGCCACCAGGGACATCACAGGCTCTGGTAGCAGTAAGAGGATGGTCAGGAAAAGAAAATAGGTGAAATTAGGCTCTGTTTCTCAAGGAAGGCAGCCAATCTTAAACAATCCTCCTTAAAAAATGCACTGAAGAGGGTCCCACTTCAAGATTGTCAGCTGATGCCATAATTATCAGTTAACACCTTATGAACTGACAATCCACTAGAGATTAGTTGACAGTTAACTGAGAGCATGACCAGGATATAGGAACTAGGTAGCATGGAGGCTCAGGAGGGAAGTTAATGGGAAGCCAATAAAAATAAGCTCTTCCTGCTTCTAAATTTATCCGGGTGGGGAGGGGGGGAGGGGAAAGCTGGGTAGCTCAGTGGATTGAGAACCAGGCCTAGAGACAGGAGGTCCTAGGTTCAAATCTGGTCTCAGGCACTTCCCAGCTGTGTGACCCTGGGCAAGTCACTTAACCCTCATTGCCTAGCCCTTACCGCTCTTCTGCCTTGGAGCCAATACACAGTATTGACTCCAAGATGGAAGATAAGGGTTTAAAAAAATTAATAAATTTATCCTTGGTTGGAGGACAGACCTTGATCCTAATGAACATCACCTTGCATGCTCCAGATTGCCAACCCCTGGGCAAGCAATTGAAGAACTTTAGGGGTTCTAGCTTAGTTAGCCAATGACTTCAGAAGTGGCCCTAGTCTCTATTTTTCAGTTTCTTCTTTATGGAAGAGGGACTATGATGTGTGGGCCTCCTAATTATAAAGATTAAGAAGATAATATTTTTTAAAAGCATTTGGGGACTTGGGGGAGGAGAGAAGGTGCTTGGTGCATAAAATTCCACTCTGTAGAGCAGGTGTGAGGGTAATACATCTTCTGGGAGAAGCCAGAGTTCTAGCTCGGCTGCACACTGGGACTGGTGAAATCACTCTCAAAACATGGAGTTTAAAAAAACCCAACCAAACCAAAACCCCAAACCCAACAACAAGTTGCTAATGAAAAAAACACAAACTAGGCACCCAGATACAGCTGTTCACATCTCCAGTTGCAAACAGTGCACTGATGATCTGAGTTTCCTTTTCAAATATTATTACCCCCCAAATATTTCTTGTTGGGCAAAAACTGAAAATGTCCACTAGTCATTCATACAACAGTCATACAACAGCCTCTGAAAAGTGAAAGAACGTGGAAAGGGACATAAGCACTTGCTTGTAGCTGGTCCTCAAGTCCTTCGGTGTTCTTTGAGACTCTGCGCCTCTGGAGAGAGCTCGGATGGTGTCAGGGAACTCCTAAACATTCATTCTCTCATTCTCTCTCACTGTCTCTTTTTTTCACTCTCTCATTCTCACAATCTCTCACAGCCTCTCTCTTTCACTCTCTCTTGCTTCCCCCCCCCCCCTTCACTGTCTCCTAGCTCTTCTCCCTTTTTGCTTCACTCTCCCTACTCTCTGCCTCTGTACGAACACACACTCAATGGAGCCATCCCCCAAAATCATTGCACAGAGGTTGCCACTTGCCTAGCTGGTCTTAGAGAGGGCAACGATGTATGCTACAGTGATTACCTGTGACAATGCCTGTGATCATCTATAGGACGGTAACAACATCTTTAGGAAAAGTATTATCTTACCAGAAGCAGCTACCCCCCTCCTCCCGCAGACCCTTTGTTGAGTTCCTCAGCTAGGCCAGATCCCTGATTTTCCTACCATTAAAAACACACGAGAAGAGGTGGGGAAACCTCTTGGTGTAACCAGGGACCAGCCACTGGCAGTGGGTGGCAAGGCATGGTTCTGGGGTTGCTTAGCAAAGCCCCTTTGCCCACTCTCACGTGATGGTGGACTCAGGGTGTGACCGAGGGGCTAAGGCCGGTAGATCTTAATGACATCCTTGATGGTGCGTCGACAGATTGGGCAGCAGGCATTGGGCTGCTTCCTCAGTTTAAGACCGCAGGTGTGGCAGAGGCACATGTGGCCACAGGTGTAGATGACCATGTCAACTTCACTGTCAAAGCAGATGGTGCACTCGCCATTCTTGTTGCTCGGAGGCTCCGGAGGAGAGAATGCAGGCGATGTGGGGGGGCTCAAAGGAGAGCTTGGAGCAGTCACTATTCAAGAGAAAAAAGAGAAAAACACAAATGTATACTTTCCCCCAAAATTCCTTAACCCTGAAATTCACAATCTGCACTACTCTTAACTCCCTCTCCACCAAAAGCAATGATTCTTAGCTTCAGATTATGTAAAATACACCAAAATAACATATAGGTATAATATGTATAATATTATGATATGTATATGAATATATAAATATGTATTAAAATAATAATAAGTATAATAACTCTAGGTATAAACTAAAAAAATAACCTTTAACATAAAATAAAAATAAAATTTTAATTAAAAAGAATAAAAATAAAATTTAAAAATTTAATAAAAATTAGAAATGAATGTGGTAATCACTCCTTTTTTTTTAAAAACCATACCTCCATCTTAGAATTAATACTAAGTATTTTATTAATTAGATTCTACCTCCAAGGCAGAAGAGCAGTAAGGGCTAGGCAATGAGAGTTAAATGATTTGCCTAAGTGTCTTGAGGCCACATTTGAATCCAGGACCTCCCATCTCCAGGCCTGTTTCTCAATCCACTAAACCACCTAGCTGACCCATCACTCTTCAAGCAAAGGGATTCTACGTCAGTAAGAGAAATGTCTATGTCCCTACTCTGTGTTTGCATAGGAGGTTTACTATGAATGAAAAGAATCTTCTTCTCACCTTTGTCTCTTATAATCCTTCAAAGAACTACGTAGGGACCATTTTCCATTTGAGACCTTTTCTGATCTCAAAGACATGACTTCCCTCCCCACTTCCACTTCTACCCCCTACACTTTGTGCTCTCTTTTTCTTGAATTTAATTTGGATTTTTTAATATTTACTTATTTGTGGACATGTTGTAACTCCTCCCTCCATCAATAGAATGTAAGCTCTTTGTGGGAAAGGTCACGTCACATATCAAAAATCAAATACCAAGATATGGTCAAAATGAGTATAGGATTTAAACATAAAGGATGATATGATAAGCAAATTAGGAAAGCATGGAAAATTTACTTATTAGATCTCTGGATAAGGGAAGGATTTATGACCAAACAAAAGATGGAGAGAATCAAGGGAATTAAAATGAATAATTTTTATTTTATTAAATTAAATATTTTTATACAAATAAAACTAATGTAGCTAAGATTATAAGGAAATGAGAAAACTGGGAAAATTTTTTACAGCAAGTTTCTCTGATAAGGGGCTCATTTTGCAAATATATATAGGGAACTGAGTCAAATTTACAAATATATAAGTCATTTCCCAATTGATAAATGGCCAAAGGCTATGAATAGGTAGTTTTCAGAAGAAACCAAAGCTATCTGGTCCTGTGAAAAAATACTCTAAATCACTGCTTTTTAAAAAAACTCTTACTTTCCGTCTTAGATTCAATACTAAGTATCAGTTCCAAGGCAGATGAACAGTATGGGCTAGGCAATTGGGTTTAAGTGATTTCCCCGAGGTCATACAATAGCTTGGAAGTGTCTGAGGCTAGATTTGAGCCCAGGACTTCTGGTCTCCAGGCTGGGTGCTGTAGCTATCAAATCACCTAGTTGCCCCTCTAAATCACTATTGATTAGAGAAATGCAAATTACAACTATGAGGTTCTACTTCACACCTATCAGATTAGCTAGCATGACAGAAAAAGAGAATGATAAATGTTGGAGGGGATGTAGAAAAATTGGAACACTTAACGTCCCACTTTTGGTGGGGTTGTGAAAAGGTCCAAACGCTTGGGAGAACAATTGGGAAATATATTCAAAGGGTTATAAAACTGTACATACCCTTTGACCCAGCAAACTACTATTAGGTTTGTATCCTAAAGAGATCAAAGAAAAAGGGAAAAGAAATCTGTATGTACAAAAATATAACAAATTTGTAGTTACAAAGAATTGGAAATTGAGAGGATGTCCATCAATTGGGGAATGGTTAAGCAAATTGTGTATATGATTGTGATGAAATACTATTGCACTATAAGAAATGATGAGTAGGATGATTTCAGAAAACCTGGGAAGACTTATATGAACTGATGCAAAGTGTAGTGAGCAGAACCAAGAAAACACTGTACATAGTAACAGCAATATTATAAAATGACTAATTGTGAATGATGTAGCTATTCTGATCAATACAGTGATCCAAGACAATGCTAAAGATCTTATGATGAAAAATGCTATCTACTTCAGAGAAAGAACTTATGAAGTCTGAGTGGAGAGTGAAGCATAATTCCTTCAGTTTTAATTTTTTCTTGCTTATTTTTGGAGCATAGTTAATGTGGAATATGTTTTGCTTGATTTCACATGTATAATTATTATCAGATTTCTTGACTTCTCAATGGGTGGGGAAGAGGTGGGAAGGAGAAATTTGGAACTGAAAAACATTTTTACATGAATGTTAAAGTAAAAAAATAATAAATTTAATGTTAAAAAGGGAGACAGTTTTATTTTCATTATATATAATTTATAATTTATAATACATGATATAAAATATAACTATATATTATATATCATATCATGATATGATATGTAATATATTTATTATATTGTTATATTTCTAGTACCTAGTATAGTGGTCTTGTACATAGTAATCACTAAATATATGTTGAAGTAAATTGAATCTAAGGAAAAGAAAAAGGAAAATTTCTAAGGAAATTTGCCCTTATACCACCACATTAGCTAAACGTCCTCTAGGCAGAAACAAGTTATACACAAAGTTAAAAGGAAATAGTCTCTCTGATAGCACCTGTTATAAGGGTCATTAAAGATGGCCTCACAGGGAAAAGTTGGAGGTGGAATAAAATCTCCAATTATCTGTGAAAAGAAGTCTCCCGCAGTGGCAGAGATCATTCAAAATGGTTAATCATCCCCAAGTGGCTTTCATAGAAGTTATGAATCTGGGAGAAAAGAATACAATAGGTATAGAGAGAAGGACAGGAGGGCCAAAAGGGGATATGAGTCCTCATATGTAGGGGTGGGGTGAGGGGCATGGTAGGGGGTTAGGGAAGTGAGAACAGATGGAGCTAGTGAATGGCAATATTTTTCAATGGGGTTTTTGATATCTGATAACCCGAATGTCTCATTTTAGTCCTTCAGCTTGTCCCACTGGGCATCCCTGATATTGCTTGGAAGACAGAGAATCAGAATGATGACCCCAAAGTGTTTTCATAAGAGGAAGGGACTGGATTGTTTCAAATCATCTAAAGAATACTGAGGANATAAATATGTATTAAAATAATAATAAGTATAATAACTCTAGGTATAAACTAAAAAAATAACCTTTAACATAAAATAAAAATAAAATTTTAATTAAAAAGAATAAAAATAAAATTTAAAAATTTAATAAAAATTAGAAATGAATGTGGTAATCACTCCTTTTTTTTTAAAAACCATACCTCCATCTTAGAATTAATACTAAGTATTTTATTAATTAGATTCTACCTCCAAGGCAGAAGAGCAGTAAGGGCTAGGCAATGAGAGTTAAATGATTTGCCTAAGTGTCTTGAGGCCACATTTGAATCCAGGACCTCCCATCTCCAGGCCTGGCTCTCAATCCACTAAACCGCCTAGCTGACCCATCACTCTTCAAGCAAAGGGATTCTACGTCAGTAAGAGAAATGTCTATGTCCCTACTCTGTGTTTGCATAGGAGGTTTACTATGAATGAAAAGAATCTTCTTCTCACCTTTGTCTCTTATAATCCTTCAAAGAACTACATAGGGACCATTTTCCATTTGAGACCTTTTCTGATCTCAAAGACATGACTTCCCTCCCCACTTCCACTTCTACCCCCTACACTTTGTGCTCTCTTTTTCTTGAATTTAATTTGGATTTTTTAATATTTACTTATTTGTGGACATGTTGTAACTCCTCCCTCCATCAATAGAATGTAAGCTCTTTGTGGGAAAGGTCACGTCACATATCAAAAATCAAATACCAAGATATGGTCAAAATGAGTATAGGATTTAAACATAAAGGATGATATGATAAGCAAATTAGGAAAGCATGGAAAATTTACTTATTAGATCTCTGGATAAGGGAAGGATTTATGACCAAACAAAAGATGGAGAGAATCAAGGGAATTAAAATGAATAATTTTTATTTTATTAAATTAAATATTTTTATACAAATAAAACTAATGTAGCTAAGATTATAAGGAAATGAGAAAACTGGGAAAATTTTTTACAGCAAGTTTCTCTGATAAGGGGCTCATTTTGCAAATATATATAGGGAACTGAGTCAAATTTACAAATATATAAGTCATTTCCCAATTGATAAATGGCCAAAGGCTATGAATAGGTAGTTTTCAGAAGAAACCAAAGCTATCTGGTCCTGTGAAAAAATACTCTAAATCACTGCTTTTTAAAAAACTCTTACTTTCCGTCTTAGATTCAATACTAAGTATCAGTTCCAAGGCAGATGAACAGTATGGGCTAGGCAATTGGGTTTAAGTGATTTCCCCGAGGTCATACAATAGCTTGGAAGTGTCTGAGGCTAGATTTGAGCCCAGGACTTCTGGTCTCCAGGCTGGGTGCTGTAGCTATCAAATCACCTAGTTGCCCCTCTAAATCACTATTGATTAGAGAAATGCAAATTACAACTATGAGGTTCTACTTCACACCTATCAGATTAGCTAGCATGACAGAAAAAGAGAATGATAAATGTTGGAGGGGATGTAGAAAAATTGGAACACTTAACGTCCCACTTTTGGTGGGGTTGTGAAAAGGTCCAAACGCTTGGGAGAACAATTGGGAAATATATTCAAAAGGTTATAAAACTGTACATACCCTTTGACCCAGCAAACTACTATTAGGTTTGTATCCTAAAGAGATCAAAGAAAAAGGGAAAAGAAATCTGTATGTACAAAAATATAACAAATTTGTAGTTACAAAGAATTGGAAATTGAGAGGATGTCCATCAATTGGGGAATGGTTAAGCAAATTGTGTATATGATTGTGATGAAATACTATTGCACTATAAGAAATGATGAGTAGGATGATTTCAGAAAACCTGGGAAGACTTATATGAACTGATGCAAAGTGTAGTGAGCAGAACCAAGAAAACACTGTACATAGTAACAGCAATATTATAAAATGACTAATTGTGAATGATGTAGCTATTCTGATCAATACAGTGATCCAAGACAATGCTAAAGATCTTATGATGAAAAATGCTATCTACTTCCAGAGAAAGAACTTATGAAGTCTGAGTGGAGAGTGAAGCATAATTCCTTCAGTTTTAATTTTTTCTTGCTTATTTTTGGAGCATAGTTAATGTGGAATATGTTTTGCTTGATTTCACATGTATAATTATTATCAGATTTCTTGACTTCTCAATGGGTGGGGAAGAGGTGGGAAGGAGAAATTTGGAACTGAAAAACATTTTTACATGAATGTTAAAGTAAAAAAATAATAAATTTAATGTTAAAAAGGGAGACAGTTTTATTTTCATTATATATAATTTATAATTTATAATACATGATATAAAATATAACTATATATTATATATCATATCATGATATGATATGTAATATATTTATTATATTGTTATATTTCTAGTACCTAGTATAGTGGTCTTGTACATAGTAATCACTAAATATATGTTGAAGTAAATTGAATCTAAGGAAAAGAAAAAGGAAAATTTCTAAGGAAATTTGCCCTTATACCACCACATTAGCTAAACGTCCTCTAGGCAGAAACAAGTTATACACAAAGTTAAAAGGAAATAGTCTCTCTGATAGCACCTGTTATAAGGGTCATTAAAGATGGCCTCACAGGGAAAAGTTGGAGGTGGAATAAAATCTCCAATTATCTGTGAAAAGAAGTCTCCCGCAGTGGCAGAGATCATTCAAAATGGTTAATCATCCCCAAGTGGCTTTCATAGAAGTTATGAATCTGGGAGAAAAGAATACAATAGGTATAGAGAGAAGGACAGGAGGGCCAAAAGGGGATATGAGTCCTCATATGTAGGGGTGGGGTGAGGGGCATGGTAGGGGGTTAGGGAAGTGAGAACAGATGGAGCTAGTGAATGGCAATATTTTTTCAATGGGGTTTTTGATATCTGATAACCCGAATGTCTCATTTTAGTCCTTCAGCTTGTCCCACTGGGCATCCCTGATATTGCTTGGAAGACAGAGAATCAGAATGATGACCCCAAAGTGTTTTCATAAGAGGAAGGGACTGGATTGTTTCAAATCATCTAAAGAATACTGAGGAATTTGGAGAAATGTTAACCACCACATCTCTACATTTACCTCCCCTATTCCTTTCCCTGCAATTCCTAGGTCCTCAACAAGAAAATAGAAGGAAAACCCCCAAGGATTAGGGATTCCAGAAGGAGGGCAGTTGTGGTGGTTGTTCAGTCATGTTGCTTTATGACCTCAAGGACCATAACATACCAGATCCTTCTAGCCTCCACTAACTTATCATTTTAATACTCTCCATGGGGTTTTCTTGGCAAAGATACTGGAGCAATTTACCATTTGCTTCTCCCGTGGATCACCTTTTGATAGAACTCTCTACTATGATCCCCACAACAATGCAGGGATCCAGGTAGAGGCTGAAGGCAGTAGAAAGCTCAATTTTGCCTAGTGTGGGCTGGAGAAAGTGATCATCTAAGAACATGCATGGAGGAAAATGCCAACTTCACTAAAAGTTGACTATATTTAATTCTATTTTTAAATTTTATTTTTATTATTATGCAAAACACACTCCCATATTGGTCATTGTTGTAAGAGCAAACTCATACAAAACCAAAACACTGAAATAAAACTATAAACACACTGAGGTGAAAGATGACTCCAACAGTTCTTTCTCTGGAGGTGGTTATCATTCCCCATCACAAGTCTTTCAGGACTGTCCCAGATTATTGCATTGCTGAGACTATATTTTGTTGACTATATTTTAAGTGGGTCTAGAGGTCAGATAATAACAATAATAATATATAGCATTCATGTAGTGCTTTAAGGTTTGCAAAACACTAAACATAAATTATCTAGTTTGCCAAAGGCAGAGACTAATAATTCCATAGAATCATATAAATTTAAGTTGGAAGAGATTTCTGTTCCAATTGGATTTGAGCAGAAATTCTCTCTGTTACATCATTTGGATAATTCATGCACTTCACATCTCCTTGAAGGGCTCTGCTGACAATAGGTCTTATTATCTTTATGGGTTGCTCTTTCCACTTTGGGATAAATGTAATGGGTAAGAAGTTTTTTTTCTTATATTTGAAATCTGCCTCTCTGTCACATCAACCTGGTGGTTTTAGTCCTGCAATCCAGGGCCAATCAGAACAAGTCTAATCCTTCCACTTAATATTTCTTCTAATTCCTAAAGATGGGCATCATTTCCCATCCCTTGCCTCCCCACCAAAAGGTTTTCTTTTGGAAGACAGAGAATCAGAGACCAAAAAACCCCAAAGCATTTTCATAACAGGAAGCATCCAGGTTGTTTCAAGTCATCTAAAGAACAATGAGAGCTTTGGTCTCTATGTTCACCTCCTTCCCCTTCAATTCCTAGTTCCCAGGCAAGAAAATAGAAGGAGGGAAAAGAAAAACAAGGATTTGGGATTACAGAAGGAAAGTAATTTGAAAGCAGTTTTCTGTGGAGAGTACTCTTGTTCAAGAATAGGCTAGACTCGTTGACTTCTGAGGCTCGTTCCCACTCTGAGGTTCAGTACTGATCAGGACAGAGTATAGTGGATTGTCTGTCACCTCTCTCATTTTGGACACTATACTTCTATTAATTCAGGTGAAGACTACATTAGTTTTTTTGGTGGCCATACCATAAATGCATATTTCTATTAAACTTGTGCTTCCTTTGTCTCTTTTCCTATCAGCTTCAGTCTAGGCATGCCACTTTCTTTTATTTGTGCAGTTGATTTTTTGAACCTATGTGTGGGTCTTTACATTTTTCCCTATTATGTAACATTTTAGGACTTGGCTCCTTCTGTTAGCCCACATAGATTTGATATGGGTCTTGAGTTTGTCTCCCAAGTTATTAAACACTCACAGTTTTTGTGTCACCTGCAAATTGGATAAGTATGAGTGTGTGTGTGTGTGTGTGTGTGTGTGTGTGTGTGTGTGTGTGTGTGTGATAACTATGCCTTATCAAAATTTGTCAAAAAAATGTCAAACAGAACCAGATGACAGGATCTCCTTTGCCTAGGCTGACATTAATAGATTCTTTCTTTTCTTTTTTTTAAACCCTTACTTTCTGTTTTAGAGTCAATACTTTGTATTGGTTCCAAGGCAGAAAAGTAGTAAGGGCTAGACAATGGGGGTTAAATGACTTGTCCAGGGTCACACAGCTAGGAAGTGTCTGAGATAAGATTTGAACTCACAACCTCCCATCTTTATGGCTTTCAATTGACCTAGCTGCACCACATTAATAGATTCTTGAACTTGGATTATTCCTTTCACATTCTCTCCCTTTTCTAATCTTCTTCCCTTGCTCATTGTGTCTTCTCTATCCAGTGCTGTTCCCTTCTATTCAGTTCTCATATCCCACTCATTTTTTTCTCCCCAAACAGCTTGTTCTGTACCTGTAGTTTGAGAGAAAAACACCTGGGAGCATGACTATGCATTCATATTCCTCTCTGCTCAGGTCTTGTTGAACAGGTTTCCCAATAGCACTGGTGCATTCTTGGGAAAATGAACTCACAACAATACCCTACATTCATTTTTAGATGGATACTTGGAAGGGTTTATGAACCATTCAAATTTAATCCACTCTCTATTAGAATTTTTCTCAAGATTGAACTTCAACTAGGAAATAGGAAGACCACAGGTATGCAGTTTCTTCATAACTGGCATAGAATTCACACGCATCTCTATAGTATCTTCTCAAACAACCTTCAACCTAAAACTGTATTATTATTACCCTTTAGGTCAATAAACAAGCATTTATTTTTAATTAAAAAAACCCCTTTCCTTCTGTATTAAAATTGACATTGTACATAAGTTCCAAGGCAGAAGAGTGGCAAGGCTAGGCAATAGGGTTTAAATGACTTGCCCAGGGACACATAGCTAGGAAGTATCTGAGACCAGATCTTCCTGACTCCAGGCTTGGGGCTCTGTCCATTGTGCTATCTAGCTACCCCTATTTTTTTTAGATTTTTTTCCTCTTATCTACCCAGGATACCTGGTCTGGCATCACTACACTTGGGAGGGCAGCTGAGGTGAAAAAGACATGGAAGGAGCAAGCAAGAGAAGAAATGAGATCATAAAGGCTACACCAAACTGTCCTTGGTCTACATTTCAGAAAATATAGCTTTAGCTCTAATGGGAAGGTGAACTTCTGAGGCGGCAGCCTTGGACCATGCCCTTTGAGCCATTCTGAATTCGAGGGGCTCCTTACCTAGTGAGGACTCGGAAGCTGAAGAGGACCTGTTCACACTGAAGGCCATGTCTGAGTCACTGTCGTACTGTGAGCCACTGGGGGATCCTGAGGGAGAAGCAGTCACTGGGCTAGACTGCAAGGTGCCTATAAAACCAAAGGGGAAAAAGTCCATCAGCTACAGTCAGAATTCTCCCCCAAGGATCAAAATATTCCTTTGCCCGCATCATCGTCACTGAGGAGATTCTATGGCGCCATGCAACTTCCTTAAATCCAAGTGTCTCCTGTCAAATAAGTCTCTTTCGATGCAATGAGTTTGCTTCCTAAGACTTTTGAAATTCTTTTAAAGCAATAAATAATATTAACAGGGTGCTGGAGTCAGTTTAAATAGCTACAAGAGCCAATCGCTATATTTTTGGTGTGAGCACATATACTTTAGGAATCAGCAAATGCTACAAATCAGAACTAGATTTATTGTTTGGTTGATTGTCTAAAGACATAAGGAAGTGAAGGAGAAGATCTTGAGAGTGCAGATTAAACTGAAAAGTGTATCTCCCTTTTTTGGAGAGTCATGTTGTTAAACATTTACCAGCACATCCTGGGCAATAGCAACATGTAAAGTTTGCAAAATACTTTACTCATATGATTTTGTTCAATCCTTATATCAAACTGGTCAGGTAGGTAGTATTCTCAATTTTTTTTTTAAACAATGAGGTAAGTGATGGAAACAGGTTAAATGAACTTGCCTGTGGTCAGATAGCTCATGTATGACACCATTGGAACTCAGGTCTTCCTGACTCCATTTCCAGTACTTTACAATTCAATTTTATTCATTATATATATTTGTGTCCATGTCATCTCTTCTGCTAGATTCTAAGCTCTTCAAGGAGAGGGTCTTATCATATTCCTCTTTGTATCTCTTCCAGGTGCCTTGTAGAAGACTTTTCATATAACCCGTGCTTAAAGAATGAGGTCCTGGAGTCAGGAAATCTGAGTTCAGATAGCTGTGTGACCCTGGGCAAGTCACAACCCTGTTTGTCTCAGTTTTATTATCATGTAAAAGAGCTGGAGAAGGAAATGGCAAACCACTCCAGTATCTTTGCCAAGAAAATCCCAAATGGAGTCATGAAGAGTCAGATATGACTGAGACAAACAAACAATAAAATGCAGAGGATTACAAAGGAAACCAAAGGTTAGTGGAAATAAAGATATATTTTCCCCATCTAAATTAACTGAAACCTACCCATGAACTGCCCTGCCTCCATAGAAAGAACCCTTGGACGAAATGGTGGCTAAGGCTCCTTCCAACTCTAAAGTCTACATTCCTCGATTTCTCCTTGCATTGTCAGCTCTTTCATATGAGCCATTTTTCTCCCATTCTGGTTCAGGTGCTGGGGGTGGCAAGGAAGAGAAGAACTGATGAATGAAGAACCTTGTCTTACTCAACAATTCCAAGCAGGAAAGGCAGCTCCCCTCTCACCATCTGCCAGGTGCAGGGGAAGCTGGGGCAGCCCCAGCAGCTGCTGCTGTCTCAGCATTCAGTTTTCTGATCAGCAGGTGGATGAGCAGAGGCTGGGATGGTGGGGGGAAATAGGGGGAGGGAAGACTTTAAATTAATCAGTGAGTATTGGTTTACCGGCTCTTAGAGAGCTAGTTGTCCTATGGGTCCATTCCACAAAGGTGGATTGAATAGGTATGAAATCAAGGGTTCTTAACCTGAGGTTAATAAACTTGTTTTTTAAAAATTATTTTAAAAACTTTTAAATAGAATTATCTTTTAGGGGGCAGATAGGTAGTTCAGTGGTGAGAAACAGACCTAGAGATGGAAGGTCCTTTGTTCAAATCTGGCCTCAGATACCTTCTAGCTATGTGACCCTGGGCAAGCTGCTTAATCTCCACTGCCCAGCCCTTACCAGAACCAATACACAATGCTGATTCTAAGATAGAATATATGTATGTGTGTATTTAACTTCTTATTTAATCCGATGTATTTTATTTTATGCATTGTTCTGATAAGGGGCCCATGGGCTTTACTGGATATTTTACCAGATATATTGATACATAAATCAACAGAGGGGTCCATGACACAAAGTAAAGGTTAAGAAGCCCTGGGTTAGAGACAAAGAATATAAACCTCTAAGAAGCAAAAAACAGAAATAAAAGTCCAATACAGAACAAAATGTTCATAGCAACACTCTTGGTACTAGCAAAAAAAAATCAAAATAATAATGGTTAATAGCTAGTATTTATGTAGTACTTTAAAGTTTGCAAAGCACTTTATAAAGATTTTCTCTTTTGAATCTTACAACAACCCAGGCAGGAAGTTGCTCTTACTAGTACCATTTTGTAGATGAGAAATTGAGGTAGAGAGCAGATAAGTGATTTGTCCAGGGTCATACAGCTAGTCAGTGTCTGAGGCCAGATTTGACCACAGGTCTTTCTGATTCTTGGTCCAGAGCTCTAGCCACCATGTCACCTGGAGGCCTGAAGGGGTACCTATTCGATTGGGGAAAGGTCGAACAAACCATGCTATAGGAGTATTATAGAATGTTACTAGACAGTAAGAAATTATAACAATGAAGAATTCAGAGAAATACAATAAGAATGTATGAACAGAGACAGGGTAAAATGAGGAGAATCCAAATATACTTTGACTTTCAACAATGAAAATGAAGCAACTGAAAAACCAATTGGATCCAGAGAACAAATAAGGATCTGTTCCCTAGTATGGAGAGAAGGGGATGTCTTAGTCAGAATGTCACACATATGGCCAGATGGGGTCGCTCTATATGATGTTTTTGCTCAATTTTCTTTTTCTTTTTTTTTTTTCTTTTCCTCAAGGCAGGGTTCAATCAGGAGCAAGGAGGGTAGAATTTCTTTTTTTCTTCTTGTCTTTTCCCCAGAAATGACTAATATAGAGAGAATCAGTATTGATAAGTTGATCAACGTGCATTTAAATACTTACCATAAAACATTAGAAATAAAATAAACTAGATTTTTTTTTAAACCCTTACCTTCTGTCTTGGAATCAATACTGTGTATTGGTTCCAAGGCAGAAGAGTGGTAAGGGCTAGGCAATGGGGGTCAAGTGACTTGTCCAGGGTCACACAGCTAGGAAGTGTTTGAGGCCAGATTTGAACCTAGAACCTCCTGTCTCTAGGTCTGGGTCTCAATCCACTGAGCTACCCAGCTGCCCCCCCAAATAAACTAGATATTAAGGTCTTACCCTCAATAATTGCCACATTATGTCCCTTTAGGAGGCTCTAAGAAATGACATAATAGGTTTAGGACACAGCCCAGTTATAGTCCAGACTAGTAAGAGGTCCAGGTCATGGACTTGAATCACAGTCTAAAGGGAGTCTAGTGGACATCCACTTCAGACCTTCTCAAACAAGACTCTCTTCTATGATATTCCTTTTTTTTTTTAAACCCTTACCTTCCATCTCTAAGGCAGAAGAGCAGTAAGGGCTAAGTAATAGGGTTTAAGTGACTTGCTCAGGTCACATAGCTAGGAAGTGTCTGAGACCAGATTTGATTCTATGATATTCCTGACAACAGTCCTCCACCTATCTCGCCTGAAAATGGTGGAGGCTGACCTCTCTCTCCCAAGGCAGTCCTAGCCTGTTAGCTATAATTGATAAGAAGTTTGCCCTTGCACTGAGCCTAAATCTACTTCCTTGCACATTCTGCTCACTGCTCCTCGTTCCTCTCTCCCAAGCCAAGCCAAACAAATCTAATCCCTCTTTTACATGATAGTTTCCCTGCCCTGAGAAAGTCTAGACTTCTCTCCTTAGCTCCTTCAAAACATCCTCCCAGGGCTTAGTCTCCAATTCCCTTACTGTCCTGGTCACAGTTTTCTAAGGAGGTTGTGAGCAAATACAAGACTTGGTCACCTATGTGGTCAATTAATCAATCAACAAGAATAGGGGCAGCGAGGTTGCACAGTAGATGAGTGCCAAGTCTGGAGTCAGAAGGACCTGGATTTGAAACTGACTTCAGACACTTCCTAGCTGGGTGATCCTGAACAAGTCACTTAACCCCAACTGCTTAGCCCTTGACACTCTTCTGTCTTAGGACTGATATTAAGACAAAGGTAAAGGTTTAACAAAAGCTTCAAACCAAGCATTTATTAAGCCTCTACTATCTTCCACGTATGGTGCCAGGTTAAGGGAGCACACAAATAAAAGTTAAATAGTCCATGCTCTTGAGATTATAATCTAGTGAAGAGGAACAACAGGTCCCTTTATAAGCCCATAAGAAATAGATGTGAAATGATTTGGGGCAGGGAGGTACTGGCAGTTGGGGATATCAAGAAAGGTCTCATGGATGAGATGGCATGTGAGCTAGACCTTGAAGAAAGCTAGAGATGCTAAGAGGCAGAGATGGAGAGGAAGGGCATGCTAGGCTTGGAGGAGAGCCACTGTAAGGCATGGAGAAAAAAGATGGAGGATGTCTTCTGGGAGGAAGAGCAAGAAAGGCCAATCTGGCCACAGAGACCATAGCTACATGAGGAGGGCTTTTAAAATGCCAAACAGAGGAATTAATATTGGAGCCTACAGGTTTTCACTTAACTTCTATTTGCCTCAGTTTCTTCAACTATAAAATGAGGGGGTTGTACTAGAAAACTTGAGGATATATATTATCATATAGTAAGTGTGCAAATTCAATATTGTCATACCAATAAATCACATTTCATCAGAATTCAGATAAGTGTTTCATGTTAAATTTATCTACATACACACGGGTCTCATTTCTTTTTTTCTTTATTGGGCTGTTGGCCCCTTTAGATTAGAGACCATGTCTTTTGATAATTTTGTGACTGTTCAGTTGTTTTAATCATGTCTTTGTGACCCCATTTGGGATTTTCTTGGCAAAGATACTGGAGTGATTTGCCATTTCCTCCTCCAGCAATTTTTCCCGATGAGGAAACTGAGGTCAACAGAGTTAAGTGACTTGTTCAGGGTCACATAGCTAGTAAGTGTCTGAGGTGAGATTTGAACTCAGGAAGAGGAGTTTTCCCGATTCTAGGCCAAGCATTCTATCCACCATACTGCCTAGCTTCCCTCATAATAACAAAACTAGTTATATAAATTTATATTTATTTAAATTTGCAAATTTAAATAAAATATGTATTATAAAATTTGACTTATATAGTGCCTATTATGTGCCAAGTACTGTCTAAGTAATTTGTAAATACTATTATCTCATTTGATCTCATCAGCCCTAGGAGGATGGTATTGTTATTATCTCTATATTACACTTGAGAAAACTGAGGCAAACAGGTCACACAGCTAATAAGATTAGAACTCACAGAACGCAGATGAAAGCATATAATTTTTCACCTGTTTATTTGGGTTTCTGTTTTGGGGGTTTGGTTTTATATGATTATTCACTTATAAAAATGAACAACATGAAAATATATTTTATATGATAATACATGCATAACACAGATTGAGTTGCTTGCCAGCTCCAGGAGTGGGGAGGGAAGGAAGGAGGGAGACAGTTTGGATCATATATCTTTGGAAAACTTATGTGGAAATTTGTTATTATAGGTAATTGGTAAAAAAAAAAAGATTTGAACTCAGATCTTCTTGACCCCAGGCTCAGGGCTCTATCCACTGTACCCCCTAATTGCTCTTATTCTTCTTTGTATTCCCCTGGTCCTAACATAAAACTTTGCAAACAGTAAGCATGTGATACATATTTATTGAACTGCATCTCCTTGGCACGTAGAATGTCCTCAGTCAACAGGTAGACAAAATATCAGAATATAACAGCAATCAAATGAAGGAAATTAGCATCATGAAATGTGAGAAATCTGGCAGTGTTCTACATGCCTTCTATAAAATGGACTTACCCAAAATCTTGAGCTGATTGATTACTCCGTGAATTGTAAAAAACACCCAAAGAGACTGTGAGGTATCCACATACATCAGCATTCCTCGGTTGTTGCCATTCACACCATGATGCACTTCCCCATTTGGCAATACTATGAAGTTAAGGACATCCCCACTGCTGAAGACGGGGAACGCGCGGTAGATCACCCAATACTCCTTGCGGTCCAACAGTGAGTCAGGATCCGCGGGGAGCTCATTGGTCCTTAGTGTCCCTGGGTCACAGGAAGTGATGCCGAAGGAGAGGGCCCCGTAATAGGGCAGCCCCAGGTGTCCAACCTCAACAAAGAGGTTCTCTCCGATATGTAAAGGCCGGTCCGAAAACACCAAAGTCCTATTGCTTTCTTGCCAGTTGGTGCAGGCTGCCATCCGGTCCTGAGAGAAGGTGACGTCGGGCCCCCGGGTCGGGTGGAAGTGGAGGTCTGTATCTAAAAAGGCTGGTACCCCGTGACCCCGAGAACGCCTGTTGGGACAGCAGGGGATAACGTGGTTGTCCGTGGATGCTCCTGGGACCCGGCTCAGGTTTAAGTTGCTGATTTTGGCTACTACCTGGTTGTTCTCCAGTTCGTTGTTGTTGAAGTTGGCCGAGTCGTGGTTACTTTGTGGGATGCATGTGCTGAACCTCGTGTTACTGAGACGAGAGGAGGCCATGGTCTCGGCAAACATGCTATCTGTGATCAAATTACAAGAAGAAACTCCATGAATTTTTTTTTCCCTGTAAAATGACAAGCCCAGTCTTTATTCCTTATCTTATGTTTCCACTGGTCTGGACAGTGGATACACAAATACAAAGAATGAAACAATCTATATTCTGATAGAAATGATAAAAGTTACTTATGTAACAAAATGATAAAAGTGACATAAATAACAAAATAAATGCAAATAAAAGTAGGTCCTTTAAGAGCGAAGATATTAGTAGTTGAGAGGATCTGGTAAGGCTTCATGGAGAAGGTTACCCTTGATCTCTACCTTGAAAGAAGAGGACACTCTGAAGCAGAGGGAAGAAGAGACACTCTATGAATTTAAAGTTGCAACAAATGGTTTTTTTTATTCCTTCTCCATTTCTACCTTTTCCCACCCTCCTGGGCAAAGGTATACTAAATTATTTCCATTTTTTCAATCTCTACTACCTCTTCTAGAGGTTACTTTTTAGCCTAACAGGGAGGAATGATCAACAGATTGAAACTATATCCCTTCAGGAGTGAATGAATGGAAAGAAAATGCATTTATTAAGTGTGTGTAATTTGCTCAGCATTGTGCTAAGGGTTCAGGATGCAAACACAATCAAGCAAGGCGATTCCTACCCTTGGGGAACTTTCATTCTAACCATTTTGAGAAAAATTATAAAGACTGGAAAAAGTAACAAAGTCCATCGAGACAAACAATCAAGGCAATGAAACTTGGGCTTAAAGAGCTAGTTTCAACCCAGCATTAAAGATGCCGACCCTAACTGAGTACAACCAAACTCCAAACATCCCAGGTGGAGTCCAGAAAGCTCCGGAGAGCAAGGAAATGCTTTAGAACAGCTTGAGAGAAGAATAGAGTATCTAGGAGCCAAGGTCTGTTGATGCCAAATAACTTTTGCCCAGTGTCCTGTAGGCTAATGGAGAGCCAGGGAAGGAAATAAGAACTGTTCAGTGACTGGGTAGGGTGAGGCTCTGCCTGGCCAGTATCCTTTGGTCGTCCCACCCTTTGTGTTACTGCCAGAATCATCTTCCTTATTCAAAAGATTTGGTCCTAGATTATAAGATCACAGATCTAGCTTTAGAAAGGATCGCAGAGGCCATCTAATTTAGTGCCTTCATTTTACAGACGAGGAAATTTAGGTCAAGTAGAGTTATCCCCATTTGACAGAGGAAGGAATTTAGGTCAAGTAGAGTTATCCCCATTTTACAGATGAAGACATGTAGGTTAAGTAGGATTATCCCCATTTTATAGATAAGGGAACTGAGATGAGAGAGGGAAGATAACTTGCCCAAGTTCTCACAGAGGCAAGATTTGACACCCAAGCCTTGACAGGCAGCAACCTTTCTACTGTACCATGTTGCATACTATAGCTCCCTGATTTATCCGTCAAGTAGGCTCCTCAGCCTGCCTTTCAAGGTCCTCCACACCCTGGTGCCATCATCCTTTCCAAATGTATCTCATCTGCTCCATTATCCCCCAGCCAGAGTAGACAGTTCTTTGGCCAAAACACAGCTTGTGGTCTCAGGGCTCTTTGCCTTGTTCACTCTCATTCCCATGCCTGAAATGACATCCTTTTCTTTTTGCTGTTCAAATCTTACCCATCCTTTAAGGTCTAACTTCAAAGCTCCCTCCTCTAGGAAGCCTTCCTTGGTCAGGAAGTAATGACTTCCTCCTCAGTTCTCACACAGCTTCTAATTCTCTGATGTGAAGCAGGGAATTCTAGCAGTGTTGGTCCTATCTTCTTCTACACCAGGTCTACCAGGGCAGGAGTCATGTTTTATCTTAGCTTTTAGTCTCTTGAATGTCTACCAGGTCAAACGGATGTGTCCCTGCAGGAGCATTTTAGCTAAGTGTCCTGGGAACTGCATATGTAAAATGTCCAATTGCAATCATATGTCCAGCCAAGTCTCCCCCAACACAAGTGAGATTCAGACTCATGACCACACGTGTGGTTCTCTGTATGGTATCATAAGTAAGAAAAAGAATGAGAACCACAGCCTACCACAATGCTTCAAAGGTGCTTAATCAACTTTTTTTTTAATCAGCCTAGATAGACTAAGAAGAGTCTTTAGATTCATTCAACAAGCATTTATGAATCACCTATTAAGGTGCCAGAAGGCAGGTAGGTGGCTGCAGTAGATAGGGTGCCAGGACTGGATCCAGTTAGGAAGACCTGAGTTCAAATATTTACTAGCTGTGTGACTCTGGGCAAGTCATTTAACCTCTGTTTGCCTCAGTTTCTTCATTTATAAAATGAACTTGAGAAAGAAATGATAAGTCACTCCATTATCTTTGCCAAGAAAACTCACAAAAAGTCAGACTCTACTGAAATAACTGGACAATAAAACCTTGGACAAGTCACTGAAATTTCATGGGCTCCAGTTTCCTCTAATAAAAGTGATTGTCCCTCCCAACTCTAGATCTGTGAAACTGGGAAGAGACAGATTATTCAGAGTGAGAGTGAAGGGGCCAAAAAGGCTTCATTCCCACCTCCCCATCCCTTGATGGACACAGGTAATAGAGGACTCCATTTGATATCACCAAGTAGCTTTTCTCTATTTTCTCTTAGGCAGAATATGTCTGGTGCCTGAAAAGCTACGATGTGCTTCCAATGACAACCAAATTTCAACGCAGAAAGAAATGATGGCAAAAAAGCATCAGAGGCAGCTTGAATAAATCATTATCTACCATTCTTTTAAAGGAGTCTAGGACATTCTTTTTGTCAGATGCCCTTGCCTAAGATTCCAAAGGTAGATTTGTTTGAGTATTTGATTTTTTTTATCAAAGAAGATGAAAGTCCATGCACTGGGAGAGACAGGACAGCCCTGAGACATATAACTAACTACCCCAAAGATTTCGTAGTAACCAGAGTAACAGAAGCTGCAGATTCCAAAGGAAGGAGGCATCTGGTGATAAGCAGTATACCCATACAGGATGGAAGAGGCTCACCTGACCACTTTAGGAATCTCATAAATCAATCTTGGGGCAGGTATTTGGCCTGTGACGCTCTTGGCATCTCCAGAAGCACAACATGTTCCCATTAGGCCAATGCCACCTTTTTTTACAAGAGGGAGCTAGCTAGATGATGCAGTGCATAGACCAGTGGGCTTGGAGTCAGGTCTTCTTGGTTTCAGGAAATCTGGCCTCAGACTTGTAATAGTTTTGCGATTCTGGGTAATGATCACACAACCTATGGCTCTACTACCCCTAACCTTCTGCCTCTCACAGTTTCCTCATCTGTCAAATGAGCAGGAGAAGGAGATGGCAAACCACTCCAGTATCTTTGCCAAGAAGACTCCAAATGGGGTTATGAAGAATCTGAAACCACTGAAAAACAACTGAACTGAATTATTATCATTAATATCATTGTTCATATATTGTTACCTCTTTCTTTTCAGATGATCTAGAACCTTTCAGGGAAAAATTTGGTTAAAAGAGCACAAAACCACCAGAACTAATAACTGAAGGCTGGAGGAAGGGGCCATAATTGTTACATTTCCTAGATCTGGGACACTCTATACAAAGTCTTCAAGGCAAATCTATTTAGTCCTGTCTTATTAGCAAAGAAAATGGAGGCAAAATACCTTGTCTAGGGACAGGACAAGGTAAATGAGATGGAACAATGCTAGGTGATATTTCTATAGTTCTTCAAGATTTGCAAAGCACTTTCCATGGCTTTACTTCGTATGAATGTTATAGATGAAGAAACTGAGGTTTAGTGAGGTCAAAACTAGTAAATGTCAGTCAGGATTCAAACCCTGGTCTCTACTGACCCCTAGTTTGGTAGGCTTCCCCACCATGCAATCAATCAATGATGCATCTCATGAAAGAATCTCAACCCAACATATTTAAAGAGAATTTAGCCTTCTCCCTCACTGAAGATGAATCATGAAAACATAGATTTCAAGCTAGAATAGATTTTCAAGGTTATCCAGTTTTCATTTGACAGATGAGAGACTGAGGCTTACAGATGCTAAAGGACTTAACTAACGTTACATGAGCAGTCAATAGTAGAGCTGGAATTTGAACACAGTGCCAGATCAGAATAAAATTCCTTTTCTTTCCCCTCGGCTTAGATTCTTTTCTTACTCCTTCCTACAGTGAAAGAAAAACACTTTCCTTACGTCGTTACCATATTTCTACATTCCCTATGTACTTGACATGTGGTACATAGTCAATGTTATACTAAATTTGAAGCTGAGAAGATCTGGGTTCCTATCCTGTCTCAGACACTTATTAGCTGGGTGACCATGGACAAATCTCTTGATCTCTCTAAGCTTCAGGTGCCTCATCTGTAAAAAGGTAAAAAAATATTGCTTATATTATTTACCTCACAGGGTTATTGGGAGGGACATGTCAATTATTAATAAACCACCTATGGATTATTTCAAATTTATCCTGTGTATGGCTTGTTTGTAGACCGTTGTTTACATTAGATTGTGAGCAATTTGAGAACGGGGAATTTTTTTTTCTTTATATCCCTAACATGTAGTTCTTTGTCTAGCACATAGTAGGTGCTTAGTAAATGTTTATGGACTATTACTGGATATTATCATAGCCAACCATTAAGTGCGGCACTTAGTTGGTATGAAATGCATTTGCTGGGGCAGCTAGGTGGTACAGTGGATAGAGTGCTAGATCTAGAATCAGGAAGACTCATCCATCTTTTTGAGTTCAAATTCACCCTCAGATACTTTCTTAGCTATGTGACCCTAGGCAAGTTACTTAACCCTGTTTGCCTCAGTTTCTTTTTTACTTTAAGACCTTATTTTCTGTTTTAGTAACAACTCTAAGACAAAAGGGCAAGGGCTAGGCAAATGAGGCCAGATTTTTTAACTTCAGTTTCCACATCTGTAAAATGAGCTGGAAAAGGAAATGGCAAATTGCTCCAAGTATCTTTATCAAGAAAATCCCAAATGGGGTTAGGAAGAACCAGACACAATTGACCACAAAACCCATTTGCTGATGGACCGATTTTCTTTCTTGCTTTACATTTCCAAAGTAATCAAGTCCTGTTACCTACCACTGACACTTTCTGTGGGGTGATGGTCTTGTTGCTGTGTGGCAGGGATTCTGGGTTCTCCAAGCTGTGCCAGCAGAACACAAGTGGTGGCAGGTGCTGTGGAGCTGGAAGAGTGTCAGGGAGGAGTTTGTTGTCCAAGACTGACCTATCTAGGGGCAGATGGGTCACTAGGCAAGGAATTTTTCCAGTCTAGCCACACACTAAACAAGACCATCCACCAAGGTGAATAGGGGCTTTGACCTGTGGGGGCGAATACTCAGTGGACAATGAAATTACAGCTCTTTTGAAGTCTCTCTCCAGAGGGCACATTCAATAATAGAGCTGCAAGTGTGATAGGCTATGGAACACCTGTCCTGACCCTGAGGTAAGGGGGCCTGGAGAGTCAGGGCCCTTGGAATGGGTGTAAGCACTGGGTGACAGGGAGCCCGGCCAGCCCTGTTTTATCTATCTATATGAAAATCAAATATCTGGACAAGAATGCAGGGTTGCTCCCCTCATTATATCCCCTGAGGAGAAAACAAAAGTTTCCAGGAAAGGCTGGCTGGAGGACAGGAATCTGATTCTACCTGATTTTCTTACTTTTCTAGTTCAGATGCCTCCCCTCCTTGCCCCCATCCCCATTCTCTATAATCATTTCTGACCTTTTTAGCAACCCAGTTCTTCCAGTGTTTCTAACCTGACAAATCTCATCCTTGGATCAATCCCATTTTTAATTTCTTTTTTTTTCCTTTTTTTCCTGCAGAGCAGGAGAAAGTCTTGGAACTAAGGTGGCTTGGCTCCTTCTGACTCCTGCTTTTTGCAAACAGCTCTGCCTAGGTACTGCAGCTCCTTTCTTAACTCCTTGGGTACCACAGTGGCTGCTGATGGGACCCCTCCTGTAGTATGCACTAACCTAATATCTTTGGAAGAATGGAAATTCCCTTTCCTCCCCACCTCCTTCCATCTCCTACTTTTCTCACTCCCTCCTTCCACTTCTCCCTCCCTGTCTCTTTTCCTCCCCTCCCCCCTCCA
>NC_058131.1:364424298-364435068 GCF_016433145.1 Gracilinanus agilis
ATGTCTCTGTCTGTCTGACTATATGTGCCTCTTTCCCTCCCTCCACCTCTCCTTTTCCTTCCCTCCCCCCGACTCTTTGCTGAAGAGATGAACACACCCTTTTCTCTGCTCTCACATCCCACTCCCTTGTCCAGGCACTCAGCAGTTCTTGCCTGGGTTCTTGCAAGTCTCCCAACCATTATCATCCCTGGCTGGCCTTCTTAAACATTCCTTGTATATGACTCTCCACCTTCCATCTCCATTCTGCAAAGGCTGTGTGTCGTCTGTGCCTGGAAGGTGCTTCCCTCACACCTCCACCTCATAAAATCTCTGGTTTCCTGCAAAACTCAGCTGAAACACCGTGCTCTCGGTCAAGCTTTTTGGGATTTCCTCCCCACCTCCTCTCAAATGAACTATTTTGCATATATAAATATATATTTTATATATACACACTTATATCTCCATAAAATGTGCATGCACACCTATTGTTTCTCTTTGCTAGACTGTAATTATATATGATATATATGAACATATCCACATATCTAAGTGTGTGTATAGATATATTCCATACATACACCTATTGCTTCCCTTTGCTAGAGTGTAACCTCCTCTGGGGCAGGGGCTGTTTCCTTTGTCTCTGTATTCCGTCTGGGACAGAGCAGGTGCTCATTGAACCATTTGACAGAGACAAGCACAGGGTAGTTGTGTGGATAGAATGCTGGCCTTGGAGCCACGAGGATCTGAGTTTGAATCCCACCTCTGGCTGCTGTGTGATGTTGGGCAAATCACTTACCTGTAAAGTAAGTGGATTGGCCTCAATGACAGCCGGGCTCCTTCCCTGCTCTAAATCTATGATGCTCTGACAGATTCATCTCCTGATTCTGATTTGCCCTACAAGTAGTTATCAGACTATCTCTCACAAACCACTTCTTTTCATCAACTTTCCTTCCAGGCTAAAAGACATCCAGTGGTTCAGTCAATGAAATTCCATTTTCCTGGTCTTGGCGTTTAAGGCCTGCATTCATTAAATTTTTTTTAAACACTTAGAATCAAAACTAAATATCAGTTTCAAGGCAGAAGAATGGTAAGGGCTAGGCAGTTGGGGGTAAGCCCAGGGTCCCACAGCTAGGAAGTGTTTGAGGCCACATTTGAACCCAGGACTGTATGTTTCTAGGCCTGGCTCTCAGTCCCCTTCGCCACCTGGCTACTGTAAATATTCTTTTTATTCTCTTATCTCCTCCCTTTTTGTGCCAATCTTATTTTTATTAAATGATTTGAATTCCAGAACCAGCTGCCTTCTGTGAATTAGGAAGAGGTGGCAGACACAGAGAAAGGGGTGATACACACTTTGTAATTTAATGGGGTGTGAAAAGATAGACTCCTTCACAAAATGGGCCTTGCCTTCTCTGTCGCACTTATTTCAGGGGCAGAGATTATTCTTCCATGGAGGGCTAGGCAAGCTTCACGGACAATCTGGAAACTTGTTTGCTCCCACCTCTGTGACTTTGCACATTCCCTTTACCCCACTTAGAATGCCTTTACCCTTTCCTCCTAACCATAAAGTGCTTAAGTAAACATAGCAACTCATATTTACAGAGTACTTTATGGTTTGGTAAATGCCTCATAATGACCTTGGGATGTCAGTAGTACAAGTTTGTCCATCCTTATTTATCATGGTCACGCAGATGGTAAGTACCAGACCTTGGATTTGAACTCAAGACCTTGGACTCCCAGGCTAATGCTACTTCAACTATCTATTATTGTCTCCCATGAGGTGACATTATTCTAATGATTCCTGGGATCCTCGCCAGCAATTATTTGGCCCCTGGGGCTAGTACAGAGCCTCTTTGGCCACACACTTTTCATTTGGATTATGTGATCTAGTTTAGTGGGTATGTGCAGGTTGTAGTGTCAGAGGGGAGGAGAAAACAGGGAGCTGAGAAGGGAAAAGGGAAAGGTCAAGAAGGAGATGGCTCATAGGTTTAGTGTTGGGAGGAACCTTTTGTTGTCATTCAGTAGTTTCAGTCAGGTCTGACTGTTCATGACCCCATTTGGAGTTTTTCTTGGCAGAGTTACTGGAGTGGTTTGCCATTTCCTTCTCCAGCTCATTTTACAGATGAGGAAACCAAGGCCAACAGAGTTAAGTGACTTGCTCAGAGTCACACAGTGGTAAGTGTCTGATTTCATTCCAGATTTTAATTCTGGAAGATGAGTCTTCCTCTCTGGCATTATCCACTGTGTCACCTAGGAAAGAACGTTAGAGGCCATCCAATCCACCTCCTCATTTTACAGATAAGAAAACTGAAGCCCAGAAAAGTTAAATGGTATGTCTGAACTCATATAGGTAGTAAGGGAGAAGGTGGAAATGGTCTCCAAAGTGGGGATCAAGGCACTGGTCTATGGGGATATGGACTTATCTCAAGGAAGGCAAGCTCTATTATTGGGGCGGGATAGATAGGTCACATCCTCCCTGCACTATGATAGCCAATCCTAGGGCTTGTCTCCAATCCAATACCTACCATTATCCACCAAGACTCTTCCTTTTTGCTAGCTCCCTCTACCATGCAAGCTCCCAAATTCACCCTTTTCTAAGTTGGGGTCCCCAGGGCAGTTATAAGTTAATCCCTTTCTGGGCACCATTATAGCAGCTGCATAGGTACCATTGGGAAAATTCCTGTCCCCAGCACACTCATCCCTGTTTCCCAGATGACCCTGTGGTCACAGCAGGCAACCGGCAGTAGGCGAGCAAGCTCTACTTTCTGAGATATGCCTGGTAAGGGTCCCCTAATTTTCATTTTAGATAGGAGCGAGTGAGGTACAAAGGATGGGCAGCCATGGATTCATTGTGATCTGGATGAAAAGGCTCATTACATTATTTTTCCTCCTCAACCTTCTAGTTACCCAGGCTGGTGCCATCTTCTGCTCCTCACTATCCCTAATCCCATATCTGGGTATATATAATTTGTCACCAAATTTCTGCCTCACATCTCCACTATCTCTCGTTCTCTCTACTTAATAGCCGGCACTGTAGTTCAGATCATTATCACCTATCACTTGGAATATTACAGTAGCTGCCTCCTCACCTCTTCCTTCTGTGATCCATCATCCACTCAGATGCCAAACGGATTTTCCTGGGATCAATGAGGTGGTGCAGTAGAAAGAAAGCCAGGCCTGGAGATGGGAGGTCCTAGGTTCAAATATGACCCCAGTCTCTTTCTAGATGTATGACCCTGGGCAAGTCACTTGACCCCAATTGCCTAGCCCTTTCTGCTCTTTTGCCTTGGAATCAACCCTTAGTATCAATTTCAAGACAGAAATTAAGTGATTTTCCTGAAGCACAAGTTTGACCATGTCATCAACCTTCCTGTTCAATAAATAGTGGTTCTTACTAACTCTAGTATCAAATATTATTTCATCTTTATTTTGTTTTTTTAAAAGTCTGCTCTTAACATAAATTATGTAATGTACATAATTGGTAGTATATGATATACAGTATATTACTATATATTATATATAGTATATTACATATAATGTATACATATGTATATAAAAGCACATTGGTAATATACCATATACGACCAATTATATATGTGTATATATGTCATAAATAGTATATTGGCAGCACATGTATATAGTTTGTAAATAACACCTATAGGCATAAAAAAAGTAAATACAGAGGTATTCGTGGTACATGCTCTGAAATGTTTTGATAGAGGAGTTTGTTGTTCAGTCATTTTAGTTGGTTTGGAGTTTTCTTGGCAGAGATACTGGAGTGGTTTGTTATTTCCTTCTCCAGCTCTTTTTGCTGATAAGAAAACTAAGGGAAAAAGGATTAAATGACTTGTTCAGGGTCACACAGATGGTAAGTGTTAGAGATCAGATTTGAACTCAGGAAGCTGAGTCTTTCTGACTCCAGGTCCAGCACTTTATCCAGTGCATCCCCTAGCTGCTCCCTAACAGAGAGGTACAATAAAAAAGTAATCGGAGACCACTGCTGTAGAGGGTAAGTTTTGTCTAAGGCTGACCTCTTCTAAGATCGTGTACATTTCCGGGAAGTCAGTCTCCTAAGCAGAATGTTTTAGAATTTCAGAGCTCCAAATCCTATACCTGGACAACAGCCTTCCTCTCCTCCCCACAGCATCCTTGACAAGACATTGTCCAGGCTCTGTTTGAAGATTTCCAGTGATGGAGAACTCACTATTTTCCAAGGCAGTAAGTATATTCCATTTTTGGACTGCTCTAGCCACTAAGAAATTTTTTCTTTTATCACGTCAAATCTGCCTTTCTACAGCTCCCAGACTTTATTCTTAGTATTGTCCTCTTGCCCAAACAGAAAAAATATTCTCCACGTGATAGGTTCTTGAATGCCTGACGACAATGGATTCCCATCTCCCTTTGGGTCTTCTTGTCTAGTATATTGGCAGAGTGGTGGCCAATGTCTTCACCCTTCTGGCCACCCTCTTTCAGATGTACTCTAGCTTGTCAATATCCAACTAAAGATATCATGCCTTGAACTGGCCATAATACTTCAGCTATGGCATGACTCGGGAGGAGGACAACAGAGCTCCTTGTCCACTTTGGACAGCATCCTTCTGTAATTCTCCCCCAAATCCCAGCGGTCATTTAGCTGCTATGTTGACTAGGAAGGAATCTGTGACTTCACTAAGACCTCCATGTCTTTTTTTGTAGGTATCCTTGATGTCATCCTTACTCAGTATTTTTAATTTTGATACTTTGCTGTGAAGACTTTACATATATTTCTATTAAATGTCATTTTAGGGGGCAGCTAGATAGCAAAATGAATAGAGCACCAGGCCTGGAGACAGGAAGACCTGGGTTCAAATCTGGCTTCAGACACTTCTTCACTGTGTGACCATGGGCAAGTCACTTAATCCCAATTACCTAGCCCTTCCCTCTCTTCTGTCTCAGAATTCATACTAGGATAGAAGAATAGGGCTTTTTAAATTTTTATTTATTTTTTTGGGGGGCGGTTTCAAAAAGAAGTTTTATTTGACTGTAGCCTTTTGAAATCATTTTAGATCTAGATCACCAGCCTTTGTGTTAACTTCTTTTCCTACTCACACCTGAGCTACTGCTGCTCTGCCCCTCCCTCTGGAAAAGAATAAAAACTTTAGGTTATATGACAAGGAAAATAACCATATGCCTTGACAAAATAGATCCTGCTTGTAAATATAAAATCTAATAGCAAATAGTATATTTTCTTTAAAAAAAACACCATATTTTTTCCTCATTTGAGGTACCTATAGTAGATAAAGAAAGCCAAAAACCTTTTCTCCTTGCTTAGGACACTGGGACACTGATCCAGAATTTAGCCAATAAGTATTTTTTAATAGTCCTAACTTTCTGTCTTAGAATTGATACCAAGGATTGGTTCCAAGGCAGAAGACTGGTAAGGGCTAGGCGATTGGGGTTAAGTGACTTGCCCAGGGTCATGCAGCCAAGAAATATGTGAGATTAGATTTGAACCCCAAGACCTTCCAACTCTAGACCTGGCTTTCTATTCACTGAGCCATCTAATGCCCCCAATAAGTAATTTTTAAGGCAACTATTATATAACCAAGCACATACTAATAGGCTATCTCATGGCACTCTAAGCTGGGCAACAATGTGAGGGGTTACTCCCGAGACATCTGTGATGCCAAACAAAAGACCAAAGTTGAAAGATTTCGGTTCTTTTTGCCTAAATAGAATTTTCTTCTAATAGGGAAAAATGAAGGATTGAAAAAAATGTCCTCTGATCCTGAGCAAGTGATTTTGACACTCTTGGCTTCTGGGGAAGCTGATAATGAGGACAGTCCCCTTAGACGCTGAATCTTTGATAAGGCTGGAATGCAACGTGAGAGACTCCAAAATGACCCTCAGAGAAGATACGTGATAGCATTGTGGCCTCCAAACAAGGGGTCAAGCAAAAGAGGAGAAAGAGCTTTAAATCTTTAACTTTCCTGAGTACCACTTCCCATCAGGGAGAGTCAGAAAAAAACAGACGTTAGCACAATTCCCTCTCTAACTCCAAGTATTGCCTGCCATAAACCTTCCTAGTCGGACTAAAACCATTTTGTGACAACAAAAAATGATTTCTTGGGAAGACAGCTGTGGAAAGTAGGGTGGGAAGGAAAGGCAGCTGAATTTGCAGTCAGATGACATGGGTTCTGACCCAGTACTGTCACTTCCTACCTGAGCCACCATATGCAAAAGTCATGTCATCTCTGAGTTTCGGTTTCCCCACTGATAAAACAAGGATGGTAACACTCTGCATTGCCTTCCTCTGAAGATTTTCTGAAGCTCATGTAGAATATGTGTAAAGCACTTGTAAACCATTAAAGATAATATAATAACAGTGAGCATTTATATAGCTCCTTAAAGTTTACAAAGTAATATATGTGTGTACGTATGTTTTTTACACACACACATATATCACATCTCATTTGGTCTTCACTCTAGAAGTTAAGTGCAAGTATTATCCCCATTTCACTGATGAGGAATCTGAGACAAATGGAGATTAAATGACTTGTCCAGAGTCACATAGCTAGTAAGTGTCCTAGACCAGATTTGAACTCAGTTTCTTCCTCACTCCAGACCTGGTGCTCTATCTACTGCACCACCTAGCTACCCCTTATTATAATATAATATAAATCCGCAGGTGAGATGGTACAAATCCCTCAATTCAAGATGACAGGCCACTTAAAATGAGTCTACATTCAAGTCAGATTAAGAATTGTCTTATTCCTGAGGGGCATTTCATTTCATTTCATTTTATTTCATTTCATTTTTTTAAACCCTTAACTTCTGTGTATTGGCTCCTAGGTGGAAGAGTGGTAAGGGTGGGCAATGGGGGTCAAGTGACTTGCCCAGGGTCACACAGCTGGGAAGTGTCTGAGGCCGAATTCGAACCTAGGACCTCCCGTCTCTAGGCCTGACTCTCAATCCACTGAGCTACCCAGCTGCCCTATGAGGGGCATTTTATTGAGTTATTTCAATGAGAAATTAAGATTGGGTTGGAAGAGTAAAATCAAAAAAGTTTCTCCAATTTTTGGACTCACAGAGGTCTGAATTTATTTGAAATTTGGATGGAAGGTCTTAGTCATTTACAGTTTGGCTAGCCCAACCTAGATTTGGGGATTTTCTCCCATATCATACATGGCTAGCAGCCTTGGCCCCTTTGCAAATAGGCAGACAGGATCTGGGCAAAGACTTGTATTCAGGCTCTTATGGAGGCATTCTACCTAGTCCTTGGCTCTACCTGGGGACCATGGAAGGGAGAGGAGCCCACTCTGACATTCTCTTTGGAGAGAGAAATTCTTTCTATGTACAAAGAACTAAGGTGGAACTTCATGGGTAAAAGGCTCAAAATCTATTTCTGAGAGAGGTAAAAAAAAAAGGGGGGGGGAAATGCTGCATTTAACTGCTCTATTCTTCTGCCTATGGAGCTCTTCCTCCTCCCTTCTCACTGAGGTGTATTATTTTATAGTCAGTCACTAATAGAAGCCCATCGTTCCACCTACGGGTCAAAGAATGGATGGAGAGCAAAATGTGCGAATGTAATATATGACCTGAAGTCAGAGTATGTATTTCTGTATAGAATATATTAATAACGTGAAGCAACACAATCTAGTAGACAAAAGGCTGGTCTCGGAGGCGGCCGACTTGGAGCCGTGCGTCCTTTGGCAAATCACATAACCTCGGAGCATACGGGGCAAATCCCCAAGACCGTACACGGCAGATGAGTCGAGAATCTCCCTCGGGGGAAGGAGTTATTGCACCGGGAGTTCTCTTTACCAAGGGAACAACAGATCCAGACCGAAAACAAGAATAAAAATATAAATGATGTTACTTAAAAATATAGGGTTGCCTACCTAGAATCTGCACTTCGTGGGTAATTCCATAGACATCTATGAGGGCCCAGAGGGGTCCGGAGACTTTAATGCCACAGTGAAACAATATGGGATCCTCGTCATTAATGCTATAGAACACTCTCCCATGACGGTCAACCCAGTAGGCCAGGATGTTGTCCCTCAGTGCAAATCTCTCCGGCAAAGCTTTGGCCCAGTAGCCCGGCCTCGTCACCAGGTCTGGGCAGGCATACTTTGGTATGTCGTCGGAGTTCATCTGCGACGGGTCATGGATGGTGAAGCCGAAGCGCAGCGCCCCGCTCCACCCGTGGTGCACGGCCACCAGCTTCAGTCGCACTTTCTCATAAAGGTGGATGGGCCGGTTGGTGAACGTGACCCCATTGCAGAAACTGTTCCTTCGGGTGGCCTTGCGGGAGTGGGAATCCAGGCGTACGTTCTTGCCTTTGGCCTGGGGGTGGAAACGTGGGGGCTCAGCGATGGCCAGGACAGAGCGCCGCTCATGGCTACTGGCGGGCAGCGTGTAGCAAGGCCGATTGGATAACAAGCGAGCCTGGTGACTTGTGTCTGAAAAACATCCGTAGGAAATCATATTAGTTTTTTAGAAATCAGAATCAAAACCCAGACCTTCACAGTTCCACGGCTAGGATTTAGGAAGAGGTGTTCTACCATGAGCACTCTAGGCTCTGAGTCATATTTCAGGGACACAACGGGCAGCTTACTTAACTCACTATATCCCTGGAAAGAACACCGGCCACAGCATCCAGAGAGGCTTGGGTTCTAATCCCCGCTCTGACATTTTGTAGCTATGTGGTCCTTGAAGAGTTCCTCAATCTCTCAAGCCTTTGTTTCCTTATCCAGAAAAATGGGATAATAATACTTTTATTACCCACTTCACAGAATTGTTGTGAGGACATGCACTTGTAAAATTTATTAATAGTGTAACAATTCAGAAAGGCAGCATGTCACAGTGGATAGAATGAGGGCAGGATATACAAATGAGGAAGGGGGAATATACCAAATGCTTCCAAAACCTTAGCTTCTAAAATGATTCTGGGCTAGAAAGGGACCCTGGTGCAAGGGGAATAATGTGACCTAGACATATTTGTGGATTGTCACTTTTTTTTGGTTAAACTCTTGCCTTCCATCTTAGAATCAATACTGTGTATTGGTTCCAAGGGAGGAGATCAGTAAGGGCTAGGTAATGGAGGGGTTAAGTGACTTGCCCAGGGTCACACAGCTAGGGCGTGTCTGAGGTTGGATTTGAACCCAGGACCTCCTGTCTCTAGGCCAACCTCTCAATCCACTGAGCCACTCCAGCCGTATCCTGGATTGCCGCTCTTTTGAGGCTATTCCCAGAGGTAGGCATCCTCTCCCTTGGGTCCCTAGTTAGACCCTTCTAGCCTTGGATATCCTCTGCTAAGTACAATGCTGCTGCTGCTGTTGATAATAGAAATGAAATAATGATGTATTTAAAGCAATAGGAAGCAACTCATTTACGTAGTACTTAAAGATATACAAAACACTTTCCCAACAGTCCTGAGTGGAATCTGTTGTGACACAGTAGATAGAGTCTGAAGTCAGGAAGATTTGAATTCAAATCTAGCCTCAGATACTAAAGGTGTGACCCATGGCAAGTCACTTAATCTCAGTCTGCCTTACTTTCCTCATCTGTAAAATGTGGAAAATAATAGCACTTACCTTCCAGGGTTGTTGTGTAATAACTAAAAAGTATTAAGCACAGTGCCTGGTACCTAGTAAGCACTATACAACTATTTCTATGTTATTATTATTATCATCCCATTTTATAGATAAGAAAATTGAGCCTCAGAGAGACTAAGTGACTTGCCCTGGTTCCTTCAGCCAGTCAGTTTCAGGGATGGACTATAAGTATTTGTTCCAACCATTTTATGCACCACTCCACTGGATGGAGAGGGGTAACTGAGTCCCATATTGTTGGACAGTACCATTTTCTAATTAACTAATGCTTCCCATGTTGGAATCTGTAACTTAAACTTGTTAGACCCTAGAAGGGGGTCTTAGAAAGAATCTTGTCTCAGTCCTGGGAGGAAAAAGCCTCCTTGTGGCTGGTGCAGTGAGATGGATGAGTAAACAGTGCAAGCTGAATTCCTTAGGAAAAAAAAAAGAGAAACACAACAAACCCTATAGTGACTATAGCAACAGAGTACAAAGTCAGAGAACATCCCAGGAACTACGGCTATTTGAAATAGGTCAATCTTAATAATTTATTAAAAAAAAACAACTATGTCTAGATAAATCCTGCCTCCTCCCTCTAAAGAGTTCATAAAGAAAGGATCATACTAGAGAATGAAGGCCAGTAAGTTCTTTATGTCAAGGCTCTGAGAAAAACCCACATTTAAAAAATAACATGAATGCCACGGATTCATTGCCCTCGGTTCCACATGTTCCAAATGATTTAAAAGAAATTCCACAGCAGATTCAATGTGACAAAACATGAATTGTTGTCAAGCTGGCTGGCAGCAGAGGGAAGCAGAAGGAGAGCACTCAGTTTTAAATCTGAGCATCTAGGTTTAATCTTCTCCACTATTTACCATTTCTTGTTGTTCAGTCATGTCTGCGTCTTTGTGACCCCATATGGGTTTCTCGGCAAAGATACTGGGAGTGGTTTACAATTTCCTTCTCCAGCTCATTTCACAGATGGGGAAATTGAGGTAAACAGGATTAAGTGACTTGCCCAAGGTCACACAATGTCTGAGGGCATATTTGAACTCAGGTCTTCCTGATTCCAGGCCTGGCACTCTATCCACTGCACCACCTATCAAATTTACCATTTCTACTACTGCCCTTTCCTTCCTTCCTTCCTTCCTTCCTTCCTTCCTTCCTTCCTTCCTTCCTTCCTTCCTTCCTTCCTTCCTTCCTTCCTTCCTTCCTTCCTTCCTAT
>NC_058131.1:364439965-364514624 GCF_016433145.1 Gracilinanus agilis
CCTTCCTTCCTTCCTTCCTTCCTTCCTTCCTTCCCCTTTCCATTTGTCTGTCTATCTATCTATCTATCTATCTATCTATCTATCTATCTATCTATCTATCTATCTATCTTTATTCAATATCTCTTACATAGCAGTGCAGCATTCAGGATGTCCACCAGCCTACTGCTGCCTGCTGCTACTTGAGTAGACCATCTGTTTCTTCAGTCATCTTTTCTTGATGATGTCACTTCTTGCATGCCAACTCTCCATATTAAAACTTGCAGAAACCCACTTGTACCCACCCTTGGGGTCACTTGAAATTTTCTTCCAGGATCATGGTAGTTTCTGACTCATAGCCATGTAGCAAAATTGGACTTAAAAAAAAAGTAGCCTGGGATCCCTGCAAGTACCATATAATTTCTCAGATGCCTTCCTACTTCCCTCCTGTAGCCCTCCTTTGCTTTTTGGTGATTTCTTACCAAGACTTCCATTTGGGAAAGGTCCTACTTCAGTTCTGGTACCTTGTTCTGTACCTTGATACTGCTGCCCCTCCACTAATGGGGGCCTCTTGTCCCACTGGTGAATTCTTCTTAGACTTTCATTTTGGGGAGAGGTCTAGTCCGGCCATCCCTCATTCCCTGGACTTGGCCATCATTTCCTCACACATATATCTCCTTTCTCCTGTCCTTTTTGACTTCTTTATGTGCCTTCTCACATTAGAATGTAAACTCCTTGAGGGCAAGAACTGTTTTCCTCTTTAATTCTCTTTGTATCCTCAGTATTAACATAGTACCTGGCACATAGCAAGTGTTTAATAAATACTTGTTGAACAACTGAATCTCCTCCTATTCGATGAACTGGGTCAGGTTCATCCATCTATAGAGCCTCTCCAAGATATATGCACTCACCGACTAACTCAATGGGCTATCTATTCAAATGCCTGTTAGAATCTGGGCAATATAAGTAGAGAAATGCTATGGAATAGAGGAAAAGAACATTGGCTTTGAAGTCAGTGAATCTACTTTTGAATGGTGCCTGGATCAATTCCCTTATCTATGTAAACTTCAGAAAGTCCCTTCATTTCTGTGGATCTTATTTTCCCCATCATGCTGGTGCTGTACTAAATAGATGATTTCTAAGGTCTCTTCTAGCTCTAAAGCTGTCACTCTGATTTTTTTTAAACCCTTACCTTCTGCCTTAGCATCAATTTTTTAAAAACCCTTACCTTCCATCTTAGAATCAATACTATGTATTGGTTCCAAGACAGAAGGGCAGTAAGGGCTAGGCAATGGGGGTTAAGTGACTTGCCTAGGATCACACAGGTAGGAAGTGTCTGAGGCCACATTTGAACCCAGGAGCTCCTGTCTCTAGGCCTGGCTCTCAATTCACTGAGCCACCCAGCTACTCCCTTTAATCAAGCATCAATTCTAAGACAGAAAATTAGCAAGGGCTAGGCAATTGGGGTTAAATGACTTACCCAGAATGGAGCAGCTAGGAAATGTCTGGGGTCAAATTTGAACCCAGGTCCTCCCCTGGCTCTCTATCCACTGTGCTACCTAATTGCCTCATATCTTCTGATGTTTCACAAATGCTTTTTGCCTAAGCCTAAGCCTAACCCTAAATAAGCTCCAACTCCAATGTCATAGATCTCATTAAGTCATGTCTACACTGTTTCAATACAATGTCATTTGCCAGCAGGAATATTTGGAGAACCCTAATAATGCAGAGGGAATTTTATTTCCACTTGGATATTAAGCAGTACATCAGTCAGTGGGTCAATAAGCATTTATTAAGCACTTAACATGTGCCAGGTATTGCGTTAAGCACACACTGCCCTTTCCCTCAAGAAGCCAATATTCTAACGGGAGAGGCAACATGTAAATAATGAGGTATATACAAGAGAGATACAAAGTGATGAGACATGATCTCTTAGGGTGGTGGTAGCAACAAGGGAGACAAAGAAAGGGCTCCACCAGAAAAAAAGAGTCTTGAAGGAAGCCAGGAAAAGGGGGAGAAGAACTGGAAGAAGATTTAAGGCATGGGAGGAACCAGTGAAAAGGTATAGAAATGAGAGAGAGAATGTCACGGTCCAGGAACCACAACGTGTAAGAGTGTCACAGTCTAGCAAGTAGCTAATACTGCTAGATTGGAGAGCTTAATACCCCATAGCATTAGGGAACACGTTCGGCAAGCATTTCACTCTTTAGTTTCCTCCTTATTGGAGGTGAATTCACTGTTTTCATTTTTGATACTGGTCATTTGATTTTCTTATTTCCTTTTTAAAATAAAATTAACCAATGATCTATCTATTTTATTTGTTTTTTTTCATAGAACCAACACCTAGTCTTATTTATTAGTTCAATAGTTCTTTTACTTTCAATTTTATTAATTTCTCCTTTGATTTTTATAATTTCCAATTTACTATTTAATTGGGGATTGTTAATTTGTTTCTTTTCTAGTTTTTTTGTTTGTTTTTTATTAGCATTTCACTCTTTAAAACACTTCTCAATATATTTATTTGCCCATCCATGATACCTCATTCTCAATGATTGGTTCTATATCAGTTACTAGGTGCTCTGTTCTGTTGCCCTCTTATCCACCAATCATCCTTGGATGTTTCTTTCTTAATTGCCTCAACTAGGCATGATAGGAATGGAAGATTGATAAAATGGAGAAAGATGGGAAAGAGGGAATCAAGAAAGACTTAGAAGGGTACCAACTATAAACTTTGTCCACTTCTTCCTCTTGGACCAGCTCTGGCTGGTAGCAAGAATGGAGAGTGGTCTATAAAAGTCATAGAGTATCATAGTAGCAAGTAGGCTGAGCATTTTAAGAAAAAAATAGAAAAATTCTTCATCAGAACAATGATTATTAAAGGAAGTGACCCAATAGTGGAAAGAACTCTGGACTGGGAGCCAGCAGACTTGGCTTCTGAAACTAACTCTTTGTGTGGCCTTCTTTGCCCTCTTTGGAACTCAGTTCTTCAAACAGTCAAATGAGGGGAAGACAGTGTGAGTGTGGCAAAGTAAAATGTGGTAGCCTTGGATTTCCGAGGACTGCAGGTCCATTTTGGCCTCCGAAACACTCTGTGACCCTGAGAAAGTGATCTCACCTTTCAGTGTATCAGAAAACTTTCCAAGTCCTGAAAGGACAGGTAAGTTACTGATCTGCCTTACTAATAGAAGTTTCTATCAGTTCTCTGAGTCAATGATATAGAATCATAAATTTGGAGCTGAAAGGAACCACAAAGGCAATCTAATCTGAGTTGTTCATTTTATAGATGAGGAAATTTCAGCCCAGAGAAATTATGACCCATCCAAGGTCACACAGGAAATAAGTGTCAGAGGCAGAATCTGACACAAAACACAGGTCTGGGTTTTTGTTTTTTAAAGTGGGTTGAATTAGATGACTCCTAACATCCCCTTTTTGGTTCTCAAATTCAAAAAGAAAAATTCAATGAGGCACTAGGCCAAAAAAGAAAGGGGAAAAAAAACCATCCTTGCTTCTGATTGCTTTCACAAAGTGTCCTGACATAGAGAGGGGCCTGCAATTTTAAGGAGAAGTTTTCTTAAAAGAAAAGTTTGGTGATTTAAGTGAACACTGAAACTTCCTAATAGGAGGACAGTGAGAAATACTGCTTTGTTACTATAAGAGGAAGGGTTTAGTGCAAAACCAACTATATGTTAAGATAAAATGTAGCCAAGCAACTAGCTAAGTTTACATATTTGTTTAATCTTGATTATATGATCTTACTTCCTTCAGGGAATGAGGGATAAACACTGTGGTAACTCCCCCGATTTTTTTTCTCTGAGTACTGTGCCTTGACATGAATTATAAAGAAAACCAGAGTGAAAAAGGGTCTCTAAAAGGACATGATATTTACACAAATGTAAGATATTTAAAATAAAAGAACAACAAGAAGAAAAGGAGAGCCATCAAGTCAACTCTACAATGTAAACCAACATCAGCTTTTTGAACAACCCTGAGGCGGGCAAACCTTACCTACCCGGGTCATAGAAGAAGAAAATGGAGCAAACCTACTACCCAGGGAAGCTTTCAGAATCCTTTGACCCAAGAGATGGTGGCCAATGGTTGAAGAATGACTGAAGCACAAAATGATAGAGCTAGAAGGGGCTTCAAATCCAGGCCCTTCATTTTATAGAGGATGATGACATTTGTTTAGGTAGGGAAAGGGATTGGCCTAGGCTTGATTTGTATTTTTTTTTAAACCCTTACCTTCCATCTTGGAGTCAATACTGTTTATTGGTTCCAAGGCAGAAGAGTGGTAAGGGTGGGCAATGGGGGTCAAGTGACTTGCCGAAGGTCATGCAGCTGGGAAGTGTCTGAGGCCACATTTGAACCTAGAACCTCCCATCTCTAGGCCTGACTCTCAATCCACTGAGCTACCCAGCTGCCCCCCCTAGGCTTGATTTTTAAAGAGCCATCTTTAAAATGTGTGACATTGCTCAAGTCATGACAGTTTTCTCTCATAACCAGAGCTAAGAGCAGTACCTTTCACAAATAAAAGGGCTCCTTACAAAATGGGGGGTGGGGTGGGGAAATATATAAACTTGTGTTAGGGACCAAAAGATGTTTTTTCTTCCTGTGAAAGTCTAGCAACAAGTCTGATTTCTGCCAGTCGTTGTTTGCTGCCAGTTTCCAGACTCTTCCAACTCCTCCTCCTCCTCCAGCCATCTCTTTCATACCAAGACCTCATTTGTGGCCATTCCTCTAAAAATAAGATGTGCTTTTTCTATGTAGCAGGGAGCTTAGGCCCATGCCACATCAATAAAACCTGTGCAAAACAGTCTTTTTGCCTTCAGAGAAGAAAAAAAATAACCATGATGACTTGGGCCTAAGGTTAACCAAATGCTCACATGTTGGGTCACAGGAGTAAGAACAAGACGGAGAAGGTCTTCCATTATCTTCTCTCAAAAACTTAAGTGGGTTGCAACAAACAATTTGGATGGAAGGTGGGGAACTAGAAGACATTGAAAGAGGCAGAAAAGTTGGGGGAAGAGTTCTAGTCAGGGGAAAAAAATAATCCTGTTCCACAGGCTGTCCTTCAATGGCACATAAGCAAAGCATTTGCTACCCTGATTCAGATCAATGGTTTGTAAAGACTAGAATTCTCTCTTTAAAAGCTACATCAGGGGAGGGCAGCTAGGTGGCTCAGTGAATTGAGAGCCAGGCCTAGAGATGGGAAGACCTGGGTTGAACTCTGAGAGCCTCAGATATTTCCTATCCATGTGTCCCTGGGCAAGTCACTTAACCCCCATTGCCCATACCATTACCACTCTTCTGCCTTGGAACCAATATGCAGTATTGATTCTAAGATAAGATAAGGGTTTTTAAAAAAAGAAGGCACATCAAGGGACAGTCAGAGTTGTCTTTTATTATGTCTCCGAAAACAATCTTTGCTTCCCTAACCCACACATCCATGAATTTGTCTTAGCTTTTCCTGAAGTTCATAGTTTCAGCCATAAGAGTTTCAACCTCTTATGATAACAAATCTTTTCAGCAGGGAGTGAAATATGGCTTCCTTGTAATACTTTGAAGCCCTGTGGTTTCCTCAATATAGGCAGTCCTTTCTTTGATACAGATTGCAGTCTCTCCAACAGACTCTTGACATGAGTTTCAGTGTAGGAATTTTTTTTTTTTTGCATTCTTCAGCTAAGCTGGTGATAAGCATCTCTATCTTGAGGCTAGGCTGGATCTTGAAAGATAGATCTACATCTTGTCATGCTGGCCATTATTTTCCAGCTTGGTAGGATCTGCCAAATCTCAAGCTTCCCTAGCTTAGCTTTTCAGAAACCCAGGGTTATTTTCTAACCCCAGAATGATTCAATATGCTAAGGGAAAGATTCGGAAGTACAGGACCAGAGTTGCAATCCTGAATCTTTCATTTCTTCCTATCTGAGTTAAGGCTGAGACATTTAATTAATTGGTCCTCATTTTCCTCACCTACCAAGCAAGAAGCACAGCCTAGATAACTTCTATGATTTCATCAAAATTCTAAAACTATGATCCTAAGATTTCCACTTTTTTTCTGTCCTTAAATATACCCTCCTTTCCCAGCATCAACCGGTCTCTCCTAATTATAGTATCCTGAGATCTTTTAACACTCACAGAACAAACAAGCTGAGGCTGACCCTGTCATACCCTTCATGATTCTACAGAATTTGATCCTATCTTTGCTCAGCTTTTATCCTTCTAGGCAGAGAAGAACTACTTTAAAAAACTCTATCCAAATTCTCTTGATGGATTCAATTGTTCTGCTCCTGGCCTTCTAGTTCTGTTATGTCCTATTCAAAAAGGATGGTGTTCATCCCTCATCAGTAGGGCATATGCTTTGAGTTGGCTCTGCAATGATTCATCTATTCTCTCTCACCCCCATTGAGTAGCAGCACACATTTTTAACTCTGTTGGTTGGGTAAGGAAAGCAGTTTGTAGGCTCAGAGAGCTTTTTCCTTTGCTTTTATTTTCTGAGCCCCTTGTAAGTGTGGATAAAGCATTTCTCTCATTCAAAGTGTTCACAATGTAAATTCTTCAAATTGAAACCCACTACTATCAAAAATAAGGGGGGAAATGCATCTCCCTATAAATATGCTTTGGAAACATTCATAATTTCCAAGGATTTTGGTGGAAAAGGGAGTCAAAAGAAGCCTGAACTAGGAGACAAGGCCACTGGATATCAGTCTTTAGGATTTGTGATAAGGATAATCACAGTGTCTTCTGAAGGTCAGAGAACTGGAATAGATCTGGGCATCCATGGTTTTTAGTAGTGGCCCATGTTAAGAAATCCATGTGAGCAGGCTCCATGATTTTTCAAAAAATAATTACAATGATTAATTCCTCCCAGACTGCTGGTATAACACTTATTGGCAGTCAGTTATACAATAGTAGTATTAGTGGTGGGCAGACAGTTAAAAACTGGTGGTCTAACAACTCGTGGGTTACCTCGTAGATAAAGCCTTTTTGCAAAAACTCAAGTGGACTGAACCTTAAGAGGCATGTGGATTGAATTAAGTTCTGGAACTGCATATTTGATATTTGCGTTCTACTCTTTGGACATCATCTTGATATGATCTTAAAGTTTTTTTCAATTATATGTAGAAATAATTTTTGACAATTTTTTCATGACATTTCATGATTCAGATTCTCTCCCTCCCTGGGGTGGTAAGTAGTCTGATATAGATTATACCAGTGCTTTCATGCAGTACATATTTCCATATTCCTCATCCTGTGACAGAAGATACATATCACATATACAATAAAAAAAAACTCATAAATGAAATAAAGTGAAAGATGGCATGCTTTGATCTGCAAGCAGGTGCTTACAGTTCCCTCTTTGGTTGTGGATAGCATTTTTTATCATGAATCCCTTGGGGTTATCTTGGAATCTTGTTTTGCTGATAATAGTTCAGTCCTTCAAAGTTGATTATCTTATAATATTTCTGTTACTGCATACATCTTTCTCCTGGTTCTGTTCACTTCACTTTGCATCAGTTCATTTAAGTCTTTCTAGGTTTTTCTTAATTCATCCTGTTCATCACCTCTTATGGCACAATATTATTCTATTACAACCATATACCACAGCTTGTTCAGTCATTTCCCAATTGATGGATACTCAGTTTCTAATTCTTTGCCACTACAAAAAAGAACTGCTTAAAATATTTTTGATCAAGAAGTTCCTTTCCCCTTTTCTCTGATCTTTTTGTGATTCAGACCCAGAAGTGATATTGCTAGGTCAAAGGGTATACATAGTTTTATAGCTCTTTGGGCATGGTTTCATATTGCTCTCCAGAATGGCTGTCTCAGTTCACAGTTTCACCAATAGTCTATTAGTATCTCATCTTCATACCTTTTTACTGGAACTCTGGACTCTGCCTTTAAATTCTTTTTAAATTTTTTTTTTTTTTATTTTAAACCCCTAGCTTCTGTGTATTGACTTATAGGTGGAAGAGTGGTAAGGGTAGGCAATGGGGGTCAAGTGACTTGCCCAGGGTCACACAGCTGGGAAGTGTCTGAGGCCGGATTTGAATCTAAGACCTCCCATCTCTAGGCCTGGCTCTCAATCCACTGAGCTACCCAGCTGCCCCTTCTGCCTTTTAATTCTAATAGGTAGGCTTTTATCTTATCTTGCCCTGGCTCCCCTCATTATGCCCTTGAGTGTTTCCCCCACTTTCTTGCCCTGCTTTTTGTTTTGGCTTCCCCCATAAGAATGTAAGGTTTTTGAGAGAATTCTTGTTGGCTTGTATTTGTATTCCTAGCTCTTTGCAAAGTTTCTGGCATATAATAACTATATGCTTAAATACTCTGTCTCTTTCTCTCCCAGGTCCCTTGAAACTTCAGACATTCTATGACTCACAGAACACAGAATTTCAGAGTCAAAAGGGAACTTAGTAACCATTCAGGTCAACCCACACCTGAAAAAGAAACCCTTCTATAGCACACCTAACAAGTTGTCATCCAGCCTTTGTCTGAAAAACTCCAGGGAGGTGGAACCCTCTACTTCCTCAGGGAGTTCATTCCACTTTTGCATAGTTCTAATTGTTAGGAAGTTATCCCTTACATTAAGTCTAAATTTGTCTCTTTGTAATTTCCACCCATTGCTCGTTTCTATTCTCTGGGGTCACGCAGAACAAGTTTAATATGCCTTCCGTTTGACAATCCCTCAAACATTTGAGGACAATAATCACATCAAAACCCCTCCTCCCTCCCACCCCTGACTCTCCCTGGACAAGTTCCTGAGTTATAGTGGTGTTCATGCTATGGATATGAGGAGAAAAATTCCCAAACCCTTGTAGTGGGTCTCCTTAAGATGGCTTTGAAACATTGGGAAGGAAAGGCTTAAAATAGAACTATCTTGTTTCTTATGGGTGATCAGTGACAGAAGTACTATTTTCTGGGCTTTGGTGCTGTAGACTAATGTTGTTTCACCCTCTCATAAGCTTCCTCCTCAAAGCAAAGCCCATTTCATCCTTCCTTCCTCCTAATTAGAACTCAGGCTGATAGAATCCACAGCAGAGGATATAGCAGCCATGGTTTTTCTGGCACCGAAGAGGATGACTTCCAAAGTGTTGGCATTCGGCAGATGGTGTCCTTTACTGAGTTACTCAGCTCATCTCGATCTAGAGTGGAGGCTGCAGTGGGGATGGGAAATACCAATCAAGAGGAATAACTTAGCCTAGATTAATAATGGCTGGAGAAAAAGGTGTAAATACTGCTTAGTCAAGGCTCTCCACTCAAAGGAAGGGCATTTTTCTGCTGGAGGTCTGTTAATTTTTTGTTGTTAAGTAAAAACAGAAAAGAGCCCTTCTGAAAACTGTCAGGAGTCTTGGAATTTAAACTTCCATCACTGGAATTATATTTGACCCTTATTGCCTATGTGACTTTAGATAAGGCACTTCCACCTTCCCAAGACTCCTTTTCTTCATCTGTAAAATAAAGGCTTTGGGTTAGATGGTTTCTGGGGGTCCTTCTGGTTCCAGAGCATTAGCCTATGTCCCAGCAGAAGCAGTATGGGGGTTATTTTGGTATGAGGTGGGGAAAGTAAGTTAGAGATCAAGAAAAACTGAAATAATATTTTTTAAAAAACTGAAATGGTGGGGGCAGCTGGGTAGCTCAGTGGATTGAGAGCCAAGCCTAGAGACAGGAGGTCCTAGGTTCAAATCTGGCCTCAGACACTTCCCAGCTGTGTGACCTTGTGGCAAGTCACTTGACCCCCATTGCCCACCCTTACTACTCTTCCACCTATGAGCCAATACACAGAAATTAAGGGTTTAAAAAAAAAACTGAAATGGATAAATATGTCTGAGTAATTGTCACGAGGGATGCAAAAGACCAGGAAAAAGGTGGGGCAGTTAGGAGGCACGGGAGAGATGTTAATAGACGGGCAATTTAGGCATTGTCCTTATATGGATGAAATATCAAAAGGACCAGAGGAAACCCTTCTATATGGTGAGTAAATTCTCTCTTGATTTATAGAGATATGTACAAAAGTCACAAGATCCAGATGAGTAAAGGGAATACTTTAATCACTTCAACAAACACATGCATGCTGGCCACTTGCTAGGCTTGAAGGACTCTGTTAGGCATTGGGAATTTGAAGATCAAAAGCCAATATCTTGTCCACAAGCTTATATTTTTGTATTGTATGATAACACATGTATAAACTATATCATATTACCTGTCATCTTGGGGAGGAGGGGTGGGTTGGATGGAGGAAAAAAATAGACCACAAAATGTCAGAAAACAATTATTAAGAATTGTATCAACATGTAAAAAAATAGACTGATAATTACTTTTAAAAATATCCTCATATAGTTTACCTGAAGGAAACACCAATTCAAAAAAATGACCTGAGGCATTTCACTTAATTTTCCTGAGTTTCAGTTTCCTTGGCTGTCAAATAAGTTTTCCTAAATTGGCCTTTGGGGAAGTTTATGAGACTGTGCAACAACATTAGTCTGCAGAGACCCCAAAGATCTAAAAGATGTTTTAGATCTATGCTTCTCTGATAAATAAATACAAGGTAGATATATAAGTAAATATGAAGTAATTTCAGGGGAGAGAGCAGTAACACTGAAGGAGGGTGATAGCTCAGAAAAGGCCTGGGGTAGGAGGCAGCACTTGACCTGAGTCTTAAAAGGGAGGGCAGGATTCCAAATGGGAAAGGTGAGGAGGGAGAACATTCCAGGCATGATGGAGATCCATGGCAAAGGCACATGTGTAAGACCTGGAAAGTTATGCATGGGCAACAGCAAGAGGGTCAAATTGGTCAAGTATAGATTACATGAAGAGGATCACTGTATAATCCATCAGGAAAGCTAACCTGGAGCCAGATTATATCATTGTTGTTCAGTTCTGTCTTACTTCTCATAAGCCCATTTGGGGTTTTCTTGGCAAAGATACTGGAGTTCCTATTTTCTTCTCCAACTCGTTTTACAGATGAGAAAACTGAGGCAAATAGGGTGAAGTGATTTGCCCATGGTTACACAGCTAGTAAGTGACTGAGGTTAGACTTAAAATCAGTCTTCCTGACTAGTTTCTAGGCTTAGCACTCTACCCACTATACTACCTAGTTGCCTTCTAACTGCCAGACTGAATATCTCCTGGAAACATTGTATGTTAGTCTTCACTAGGAAATAGAAAAAATGTCTTTCACTGGGATAATTTCTAGCTAAGCTATCTCTGGAAATCTTCTATTTTATTAAATGTCCATACTTTCCCCTGAAAGTATACAGTTAGTTTTGATGGTAGGTAATTCTTGGTTGTAGACCCAATTCTCTTGCCTTCCTGAATATCATATTCCAAGTTTGTGGTCCTTTAGTATTGAAGCTGCCAGATCCTGTGTAATCCTGACTGTGACTACTTGATATCTGAATTGTTTCTTTCTGGCTGCTTGCAGTATTTTCTCCTTGACCTGGAGGTTCTTGCATTTGGTTATAATATTCCTGAGGGTTGTCTTTTGGGGATTTAATGTAGGGGTTGATCTATGGATTCTTTCAATGTCTATTTTGCCCTCTTGTTAAAGAATATCAGGGAGTTTTCTTGGGTAATTTTTTGTAATATGATGTCAAGGTTTTATTTTTTGTTGTTGTTATTGTTCCAGGCTTTCAGGTAGACCAATAATTCTCCAATTGTCTCTCCTTGACCTATTTTCCAGGTCAGTTGTCTTTTCAATGAGATATTTCATGTTTCCTTCTATTTTTTCCTTCTTTTGATTTTGTTTCATTTATTCTTGCTGTCTCATGAGATCATTAGCTTCTGCTTGCTCAATTCTAATCTTTAAAGACTGATTTTTCAGCTATAATCTCTTGATTTCCCTTTTCAGTTTGGTCTATCCTGCTTTTCATGGCTTCTAGCAGGTCAATTCTAGTCTCTAATTTGCTTATTACTTCATTTGATTTCTGTGCCTCTTTTTCCATATTGGCAATTTTGTCTTTTAAGTTGTCATTTTCTTTTTGTATTGCTTTCATTTCTTTCCCCCATTTTTCTTCTATTTTTCTTACTTGGTTCTTAAACTCCTTTTTAAGTTCCTCAAGAGCTTGTGACCAATTTCCATTTGGGGGGGGGAAGTTTGGCTGTGTTTGCTTGTTTTTCACTCTCTGCTATTGCTTCTGTATTTTGCTCTTTTTTCTCCACAGAAATTATCGAGGGTTAAAAGCTTTTTTTTTTCTTTTTTTTCCTGTTGCTTATTCCTTTTGCCATTAGTGGATTGGAGTTCCCACATGTTGGTGGCCATTGCTTTTTTAGCATCTGTCTTTCAGGGTTTTGCCTTGGTAGTATCTTCCCTTCCCTGACAGAAGCCTGAGTGAGGGTAGGTAGATCTGTAATGTTCTTTGTGTTAAAGCATTTTTCCCTGAGGCTATCTTTCTAGCCCCTGCTACCTTGGCTGTAGCCAGCTGTGTTTCTGTCCAAGCTCTGGGCTCTTCAGCTTCGAGTCTCACTGCCAAGTTCTTGCACTGCTCTCAGGGGTAAGTCTGTGTTGCTTTCAGCCAGCCCCCAAGAATTTAGAGATTGCCACGGCTCTCACTCTAACTCTGGTGCAGAAGGTGGTGTGGGGGAGGGTGATTAGCCTGCACTTTGATTAGTGCAGTTTCACCCCTTATAGCATGGGAATCCCCACTCACTGCCTACCTTTAATGCTGCATCCAGTGGGAGAGCCCCTTTACTTGTCTGGTTTTGATTTTTGTCTTTTTGAGACGCTTTGTAATGATCAGTTGGAAGGAGATTCAGAAGGTTCCACCTAGCTAAGCTGTCTTTATCTGACTTTGCAAACTGTTCTATCTCATCTCAAAGTGTTGGAAAGGGCTCAATTCTGGTCAACAGCTTTGAGACATTAGTGTGTATAAACATATATGTATATATGTATACACACACATATATAAGCATGTATTTTCTGACATTAGTCTTACATCCTGCTATGTGGATACTGTAAAACTCCAGTAGTATGAAGAAAACACTCACTTTCCAAAGTCTAAATGATTGCCACTTATTTCTAGCAGCACTGGATCCCACAAAATTCAAAGTCAATGAAGCAGCTTGGAAGGACACACCCTTGAAAAGCAGTTTAGACTTAGATGCATTGAAGACAAGTGTACCAAGATCCTCTACTGTAATTCTGTAATTGGGCCTTGAGAACAAAGTTCCTGGAAAACTAGTGTCAGGGCCCCAAACTTTAGAGAGTTCATGGAACAGCAACAGGTTCAAAGGCTCCTTTCCATATTACCATGGAGGTGGGAGTACAAACAAGAAACAGGACAAAAAGTAATTGAAGGAAATCAAGCTGTGCCCTATAATTTGGAATTGCATCGACCCATCTATAATCATGGCTTCTTTTAGCCTCCTTTGGGCCCCAGCATTTTCTGTGGCTCCTTTTAGAACTGCACTGCCTGTGGTTATAGCCACTTCTTTGCCCATTTAAATAAATTAAGAGTAAGACCAAGAGAAATGGTCCATTTTCTCAGCTTTATTATTATCTACAGGCAGGTTTCTGGAATTTTATAAGCCTATTACAGCACAAAAATGTGCCTCATACTCCAAAGATCATAGGATCATGGATTTAGAGATGGAAGGGAGATAAGAGGCCACTTAGTTCAATCACATTACACTTGAGGAAACTCAGGTTTTCAAAAACCTAAGAGGTTAGGCTTTCCCCAGGTACATAAAACTGGATGAAGAATGTTAGGTGTTACTGTACCCATTGAGCAGTTAGCCACTCCATCCAACACTGGAGGCTGCTCACTTGGAAAACACCGAGTGCCATTTCCCATTTCCATTCCTTTTCATAGGCCATCCTCCTTGCATGGAATGCATTCCCTCCTTACCTCAGTCTCATAGCATCCCTCTATATCTCTTAGCCCCAGGTTTATATCATTGTTCTAGGGGTATGGTCTGTATAAATTTGTCCAAGTAGTCTTGGCTTAGTGTCTACCCCTTAGGAAAATACTTTCCTTAATATTTATTGAATTTAGTTGAATCCCTGAGTTATAAATAATTTTTATTTCACCTGATTCAGGATAAGAAGACATCCTTCAATTGGGTTCCTCTACATTTACAAGGGTCTTGAACAGTTTCCTGCCAAAAATTTTTAAAAGGACTGACTTTTGGGGGCAGCTAAGTTGCTCAGTGGATTGGGAGCCAGGTCTAGAGGTGGGAGGTCCTAGGTTCAAATCTCACCTCAGACACTTCCTAGCTGTGTGACCCTGGGCAAGTCACTTAACCCCTATTGCCTAGCCCTTACCACTCTTCTACCTTAGAACCAATACACAGTATTGATTCTAAGATCGAAGGTAAGGGTTTAAAAAAAAGTTCTTTGCAAACCTTAAGCCACAAAAAATATAGAAATAAATGAATATGGAGTGGTTCATCCCCACTAGGTTGACTACTACATGTTGAATTCCTTGACCATATTAACTCACGAAACAGAAAAATACAAACCAGTATTTCATCTTACACAGTTGCTTTCCTCTTTGGTAGTGGTGGTGTCAAAAAGATTATCATGAAGTTTATAAGCCACCAGCCATCTATAAATCAGTGAGCATTTATTAATTGCCTATTATGTGCTAAGTATTGATTCCAAAATGGAAGGTAAAGGTTTAAATAAATAAAATAAAATAAAATAAAATAAAATAAAAAGGACTGAATTTTGAATCAAAGGGCCTGAGTTTCAAGTTGAACCCTGCCACCTGTATAACCTTAGCTAGGTCACTTAATCTCTCCATCTCTAAAATAAAGGGATTGGACTAAGATGAGCTCTAAAGGACCTTTCCGGTCTAAATCTATGCTTTTATGAAAGAAAAAAAGATTAAGGAAAGCATATCCATGAAAAAAAATTAAGGGGAAAGTTAGAACCAAGTGTTTGCTCTTTTCATTTTTATTTATACAAAGATACTCTTTCGTTGAACTTTTGTGAAGGTTTTATGAATGAAGCACCTATAAGTATAGATATGAATGACTGATTTTAGTCAACCAACGTTTAGTTCCCAAAACTACATTTCCTGGAGGCTTAAAATGGGCTTGGAGGTGGCTGTGACTAGAGAGTGACAAATGTAACAAGGGAAGATATGAGGCCATAAACCAGCGTTGAATATTGAACCTGCTTCTTTGCTCCAACTTGTGACTCAACCACTTCCTTCCTCCTATGGAAGAGAAGAAGGGGCTCTCCTTGCGGTACCTGAAACCCATTAGAGGCTCAAAACACTTCTGTAAGCAAGGCCTCTGTATTTTGACCTTGACAACTGCTGGCTTTTCAAAAGTTCATTGTGTTCCCATTACAAACAAGGCACAGGGCTGGATGCTGTGGGCGACTGGTCAATAAATCCTGCCTTGAATCAGTTTATAGACTGGGAGAGGGCCTAAAGACAAGTATACAAACATGTACAACTCAAAGGCAGAATGACATATGCACCTTAAGAGAAGGTACAAAGTGCTATGGCAAGTCCAAAGGTTGGACTGATGACATTCAAGTAGGGCACAGGGAAAGGGAAGAATGGTGGAAAATAGGGAAGATTTTATGGAAGAGATGACATCTGAGCTGCTAGATGGGGTTTTGATAGGCAGAAATGGGAGGAATGGGGTGAGAGAATATATACAACAGACTGAAGTGCATTCCCAGTTTGAGCAAACTTTATGCAAAAATCTTAATGTGTGAAATCAATCATTTAGAGGGTGATAATTTGTATTAAGGACTAATTCATCTTTAAATTGTGAATATTCCAATTACATTTAAAATACAGTCTCATTCACAAACAATTCATGTACTTTTATCTTTTCAGCAAACTATCTACTCTTAAAGAACTCCCCCCAGTGTGTCTAGGTGTGTATGTGTATGTAGGGGAGCAGTGGGAGGGGACCTGTGGGATCACTTTGAATGGTCTTTCAATATGACAGTTTTGGGGCATACACACAATCACAGCTTCAGAGCTGATAGAGATCTTAGAGACCATCTATCCACTCCCAGATTATACTGGGAAAGACAGATCCACTGTCTTAATTACAGAGAATACTGATTGGTGAATCGCACATATTTTCACTGCTGCCAGGCTAATCTTTCTATGATACCTCTGATCCCATTACCCTCTTATTAAAAACCCTTCAGGGATTCTTTAAGCCCACAAGAGAAAACCTAAATTCCTTAGCCTGTCATTCAAAACCAGTCCCTTTCTATCTATCTAAACTTTCCCTTTCCCCCAACCCCTCTTAATCCCTCTTAGCCAACGCACAATTCCACTGGGTTTTACATGTATCATTGATCAAGACCTAATTCCATATTATTGATAGTTGGACTAGAGTTATCATTTAGTGTCTATATCCCCAATAATATCCCCAGAAGCCCATGTGATCAAGCAGCTGTTTTTCTTCTGTGTTTCTCCTCCCACAGTTCTTTCTCTGAATGTGGCTAGTTTTCTTTCTCATAAGTCCCTCAGCCTTGCTCTGGATCCTTGCATTGCTACTCACTTTCTTTTTCTTAAGTAAGTTTTTATAGGTATTTTCTGTTATATCACTGTAGTTTTTCCAGATGTCCTTCCCTCAACCTCTTCTAAAGATCTATCCGTTATGTCAAGTTATATTTTTTGAAAGGAAATATGTCAGCACAACTGATTGATACATTGAAAAATATCTGAAAATGCGTGCAATATGTAACACCCATGGACCTCCCACTTCCATAAAGGGGTAGCTTGGAGGTTTCTTCTGCTCCCTCTTTATTTAAGTCCTATTTGAACTTTGTTTCATTTACTTTTGATTTTTGGAGGGTGTCATTCTTTCCATTTACATTGTTATAGTCACTGTTATATTGTTTTATTGGCTCTGCTTACTTCCTTTCATGCAGATCTTTCTATGCTTCTGTCTTCATCACATACATCATTTCTTACAGCATAGTAATATTCCCTTACATGCATACACTCCAATTTATTTAGTCATTCCCCAGTTGATGGGTATTTACTTTGTCTCTATTTCTTACTTATTATGAAAAGTGTCACTACAAATATTTTGGAGTTTGAAGACTTTTTTTTCTCCTTATTGATGACTTCCTCGGAGCAAAGGCTAGTAATGGAGTCTCTGTTTCAAAGGGTATGGACATTTTAGTCACCTTGTTAGCATAATTTTCTCTCTCACTTCCAAATGTTAATCCTATTCTCAAGTCACAGTGCCCTTCTTCACCTCAGAAGAAGTCCTGCATATTTTCCTTTCCATGTCTTTGATCATGATAACACCACTGTCTGAAATGTCCTCCCCCATCCTTTTTGTTTACATGAATCCTATCAGCCCACCTCAGGGTAAAGCTCTTTAAAGCCATTCTGGAGCACCTTGGTCCATTGGGATTCACCCTCCTCCAAACTTTTCTAGTTTATATAGATAAGAATCTATACCATCCATCTGGCATGTGGCATATACTACCTATTCCATAGGATACTCTGCTTTGTCAGGAATGATATTTTGGGAATTCTTGCTCAGACCCAGTCTGGATTTAGATGACCTCTGAAGGTCCTTCCAACTTTGAGATGTTGGGTTTCAAAGACACTGCTGCTAGTTATCTGGTCCCTCAATTTGACTGTAAGCTCTCTGAGGGCAGGGGCTATGTTTCTTTTATTTTTGTCATGTACACATGCCATGAGATTTCTCCTCAGAGAAGACATTCCTTCTTTGCATGCATCTCTAATTCTTCTTCTCCTTCTCCTTCTTCTTTTTTAAAACTCTGTGTATTGGTTCTAAGGCAGAAGAGTGGTAAGGGTGGGCAATGGGGATCAAGTGACTTGCCCAGGGTCAATAACTGGGAAGTGTCTGAGGCCAGATTTGAACCTAGGACTTCCTGTCTCTAGGCCTGGCTCTCAATCCACTGAGCTACCCAGCTGCCCCCATCTCTAACCCTTCTCTCTAGGGCAAAGGTTTAGTTTATGCCACCAATAAGTTGTGTGGCCTTGCTTGTATATGTCTCTTTTCTGTCTCTGAGTCTAGTTAAAAAAAGATGGAAGCTGTATTAGGTGGCCTCTTTGGGACCTTTCAGTACTGACATTCTAGGTGCCAACCTATATTTATTTAAGTCATTTGGTGAGGCTCAATTGCTGGGCAGGGATTTTGAGTTAATACCAATAACCTCCCAGCTGACAATTTCATGCCCAATTTAGTGCCCTGATCACTGCTATTGCCATGTTTGATGGCCCTGATAAGCACTAAGTGCCCTGAGGAACAAACACCCAGAGCAAGAGATGATCTCCAAGGGAACAAAGATTTTTCCTGCTTGGGAAAGGAGAACCACAAAAATAGAACGAGGAACATTTTGTATATCTATTCCATGCTGCTCTTAAATTAATTATTATTGGGAATAAAGGCATGAAAACAAGTACTCTGGTTGATATAATTGCCATATAAACACTATGTGATATTGTTGATATAAACAAAATACATTTTTAATAGCTTAAAGTCATTGCCTCATGTGCCAGCAATGCATAAAGACTTTTCTCTTTGGAAGGAAAAGGCAGAAGAATTATGCTATGTAACAAAATGGCTTATTCATTAAGAAGCTCCACTTGCTTCCCAAAGGGTGAAGCAGGTTTAAAGATTCAACCCACCCTAAGGATCACCTTTTAGAGGAGTGCCACACTGAGATCAGGATAGTGCAAAGGGATTGGGGAATATGGCCTGTGACAGAAACTAAAGTACGTGACAGCAAGACTGTAGAACTCAAGTGGTCACTGGGGATATTGGGCCTGAATTAGTCTTACTATGGGCCTAAGTCACTGAACTCATTAAAATGCTCAAAGAAGGGCCAGCTAGGTGGCTCAGTACATTGAGAGCTGGGCCTGGAGACAGGAGGTCCTGGATTCAGATCTGACCTCAGATACTTCCCGGCTGTGTGACCCTGGGCAAGTCACTTAACTTCAATTGGTTACCCTTACCATTAAAAAAAAAGAATAAAAAAAATGCTCAAAGAAGGACAATTCAGGTTCATGGAATCCCAGTGACTCAAACTAAATAACTTCTTGGAGAAATAAAATCACCTTGCTAGTCATAGGATTGTTGATTTTTTAAAACCTTTATATTTTGTCTTATTATTTATTCTAAGATAGTACAGTGGCAAGGGCTAGGTAGTTGGGGTTAGGTGACTTGCCCAGGGTCACACAGCTAGGAAGTGCTTGAGGCCAGATTTGAACCCAGGACCTTTGGACACCAGCCCTGGCACTCTACCTACTGTGCTATCTAGCTGCCCTTGGATTATTGATTTAGAATTGGAAAGGGACTTTTGTGGTTCATGTAATCTAGTACCTTCGTTTTTTGGACTATGGTGTAGAAAGACTGAATGATTTGCCCATGGTCAGAACTGAGATTTGAACCCATGTCCTCTGACTCTAAATCTAACACTCTTTCCACAGTACCATAGTTCTCAGAAGTCTCCTTTGATAAAATTGCTCCCTATCACAAAAACAATTATCTTTAACATCACTGTTTTTTTCAGGGCTACTCTTTACTTGACTATCATGATGAAGAACCATGAACTCAAAAGAATGAAAATTGCAGGTGACCCAGTAAGCAATGGAGAGATACATAAGGGTCAATAAGCAGCAGTGTCATATTATAAAAAATGACTTGCATGAGAGAAATGGTGCAAAAGATTTCATTGTAAGAAAAGAAAAGGAGGTGGGATTGTCCTTTACCCTAGTCTTCTCTTCACACCTCTCCCTAAAACTTGATACCCTGCTTCCTGCCCTAAGATCCCATTAAAGCGAATGGCTGATGGCAGGAGTGACATGGCTGAGAAGAAAATAATAAACTACAGTCCTTCCAGAGAGATGGAAGGCCACTGGGCCTTACCCTCTGCCCTGAATCTTAAAGATGCCTGGGCCTTACTATCTGTTCTGCTTTCACATCCTCCAGATCTTTGGGCACTGCCATCTGACCTGCTGACCCACTCTAAGGAGCTTTGGCTCTTGCCATTTTTCCTGAGTTGAATTCTTTTTTTATACCTTCTCTCTCCCGCATAGAGTGTGAATTCCTTGAGAGCAGGCGCCATATTGCTTTTTCTATTTGTATCCTCAGTACTTATCGCAGTACTTGGTGCAAAGTAAGCACTTAATAAATGCTTTTTCATTTTAGAAGAATGATGTACAGAAGACAAACAGCTCAAATGCTTCACTGATGCCCACAGAACATTTTTTTAAAAACCAGCTTTACCTTCCGTCTTAGAATACATACTATGTATTGGCTCTAAGGCAGAAAAGCAGTAAGGGCTAGGCAATGGGGGTTAAGTGACTTGTCCGGGTGCCACAGTTAGGAAGTGTTGGAGGCTAGATTTGAAACCAGGACTTTTCTTCTCTTGGCCTACCTCTTATCTATTGAGCCACTTCTCTGCGCCCTTAATTGGACCTTCTTGCTCTTCTTCATACCAAGTCTCTGTCCCTTCTGCCTGGAGTGCACTCTCTTCTCACCTCTCTCTAACAGAATTCTTCTCTTCCTTTAAGACACAGCTTACTGCTACCTTCTACATGAAAGTCTCTCCTGCTCCCCAGCTTCTAGTGCCCACATGACCCCATCTCATGCTTCCTTTATAGCTCTCCTGCATGTACCCATAGATATACATGTTGCTTTCCCTGCTAGAAAGTAAGCTCTATGACAGTGGAGACTGCTTCTCTTTTGCCCCTCTATCCCTAACATCGAGCACAGTGCCAGGAACGTAGTAAAAGCTTAATAAATAACAGAAGCTCCCCAAATATGCTATTCTGTGGCATTCACATACCACCAGCCTTTTCCAATTGTTGGACAAATAGATTGCTTCCAGATTTTTGCAAAAAAAATATTATTATGCCATAAGAAATGATAGAGCATTGCAGCAGAGAATACGGAAAGTCAGCCTAGGAGTTAGGAAGAGCTGCCTCTGACACATACTAGCTGGGTGAATCCTTGACAAGTTGGGTGTTCTAGACCACTACGTAGAACTTTAAGTCACAGAGCACTTGCCAATCAGTATCAATAGAAGGAGTTTCCTCATAGGGAGGTCTCTATACAGGCCTGCTTCCCCTTGACCACCAACCCCCCCAACCCTGAGAGCTATGAAGACCCTAAAGAAATACATGCAAAGTGATGCAGAAGGAAGAGAAAGAGAAAGAAGATTATGGGGAAAATGTGGTCTAGACTGCCAATTTCATCTGTATAGGGACTCTCAATATGGAAATTCCCTCCCATTGATGCAGGCTGACAACCACTCTGGAGCATCTAGTCTCAGAGAGTTGATTAGGGTGAGGGGTCACCCAATGCCACAATGATGGAATTTATTAGTAACTGGATTAATTAGATTAGTTGTCTATGTGCACTTTAAAACATGGTATCAAAATCCCTCTAAAAATATACAGATGGGAAAGGGATCAGACTGGAGGACAGACACAAACAGGGCATATTTGGGTTAAAAAAAATCAACACATGCTAAAGAAAGAAAAAAAAGACATTGTAAGATGTCTGAAACTGATGGCTTCACATACCCCATCACCTTTTATTTTGCTTTTGTTGACGGTTATGGAATTTAGATTACGGCTATGGATGGACAAGATCAGTGATTTCTTTGGTCTGGGTCTGGGGAACTGCCAAATGATAAAACCTCTTCTACCAATGCAGATCACCACTTTCTTTACAGTTTTTAGTCTTGGGAACTTAACTGGCACTGAGGGGCTAAGAAACTTGCCTAACATCTTAGAAACCAGTATGTCAGAAGTTTAAAAAAAAAAAAGAATCAAATAGCAGGGTCCCCAGAGGAATATTTTTGGAAATGACACAAAGGGAGATTTTGTGGGACATGACATATAAACCCTGGCTTTGCAAGGGTAGCATGACAGAAGTCACCAAGCATTTATTAAGCCCTTACTCTGTGCCAAGAACTGTCCTAAGCTGTGCTTAGGACTGTGCTGAGTATCCTAAAAAACAGCAATGAAAGGTTCCCATCTCTGTCATGGCCCAGCAATATATATTTTTTTCCTCTTCATATATTCATCCTATTTCTGCCTTGTTAGCTGGCTACCTCCCCATCCATCTCTGCCATCCATTCCCCTCTCCCCCCCCCCCAATTAAAAAAAAATCTCAGTCTCTTGAAATTAATACAGGGACTGGCTATTTGAGCATCCAGGCTTCCAATCCCGTAGCTTCCTTCTTCCTTTTAAGTCAGCATGCACATCAACCTCCACATCTCTTAAGGCACATGCCACCTGGTGCCCCTGAGTTCTATTTTAAGCTACTTGCTTTCGCACTGGTAAGCACAGAAACTCGGCAGGGAGGGGTGTGGAGAAAGAGGGAAGAGGAGGAAAGAGGGTAGGGGGGAGGAATTTTCTTCATAGCTGCCCACAGCAAACTACCTGTTCTGAGGAACTACTTGGAGAGTGGGAGGTGGACTGATTCCCAAGGTCCCTTCCAGGGCTCAAATCCCCAAATCCTATGAATACAGAATGCACCGATCTAGGAAGCCTGCCATTGCCTTCTGTGGCTCACATTAATACCTGGAGAGAAACAGGGAGAAGGAGGAGGAGCCAGCATTTTTCTGCCTTTCCAAATTCAGTTCTGTGAATAGCCATCAACATTAAAGAGCACAGAGGTGAGAATGGGCGTAAACTGTGAAAAGCTTTAGAATGTGGTAAGCTGTGAGCTGAGGCCAGAGTCGCCTTTAATTAAACTGCTTATCAATTAGTCAAATAGTTTACCCCAGATTGCAAACCGCCTAAGAAGGTGGAAAGGGTAAATTAATTGCAGCCTTCAGTTGAGCATACTTTATATATAAAATGGACTCACTGAGAATTCCCAACAAATCTAAAATGTCCCAGATATTTTTATGGCTCTTTGAAGTTTGAGGATTTGAGCCCAAGCTGCTTGACCTGAAGTCAAGCAAGGTTTTACATGATATCAGGACTCTCTTTTGCTATCCCAGCTTGCATCAGCTTGCTATGCCTGCTGGAGAAGGAGTGTTGGGGGCATGGAGGAGGTAGATGAAGAACAAGCCTTCTCAAAGGAGGCACTCAAAGGAGAAATGATAAAAGAAGTAGGCGGTCAACAAACATTAAGAATCTTCTATGTATGAGGCAGGTAGCTAGGTGATCCAATTGATAAGAGTACGGGGCCTGGAGTAAAGAAGATTCTCCTTCCTGAGTTTGTGTGGCCTCAGATACTAGTTCTGTGACTCTCGACAAGTCACCTAACTGTTTGCCTCAGTTTCCTCATCTGTCAAAAATGAGCTGGAGGGGGGCAGCTGGGTAGCTCAGTGGATTGAGAGCCAGGCCTAGAGAGAGGAGGTCCTAGGTTCAAACCCGGCCTCAGCCACTTCCCAGCTGTGTGACCCTGGGCAAGTCACTTGACCCCCATTGCCCACCCTTACCACTCTTCCACCTATGAGACAATACACCGAAGTACAAGGGTTTAAAAAAAAATGAGTTGGAGAAGGAAATGGCAAACCCGCTCCAGGATCTTTGTCAAGAAAACCCCAAACAGGGTCACAAGGGGTCAAACATACACTGGGGATAAAGAACAAAAGCCAAAAAAACCAGCCCTTGCCCTCAAGGAACTTACTATCTAACAGGGAAGATCACATGCCATCGTCTATGTACAATGGAGATACAGAGGAGTAATCTGGAAGCAAACAGTAAAATAAGCTTTTCCCAGGTTCCTATGGAACCTCCAAACATCTCTAGACACAGCTTAGGGGATGACCGTAGGCAAGTTAAGTTTGAAATCGACTCAAAATTCCTTTTCTTCCACTCCAGACTTAAGATTCGATGAGCCTCTGGCAACTGGCAGGGGCTCACTCATGCTGGCATTTGCTCCACTGTGGGGCAGCAAGAGTACAAGACTGATAGCCATTACACTTGGGTGTTAGCCCTGATTCTGCTCTAAACTTGCTGGGTGACCAAGTTGTTTCCCTTCTGTAAGCATCAATTAGCTGTTCTACAAAGTGAACAGAGTGTACTAAGTAATTCCAAGTGAAATTTGTCACATTTTATGTTCCAGCCTCCCATGTGTTTGAGGTACTTTCTTTCTCTTGACATTCGCTGTCCATTACCTGCCCAGCGGTGGCTTTCCTGGCTTGGGTAGAGTTTGAAGGCATTAGGGAGAGCAGGAAAGCAAAAACTGGGAGAAGAGCCAGAAGCGAAAAGGAAGAAAGAGAAGAAAAGGCTGCTAGATGGAGCAGTGGAGAGAACACTGGACCTGGAGCCAAGAAGTCATGAGTTCAGGGGCGGCTAGGTTCCATAGTGGAGAGAGTATCAGCAGAACCTGTGTTTAAATCTTTCCTCAGATACTTCCTAGCTGTGTGACTCTGGGCAAGTCATTTAACCCTGACTGCCTAGCCCTTGCTACTCTTCTGTCTTAGAATTGATACTAAGATAGAAGGTAAGAACTTAAAAGAAAAAAGTCACCAATTCAAATCCCACCTCAGATACTTAGTAGCTTTGTGACCCTAGACAAGTCATTTAACCTCCACCTGCCTTGGTTTGCACATCCATAAAATGGAGATAATTATGGCACCCATCTCCTAGGACTGTTGTGAGGATAAAGTAAGATAATATTTGTAAAGTACTTTGTAAACTTTAAAGTCTTATATTAAGTGCTAACTATTATTATTGCTTTTAGTATATAAAGGAAGAGGGAAAATTACCCCCAGACATATTTTCTCTGGCTTGTTGTGCTCCAGAAATAATAATTTCACTTTTTAAAATCTAGAACCCTTTTAAAATAGTAACTATTAGGGGGCAGCTGGTCTGTTTTACAAGTCTTAACAAGTTGGGTTTATTGATTGCATTGCGATAGCTGCATACACACCAAAGAAACTGCTGGGTTATTAGGAGGAAGTTAGTATTTTCACTCAATGAATCCATTAAAGTCTCCAATGATATGATGCGGGGTGGCCAAGAAATGGGAAACTGGAGCAGAAGAAAAGCAGCTATAAGGTTAAATCATATTTGAGTGATGGAGGAGAAAGCCTTGAAGTAGAAAGGGTTTTACAATAGCTGATCTTCATAAATTCTTTGCTCCTTATCAAGAAGCAGCTAAATAAGCAGCATAGCATAGTAGAAAGTCAGAGAACCCAGGTTTGACTCTTTTCTGTGACCAATTAACAGTGTTGACCTTGGACAATCACAGAATTTGACAAGCCCAATCAGCCATCTAGTTCAACTCCTCTACAAAAGGAATCTCTGACTACAACATACAAGAAGTCATCCAGTTCTTCTTGAAGCCCTCGAAGGAGGGCAGGGTAGAGCCCATCAATAATAAAAATAGAGCAGGAGGGGGCAGCTGGGTAGCTCAGTGGATTGAGAATCAGGCCTAGAGACGGGAGATCCTGGGTTTAAATCTGACCTCACACACTTCCTAGCTCTGTGACCCTGGACAAGTCACTTAACCCCCATTGCCTACCCTTACCAGTCTTCTGCCTTGCAGCCAATACACAGTATTGACTCCAAGATGGAAGGTAAGGTTTAAAAAAAAATACACAGAGCAGTCCATTTCACTTTTGAACAGTTCTAATCATCTGGAGAAGCTAGTGGTGGATAGAGAGCCCAGCCTAGAGTCAGGAACTTTCTGAATTCAAATCCAGCCTCAGGCACTTACGGACTTGTAAGCATGGGCAAGTCGCTTAACCCTGTTGGTCTCAGTTTCCTTATCTGTAAAATAAGCTGGAAAAGGAAACACCACCACAGAATCTCTGCCAAGAAAACCCCAAATGGGGTCACAAAGAGTCAGTCACAACTGAAATGCCTGAACAACAACAATTGTTTGGAAGATTTTCCTGACATCAAGCCTAATTTTCCCCCCCTTTTTTTTGTAACTTCCGACCATTGCTCTTGGTTTGGCCCTCTGAGACCAAACAGGACAAGTCTAATCCTTCCTCCACATGACAGCCCTTTAAATACTTGACAACTCCTCTCCTATCCCCTCTGAGGCTAATTTTTCCAAGTTAAACATGCCTATTTCCTTCAACTAATCCTTATGTCCTGGTTGCATTTCTCTGAGCACTCTACAGTTTATCAGCATCCTTCTTTAACCATGACACTCAGAACTGAGACAAACATTCCAGATGAGGTTGGATGAGATCAGAGTACAGGGATCTTATTCCTGGAAATTATACTACTCTTAATGTAGCCCAAGATCATATTAGCTTCTCCATTTTCCACATCACAATGGTGATTCACATATTCATAATGCATAGCTTGCAGTCCATTAAAACCCCCGGATCTTTTTCAGAACAATTACTGTTTATCTATGTCTCCCCCCACCCCATTTTATTATTTATTAAGTTGATTTTTTTTGTACCCAGGCACAAGACTTTATGCATCCCTATGCCATCTTATTAGATCCATCCTAATGCTCCAAGCTATCAAGATCTTTTTGGATCCTAACTCTGTTATCCAGTGTTAGTGATCTTTCCAAGTGAACATCTGTCCCTAGTTGAGTCTCAGTTTATTCATCTGTAAATGAAGGAGTTAGATTTAATCTAAGATTGTAACTAGGATGTGGTAACCAAAGCTTTGCTCCAAGTACCAAATTTAGAGGACGCCAAAAATATGTCTATTCTTCAGCAGGTAAAAACTGAGAATGACACCCAGTTAGCAAAAATAATTGGTACTGCAGAGTACCAGACCTGGAGTTAAGAAAACTCATCTTCCTGAGTTCAAATCTACCCTTTGACACTTACTAGCATTTGACCCTGAGCAACTCACTCAATCCCATTTGTCTCAGTTTCCTCATTTGTAAAATGAGCTGGAGAAGGAAATGGCAAACCACTCCAGTATCTCTATCAAGAAAACCCCAAATGGGGTCACGAAGAGTTAGACACAAATGAAATGACTGAACGACAGCAGGAATAATTTAGATAAGCTAGAAGGTTATTAGATGGACTACTTCTTCTGACCCTTCTGTCTCCAAAAACTGTGTCCCAGGTGATTTGTGACCTTCTCAGTAGGGATGCTCCAGTGTCTCTATTAACAAGGACTGACATCCCAGTGTTTCTGTGGGTCATATATCTTGGGTCTTTCCCAGAAGTTTCCCTTCAAGTGACTTTGTCTTAAAAAGTTGCTATGAGGTGGGACCTCCTGGGTCTCAGGAGGTTGAGAGCCAGACCAAGAGATATGAGGTCCTAGATTCAAATCTGGTTTCAGATACGTCCTAGCTGTAAGACTCTGGGCAAGTCACTTGACCCCCACTGCCTAGCCTTTACTACTTCTGCCTTGGAACCAGTAATGATTTTAAGATAGAATGTTAAGGGCTTTTTTTTTTTTTTTAAAGTTGATACTAGGGTGCGATTCATAATGTCTGTCCTGGTGCATTTTTCTTAGTTCTTGCCTAAACAGTCAAGTTTTCTAATTACAGCTCTGTTAAGATTCCTTCTAGCTCTAAGTTCTATGATCCTAAGATTGCTTCAAAGTTCTGCAGTTTCCTTAAAATTCAGAAATCAAGAGAATCTCAAGAAAAGCTGACCACCTATTAAGAGGACATCTCATGTTAGCAAACTGTTCCTTGTATGTCATTTTTTTTCAATTAATGTGCATTCATTTTTCTCTCTTCCTCTCTTGTCTCTCCACTTCCATCAAAAGAAAAAGAAAAACAAAGCCTTTGTAATAAATATTCAGAGTAAAATAAATTTCCACAATGGCCATACCCAAAAATATCCCAAGTCTGTCACTTTTCCATCAGAAGGTGGGTAGCATAAAGAAATATCCTTTGGAATTACATTTGGTCATTGTGCTGCTTCTGCTCCTTTCACTGGATCAGTTAATGCAAGTCTTTCCAGGTTTCTCTGAAACTCTTTTGTAATTTCTAATACTATAATAATGTTCCATCATATTCATATGCTATAACTCAACTGATAGGCATTCCATCATTTTCTAGTTTTTTTGTCACTATAAGAGTTTCTATAAATGTCTTTGTCCACATAGGTTCTTTTCTTCTTTTGAGGGATTTCCCAGACCCTCTGGCTCCACACCTCTTCCTACTTTTAACTACATTTGATACATCTAGGCTACAATAAGCCAAACATCCCTTTAACAAGACCAAATTTACTACCTTTTCTTTGTGCTCCTTAGAATACCTAGCCTCCTTCAAGACTCAGCTGGTGCCACCTGTAGGAAGCCTTTCTTGATCCTGCCAGTTGTATGAGTCTATGCCTGCTTAAACTATCAAGAATATCAGTGCCTCAAACCGTTTCTTGCTCAGAGTACTGTATCTTTAGTCACAAGGAAAAGAGGCACTTTGGATTTTCAAACTGGCCATTCTAAGCAGAGTTGGGAGATTTCAATATGAAGTCAATTTTGCCAAGTTCTTCGTAAAATTTAAGGTCAGACTTGTGAGATTAGCAAATACATGTAATGGACAAGCTTAGTTTGTTTTGCATATACTATACTTACCATACTGCACATAGTGAGTAAGAAAACTTTATAATGAATATATTTACGTTTTCTTATGTTTGTAATAGCACAACACCTAAAAGTTTCACTGCACACCTAGCAAAATTCCTTTTGAGAATTATTGGTGTTTACATGTTGTATCTCTTGAAGTCAGGGATCATTTATTATTTTGTTTTTCAGTCTGTAGCCCCTTGCACACAGCAGGCATTTAATAAATGTTTGTTGGGTTAGGCTGGATTCAGATGAGAAATAAGTTGTTCTTGCTCAGTTAGGAATCTTGGTCTTTTCTGAACACAATCTGAATTTATTGTTTTTTGCCCACCAATGTCAAGAGTTTCTCAGCCTAAATTATTTTCTCTACTTGCATTAAAGCCAGATATTGTCTCTGATATTAAATCGACATTATGTGGAGACAGAAAAATGGAGTTCAATTCATAAAACAGAATGTGTTTTAATTAGCTCAAGCCCAATCTTTAGGTACTTCTTTAACTTGAGCCAATAATTAAGAATGGTTGGGGAAGGAGAGACAAGGCTGGAATGTATTGGCAAAGAGAAGGGAAGATGACACACACATCATTGTTACAAATCTTCAGGCCCAGAGGGCTCCTCCTAGTCCCCTTGTTTCTCAACTTCTACCACAAAAACCCACCCCCTTAAAGAAGCTTTCTGAAAAACCCTATTTTTTCCTGACAGTTCCCTTCTTCATCTTTTCCTCAGCATTCGGGACACAGTCTATAAGGGCTACTGTAATGGGATCTGTTTAGATGGCATAAAAGCCTTAAAAAGGAAAGGACATGATGACTGTCTTCAAGAATTTAAAGGTAGAAAAAGAATTAGACATATTCCATTTGGTCCCAGAGGACAAACCCAAGAACCATTGGTACAGGTTGCAGAGAAGACAGAGATCATTTTTCTGAGGAAAATCATTCTACTAATTAGAACTAGCATAAAGTAGAATGGGCTGCCACAGTCGGTAATGAGCTCCCCATTAACTAGAGGTCTTCATGTATAGGCTGGATGGCCATTATTTTGGGATACTGTATTGGGCATCCTATGGAGGTATACAGATTGGACTATATATATTCAGAAGCTCCTCTCAACTCTTAAGAGGTAATGATTTTAATTTACATTTGTTGTGGTTTTTTAAATGAAAAAATGTCTTCATCAGCAAGCATTTATTTGCTCTCCCTCTCACCCCCCTTGAAGTTTTATTGATATGTTTTGTCTTTGCATTCCAAACATTTACAGATTCTCCTGACTTCATGAAGTCTCTTTTAACCGAGTAAAATTAATAATTCAGTGACCTCACCTGAAGGTCTAATCAACATTTCACATAGGTGGCACTCCTCCCACCTCTCAATTTTTAAAATGAAGAAAACTCTGTTTTCTTTCCCTCCCATCTCCTATCTCATTGGGGGAAAAAAGAGAGAAAAACAAATTTCTTATAACAATGACACTTTCATGCACATGTTTTCTGTTTAATTTTCCCAGCTAGATTGTAAGCACTTTGAGGTGAGGAACTGTGAAATCTCTCCTATTTATTTCATGTTTCATTGCAGCAAATAATGTGTTGTTAGGGACAAGCTTAGAATCCTTTGCTGTTCCCCTTCCCCTTTCATTAATGTAAAGTTGATTATTTTAAGTTCTCAATATGGAATTCCATATAAGTATCCCTTTAACTGTGAGGCAACATAGAGCTGTTTTTTCTAAGGAAGAATAGAAAAGATAGTCTTTTCACACAGGATTTAACAATATTGAGCACCATAAATGATTCTTTGAAGTGTTCCATTTCCCTGCAACAGAACATCTTCCCTGGATTGCCCTTGCTTTCATTATTTTCCATCCATGTAGGAAAGTTATAATTGTTTGAAACCAAAGAATCCCATTTGAATTACCCATAGTGAGGTGTGGCTAGACAGCAGCCTCTGAGGGAAAGAAATATCAAATAGGGAGGTGGAAGTTCTTCTGGACTCTGCCTTGCATCAAACCACAACTGGGCTACTGAGTTTAGTCCAGGATAAAACTTTTTTTTTTTTAAAGCCCTTACCTTCTATCTTAGAATCAATAGAATCAATGTTTTGGTTCCAAGGTAGAAGAGCAGCAAAGGCTAGGCAATGGGGGTTAAGTGACTTGTCCAGAGCCATACACAGCCAGGAAGTGTCTGAGACCAAATTTGATTCCAGGACCTCCCATCTCCAGGCCTAGCTCTCTATCCATTGAGCCACCTGGCTGCCCCTGAAGGGGGGGGGGGTATGACATATTAAGAGGGACAGCCAGAAAAGCTGAGTGAGTATCCAGAGAAAGGCAATCAGAATAGGTTATGGGTTGGAGGTTATACTATAAGATAAGGAACTGAGGATATTTAGTTGAAGAAAAGGAAGACTTGGAGAAGGAGGGCAATATGATAATTGGAAGTGCTTGAAGGGCTGTCATGAGAAAGAGGGCCCCAGAGGTCCCCAGAGGGCAGAACTGGAAGCTAGCTGTTGGTGGAAGATATGGAGAAGCAGATTCTGACTAAATTTAAGGAAAAAAATTCCCAACAATTACAGCTATCTGAAATCAGAATGAGTGAGAGGGAATAGCTTTCCCCTCCCTGGAGGTCTTGAAGCAATGGCTAAATGACCACCTGTGAAAGAAATCAAAGAGGGAATTCCTGATCAGGAATGTGTTCGACTCGGTAGCCTCTGAGATCTCTTCTGACTCTGTGAACCACTGCTGAAAAAGGTGACTGACTATGTTAGGACTCTTAGAGCTGCAGAATCAAGGCAGGGGCAAAGGAGTGAGCTCTGTGCTTGAGTGGGAATACTACTAGATAAATATCATGCTATTTTTAGAGCTCTGTCTTCTCATTCACATACTCAGTATGTCTGTCCCCACCCCCACCCCTGCCCCTGAAAGATGACCCACATCTGGAGCCATAGTTTTTGCCCTGGAGATGCATAAACATTTCTTAATTAAGAGAGACTGTAAAGGGTGTGATTCTTCAAACCAGTTCCTTTTCGGATGAGAATGATTCCAAGCTATATTTGGTTATATCCATAGGAAACTCCTACCACAGACACAGTTCACCAGGAAGAGGGCAAAGACCTACTCTAACAAAAGGCAGCTAGGAATCCTGCTGTAACTTTTTTACTTACACATATCCTTCAAAAGAAGAGTCTTTTTGCTGCCTATTTTGCACTGAGGGAATTCAAGGGGCATAGAAATTTAAAAGAGGTCCACCAGGCTACCTAAGGAGGGTGAACTAACTTTGCTCAGAGACAAGAGATCAAAGCTCCCATGCCAATTAGCTTGGGACTGGAAGGTTATTCTAGTCTGAATCAGAGAGGGAGACCCAGTTTCAAAATAAAAAAATATTATTAGGAGAAGGGAAACATAATACAAAAAAGGTTAAGAATCTTTTATCTAGTTCCTTCATTATGGATGAGGAAATTGAAGCTGAAGAGGGAAGTGAATTGTCCAAGGTCATCATGCTATTTAATGACAGAGCTGGACTATACCAGAAGTCTCCTGCCCTCTAATCATAAGAAGAAAGATTTAGAGGTAGAAGGAACTTTAGATCCTATCTAGTCTAAACCTCTTATCTTACAGGTAAGGAAACTAAAGCTCAGAGACCTTGATTAACTTACCCAAGGTCACAAAGATAGTAAGTAGCAGAACTGGGATTTGAACCCAGGTCCTTTGACTCCACATCTAGAGTTCTTATACTGGCTTTTAAATGCTCTTTACACTATACAAGGGTACTTCAATCCTCAGATGCTTTTGGCATGAGCATTCCTTTTCTCATCAGTGCTCCTACTTCTCTATGCCTCAGTTAATAGTATTCATGAGTAACTATGGCTGGCAAAATTCATAATCTTTTGTCTGCCCTTCCACCATGTGCCTCTTCACACTTGATTTTGCTCATCTTGACACCCGGAGTTCTTAACTTGGGTTTCATCGATAGATTTCAGTAAGTCCATGGACTTGAATGGGGAAGAAATTAGATCGTTTTCACTAGTCTCTACCGAATTTAGCTTTTCTTTCCATTATGAAATTATGCAACAAATGTTATTTTGAGGAGTCCATAGATTTCAACAGGTTGGGTCCATGACACTGCTCCAGAAAGGCAGACAAATCATTTTGGAGATCTACTGAAATCCTTTTCATTTTTGTAGGCCATACCAGAAGACTCATGCTCATCTGAAAATTCAGAGTGGCCTTCAAGGTCACAGTGAGGACCCACAAAAATGTAAGATATACCCCAGGTCTAACAAAGCTTGTCTCTGCTCTCACCAGACTGCTGGATTTCTAGGGGTTCCTCTGCAAGGGCCTTGAAATTACCTCAGATGTCCATCAGGAACAATGCTTGGAGGTTTTCATCTTTCACGGCTCAGTTTTTAAAAATCAGTGAGTTATCATTAATCTATTTCAGTCACCTTGAGTAGAAGAGAGATTATATTCTGATAACCATGTGTGATGCCAAGGAAGGAGGGATGATGTGTGTGTGGGTGTGCTCTAGGTGAGGATAAGGTGATCCACTCTCCTTCTCAAGTCTCCTGCTGGGCCTCTATATACTACACCTCACTGAATTTTCCTTTTGTAAATTTATACATAAAAAAATCTCCAGTCCTCTGCAGAAAACTGCCTGTTATTTCCTAACAACACACACACTCTTCCATACTTTGCCAGACTGTGATCTTTGATCAACAGATAGTCAAGCTTCACCACTCAACCAGTTGTAGGAGGAAGGGAAAACAGAAACACAGGATAGCAGAAGGACCAAGGACCAGAGAGCCTTCTGTATGTCACTGGCCTTACACCACCTGCCAGCAACAATCCTGAAGAGGCTGCCTGGTTGACAAAGATCTCTCTGGCCAGCAGACAGCCCTGTCCAAGTACTGTAGCACCCATGGTGACAAACAGCTGTGAAAGTCGCAGGTGGTAACACGCAGGGGAGAAAGTTCATCCCTTCTCATAGTCCTGAAGGCTGTCAGCCTGACACCAGTCTGTCTCAGGGCTCTTTTGGGATCAGCTGCTGTCCCTTCTCCCTCCACCTCCTGTAGTTACCCTCCCAGTCCTCAGAGCCTCTAATGCATCGCTTGGAACAGAGACGTTCACCCTGGTGGACTCCCCCATTCTGTCCTTGGCAGCTCAGAGAGTAAGATCAATTCCCTCTGCAGGTGGCGCTTCCCAGCGGACCCCCTCTGGTCACCAGGACCAGGATCTCATCCCTGAGGCAGTCTGCTTCTCAGCCAATAGCTTCCTTCCCCACCCCCAACACCCCAATAAGCTGGGGCATAAGAGAAATGCCTAAACAAAGGGCAATGAGAGATGGTGGCTGCCTCCTCCAGGAAGCATTCCCTGCACTAGGGAGAACACGAAGGCTGTTGGGGTGCTGGGGTGTGGTTGGATCTGGGGGTTCAATGATTTCGTTATTTTTGCTCCCTCCTCCGCGCCTATGGTTTGCTTTCTCCATCCCTCCATCCCCCAATACACACCTCAGATTTTCCAGGTGAGCTCTAGAATGCCTGTGCCCACTATCCCAGTTATTGCAAGAGTAAATGTGTGTTCGAGGAGGTGGGAAGAGCCCCCAAGAAAAGCCTAGAATAATGGAGAGCCGGGCAGTTCTGGAAATAGGGGGAGGGTGTTGGCACCTGGCTACAGCCGGGGTTCCTGGGGTGGGGGAGAGGAGAATGGAGCAATATTGAGCTGCCCTGGCACCTGGTGGAGAGGGGTGCGGGAGGACCAGCGGGCCAGCGCGGGAGCCCAGGACAGGGTAAAGGGCAGGGGGCAGTCCTGGCGCCCTGCTGCCTGGTGGCTGGAGGCGGCAACCCCCGTGGGCACTGCTGAGAGAGAGAGAGAGAGAGAGAGAGAGAGAGAGAGAGAGAGAGAGAGAGAGAGAGAGAGGTGTGTGTGTGTGTGTGTGTGTGTGTGTGTGTGTTGCGTGTGTGTGTGTGTGTGTGTGTGTTGCGTGTGTGTTGGCGGGTACGGAGGGCGGGAGACGCCGGCAGTCGGTCAACCAAGCCCGGCAACCGGGCGACGAGCCAGCTCGGTCCCGCGCAACGGCCGGAGAAGAGCGAGCAAAGAGCGGCAAGCAGTTCCGAGTGGGCGCCGGGGGTGAAATGAGGGGCCCAGGGCTCGGGTAGCCACTTACCTGGCAGAGTCTTGTGAGCGGTGTTGCCCATCACTCTCGGGTTGCGGTGGGCAGCGGCAGAGAAGGCGCGGAGGGTCCTCTAGTGCGGTGCTGTTCCGCTATGCGAAGGGCCATTGACAACTAACTATTTGGCTGCTGCGGCGGCTGCTTCCTACGGGTCCGAGAGCTGGGCTCGGGGACATAGCTTGCTGGCTGCGCTGGCAGCTAGCGAGGGAACAGGCAAGCAGTTCCCGGGAGGCGGAGCCACCTGGGCTTGGTTAAGGCCGGCCTCCGCTCCGCCCCGCCCCGGCCCAGCCCGCTGTTCCCCTTCCCAGCCGCTCAGCGGCCGCCGAGGCGCCTGGTGCTGGGGGCGGAGTCCGGCCGCATCTTTTGAAAGTTTGGAAAGGGCAGCTGGAGAGGAGCATGATGAAAAAGCCGGGAGCCGGGCCACTCCTTCCTTCCCTCTGTGGCCTCCCATGAGGGCATGCATGGGTGCCAAGACTCACTGCGGGCCCAAGCGACCGAGGCCCTGCGTAAACCCAGCGGAAGTCCTTGACTTTGAGGAGCTTAGCAACCAGGACAGACTGACGGACGCAGCCAGCCAAGTGTGCACAGATTTATTTCTAAGGAAACTCGGGCACGCAATCGGACAGACACACAAACACTGGCACGAATTAATAATATGTCCGTTGACATTAATAGCAAAAAGGGATAAATGAAAGAAAGGCGGGGGAGAGCAAGAAAGGACCTAGTTTAGAGTTGAGCCAATACGCACCCTCTCCACCTTCACCTCTCTTTTTACGGGAGACTGGGATCCACGAGAAGAAGGGATTTGCCCAAGGTCACAGCTAGTAAGTTTTAAAACTAGGATTGAGATAATAGAATTTAGAACTGAAAAAGAATTTAGCAGCCATCTGGTCCAATCTCCTCATTTTACGGATGAGGAAACCGAGGCCCTCAAGAGGTACCTGCTACAAGAGATCCTTCCTAACACCCCCTCCCCACCTTTGGTTCCACGTTTTCTAATTTGTATATATTTTCTCTTTGCCTTCTCCCCAAAGAAAACAACCAACTATTTTCCTTTTTTTTTTTTTTTTTTTTTTTGTCTTTGCATTCCAAAGTGTCCTGCCCTTGGTAGATGCTTACTTAGTAAATGTTTGTCGAATTAAATGAATGGATGAATGGGCTTGCCCAAGGTCACACAATGAGTTTGGTAGAACTCAGTTTTTCATCCAGATTGGCTAACTCAGAATCCAATAGTTTGTTTTTTCCACTGCTCCTTTAGTGGACCCAGATCTCAGGGCTCCTATTCTAGACCTCCACCCATCTCGCCCTCCAACTCTAATGGGGAGAGAGTTTATACTGTTGCTTCTAAGTAATCTAGTTGTTGGAAGACTTGGAGTTTCCATAACTATTGAAAGAAGACTATGAGAGTTAGAAGTGAAGACAATTTTGACACTAAAGGAGAAAGGTAAAGAGGGTTATCTGAATAGGAGAGATAATGGCTAATAGTTATATAGTGCTTTAAATTTTGCAAAGTGCTTTATAAATACCTCATCTTTACAACAACCCTGAGGGATAGATGCAATTATTATATCAACTTTGCAGAGAAGGAAACTGAGGCAGAGAGCAGTTAAATGCTTCCTTAGGGCCACACAACTATTTAGGGTCTGGGGCAGGATTTGAACTCAGATCATCTTGACACTGGGTTCAGAATGTTGTCAGCTGCATCACCTAGCTGCCTGGGTGGCAGAGAAGATGGGAGGGGTGGGAAAGGAGTAGGAAGAAACCAAAGATAATCAGTAGAGCCTATAAGGATCTTTATTACAAGGTGGAGATCTTTTTTCCATTCCATAGTACAAAGAAAAGCCATTGTTGCAAATTCAAATTCTTGTCATCCCCAGAAGGAAATATTAAAAAAAAAAAGCTGCCATCACTCTTTCTTAATTATAAAACAATCACTACCAGGGAAGAGTGTCCCATATGGGTATTGTTTGCCTCTGTATGGTCACCAGCGTTGAGGAAGGACTATAGTTTTAGAGTTGGTAAGGATCTTGGGGCATCTAGAACAATTTCTCTTATTTTTCAAACAAAAAAAATGACTGAAAAAGGTGAAATTATTTTCTCAAGGTCACATAAATAATGAATTATCAGTTTAGGTCATGAATTTGACCAGAGATCTAAATTTCAGCTCTTTGATTACTGGCAACATTAAGAAGCCTACCTTGGAGGGGCACTACGTAGCACAGTGAATAGAGTGCCAGGTTTACAGTTGGGAAGACCTGGGTTTAAAGCTAGCCTCAGAACATTCTAGTTATGTGACTGGGCAAGTCACTTAATCCTACTTGTGCCTTTGTTACTCTTCTGTCTTAGATCTGACACTAAAACAGAAGATGTTTTTTAAAAAAAGAAGGAAGTCCACCTTGGCATCATCATTAACCAAGAGCCTTTCAGACAGGAGCAGTGAGAGTTCCCAAGAGAAAGAGAGTGCATAAATTGATACAAATACTGCTCACTGGATTGAGAGCCAGGCCTAGAGACTGGAGGTCCTGGGTTCAAATCTGACATCAGACACTTTCTAGCTGTGTGACCCTGGGCAAGTCACTTAACCCCTATTGCCTAGCCCTTTCTGCTCTTCTACCTTGGAACTAATACACAGATTCTAAGACAGAAGGTAAGGGTTTTGGTGGGGTGAAAATTGAAACAAATACTGTGGTACTATTCCATGTAACCCAATTCAACAGGATAGGCAACTGATCCAAAGGTACTATTTGAGACTTGACTTGCTTTAAAAAGATTTTATGGATGTTTTTTGTTTTCATACCTCTGTCATTTTTAAAATATACTGCCTTCTACGCCTCTCAAAGACACCCCAAATTGAATAGTCTCCAGTAACAAAGAGAAACAATTAAGCAAAATCAACGGATACAAGTGACCATCTCTAACAATGTATGCTCCTCCGCTAGTCTCCCATCTCTACTGAAAGAAGGGAGGTGTACTTCATCATCAATTCTACCATATCAGGGCTGTTGGCAGATTGTTGTTCAGACAGAACCCGTGTTTCACGAGTGCTGTGCTCCCTTGATCTTTGGAAATGTATTAGTTGAACATTGCATGAGTGAGAGTAAAAAAACTGAAAACTACCATTTTCCAGTTTAAAAACACTATTTTATATCTGTGGCTGGAGTTAGTCAGCCCCTTAACTTGTTTCATTTGATTTTTCCCTAGGAATGCATAACCAGACTGATTGTGATTAGAGACAAGGGGTCACAGTAAAGTGCATCCAGAACTTTAGCCATCGGTCACAGGAAGAAGCATTCTTGCTTTTGTCACCTGCCTATAATTTAGCAATCCTCCCTGAACAAAAAGTGCATTCACAGAGAGCGGTTACTCTTAATAAATTTAAGTGGTCAGTATTGGGCAATCTCTTGGGAATGCAGGCTCGAGGCAAACAAAAATGTTCAGCCTAGTAAAAGCCGTACAGGTGCACTCTGTGTACAGCAAAAACCCTGACATCTGGTTTGTAAATCCAGATTTTCACGTAATTACAGAGCAATCCTTTGCCTCACAAAGGGATTCCCTCTGTGGCTTCTTGAATACTTATTAAAGATTTACACCTTGCCTAGTTCCAAAAATGATTTGATGTCGCATACAAAACACAATGGAGAACAAGAAGTTATAGGTAACAGCAGAATAGGTATTATCTGAAAGCAGCAGAAGGAGTAGATGTTATCAGGCACCTTGGATAAGTTATTACAATAACTACAGTTGGTTATTGGATTTGCCTCTGCTTCCTGGCAGTTAAGGCCAAAAAGGAAACGCACTGGGTCACATAGTTCTCATTGTCCAATAAGAAAGAGCATGCGGATTCTTTTACCTGGAGCTAACATTCAAGATGGAATTTATCATGTGGATCCTTGTATAAGGGACACAGCATATCGTGACAGACAACGTATTTGAGCTATTCAAAAGAAACAAGTACTGCTCTTGTGGAGATGTCGAGGAAAGGACATGAGAGCTACAATTGAAAGGTAATGAGGTAAATGGGGAGATTTTTTTCTGCTTGGCCCCAGAGGGCAGAACTAGGAGCTATGGGTAAAGGTTGGAGGGAAGCAGATTTCATCTGGAAGCAATTAAAACATACCTAACAATTTAGAGCTATCCCAAATTCTGATGGGACTCAGAAAGGTATACTGTGCTTCCTCTCACTGAAACTCTCTTTATATAAAGACTGGATGATCATTTGACTGATATACTATAGAATGGATTCTTCTTCAGGGAAAAATTGATGTAGTGGGTCTCTGAGTTTTCTTCCAACTCTGAGATCCTGTGATGATTCTTTTTTATTTTTTTATTCCTTTAATAATTTTTATTTTTTAGAAAAGTTAACATGGTTACATGATTTGATGATTCTTTCTTATATTAATTCTCCTTATAAGACAGAGGACAAAGTGAAGGTCTAATCTAATATTTTTTTCTTATAGCCTAACTTTATATAGGGATTGAATTGAAATATTCTAGATGAATAAATAGAATTACAGACTCAAAGGATCTTTGAGATCTTCGAGTCTAGCCCCCTTCCCTCCTACTTAACCTTTCCAATGGGGCACTTTTTCTTAAGTATCTTATGTCTTAAGGCAGTGATGGGCAAACTTCTTAAAGAGGGGGCCAAAGGAAAGGAAATGCTCATCTGTCAGTCTGTTTCTGAGGCAACTCTTTCGAAGTTTCATTGTATTGTATCCTACTCAGTGTATTCGTCAGATTAGGAATAATGTCATAGGCCTGATAGAACATTTCAGGGGACCGCATCTGACCCTTAGGCCGTAGTTTGCCCATCACTGTCTTAAGGGAAGCTTTCATAGTATTTAGACTTGGAAATTACCTCTGAGGTTAACCTAGTCCAGTTTCATTATTTTAGAGATGAGGAAATGGAAGATCAGAAGGTTAGGTGACCTTCCCAAGAGCACATAGGTATTATTAAAAGGAACTAGATCTAGGAAGGACACTAGATGGCACAGTGGATAGAGTGACAGGCCTGGAATTCAAATCTGGCCTCAGATACTTCCTAGCTGTGTGACTGTGTGCAAGTCACTTAACTCTATTGCCTCAGTTTCTTCATCCGTTAAATGAGCTGGAGAAGGAAATGACAAACTGCTCCAGTATCTTTGCCAAGAAAACCCCAAATGGGTCCACAAAGAGTTGTACACAACTGAAACCACTGAACAATAACAACACCTAGGTCTAGGAAGCAAGCTCAGGTCTTTTACCCAAATCTGAGACCCCTTCTGTTATGTTAAACTCCATTCCTAGAGAAGCTAAAGCTCTGCAGTGGTTGGAGCCCTAAACCTGGTGTCAGGAAGTCCCCAGTTCAAATCTGACCTCAAATATTTACTAGTTGTATGACTCTAAGCAAGTAATTTAACCTTGGTCTGCCTCAGTGTCCTCATCTGTAAAGTGGGGATGATAATGCCACCTACTTATAAGAGCTTTTGTGAGGACAAAATGAGATAATATTTTTAAGAACTTTGAAAACTTTAAAATATTATATTCATGTTATCTATTATTAACTATTTTGAAGATAAGGTTCTGAGACCCAAAGAAGAATCACAGGATCAGAGATCCAGAGATAGAAAGGATCTCAGTTTTTCTAGTGCAATCCTTATTTTACAGATTAGGAAACTGTGGTTCCAGGAGTTTAAGTAATTTTGCCTATTATCACACTAAAAGCAAAAATACTAGCTGAGAGCTGGACCCAAGGCTCCTGACTCCAGAATCTGTACCATGCCAGTTTTGACAAAGAAACTTGCCCAAGTTCACCCTGTAAGGGAATAGCAGAGCTGGACTTCCTCATACCATAGAATTAATCAATCATTCAATCAACCTGACATTTATTAAATGCCTTCTGTGTGCCAGAAGGGGCCTCAGAGGCTGCTGCAGTCTACTTCCTCTCTCTTATTTTATAGATGAAGGAACACAGGGTGGAAAATGGCTTACTCAGGACTATATAACTAATAAGCATCTGAGATAGGATTAAAAATCAGCTTTTCCAACTCTGATTCCAGGCCTTTCCCTCATTATCTAGCACTGTTTCTTTGGCTGTTACTATAGCTCATAATGCCTGAATTCTTTAGCAAATACCTCTGATAGAATTATTCTATGCTGTCAATAAAAGTGACAACCATCTGTTTCTGTTCCCAGGTATATGGAGGGTGGGAGTGAAAGGGGTGGGAGTTTGGGGACAGACACGGCTAATTTAATTTATTTTGTTGTGAAAGTTTGCACTGGGTTTGTTGCCTATTGAAAAGGCTGACCCATTTTAGCAATGGTGGGAGTAGGGTGTGCCTGAAAGAGGATCAATATTTTCCTCAAAAGAGGTTTGAGTCTTCTTAAACACTTATGCAAATACAGCATGTCTTCAAAGTCTTAGTCCTCAAAATCTGTGTTCATACTATACATTTAAAGTATTAAATAATTAAATTAAATTAAATTATTATTAAATTCTTAATAAGTTAAATTATTAAAATATTATTAAAGACATACTTTGGGACCCTAGAACTTAAAGCTTTTTATTCTTTATAAGGGTCTTCCAAAGACTGCTTGTCCACTCCTCTCACTAACAGATGAAGAAAATGTGGCCTTTGAGGGGAAGTGACCCATTGATGGTACAGTGTAGCGGGTAGCAAGGATGCATTGATGAGTACACAGGTAGCAAGCCTCAGAGAGAGAAGAAATGACATTAGCCATAAGATGTTTTGTAAAGCAGCTGTTGACAGCTGAGAAGTCTGATTTCATTAGACCATACAACATAGTAGAAAGTGTATTCTCTTGGCAATCTAGAGTGTAATGGGGCTCTGCTAGGTGACCTAGGATTAGTCACAGTCTCTCTTGGCTTCTCTGTAAAACAAGGGAGTTGGACTAAATGGCTTCTAAGGTCCTTTCCAGTCTCTATGTTCTGTGACTCGGATTCCAAAGCCCACTGAGAGACTCATTCATTCATTTTGGCAAGAATCTGCAAAATCAGCCAACTAGCATTTAATAAGTGCCTACTATGTGCTGGGCACTGTGCTAAGGACTAGACATACAAAGGATGGCAAATAATAATAATAACCCCTTTTCTCAAGCAGCTCACAGCGGTCTGAAGAGGAAGAAGACTTTGCAAATAACTATGTACAAGCAAGAAATTAACCAGTTGGGGGAGAGCTGCTTATTCCTGCTCCTTTAAGTGGATGAGATTTCTAGAACTCTGTGAAGCTTTCAATCCTATTTCTCTGCACTAGGGAACACCTTCCAACTACAGCCGTTTTAGGTGTGGCGAAAATGATGCTGAGCTGGTCCTTCTGGCAATAGTCAGCCAGCAGGGGCCAGCTACTTCTTAAGAGACCACACCTAGTCAGAAACAATGAGGATCTGTCATCGGAAGGAATGATGCTTGCCTTTCTGTTGGCTACAGCTGGTGAGAGAGAGAGATGCCTTTAAATGCAAGCTCCCCAAATGAATTGAAAAAACAAACCAACCGATTTGCCATCCATTTCCCCACCCCTCCTCCAAAATACATCCCTTTTAAAGGTGAGCCCAGCAGCCTCTGCCTGAGATCAGCTAATGACACCATGTGACCAAGACAGGATTCTCTTCCCCAGAAGAGGCAGGGTTATATGATATATTCATGTGTGTATTCATCTTCCTTCATGTACAGTAGCTCCTATTATACAATGAATGCATCACCTATTTATATATAGCTCATGTCTCCCAAGGAGCTCAAGATGTTTTGCTGACACTTTCATTCATATTCAGAACATTATAAAGTAAAATTGAGTAAGTGCTGAGACATTGTAAAGGTACTCAAACAGCCCAGATTGAAAAATGAGTCTGATTCTCCCCTCTATGTGAATGAATGGTACATTTCTCCTCCATTTCTTGGTCCTCGAGAACTGCCTTTGATCCAGGGTCCCAGGGTTTAATTCAGCCTCTTAATTTTAGAGGACAAATTGGAGGTGGGGGTGGGAGATGAGGGCAAGTGGTTATTGGCAGTGTTTCCAAGGGAACAGGAAAGTGGCTAAGGAGGCCACATGATGTGACAGAAAAAAAAATCAGTTTTAGAGTCATAAGATTTGAGTTTTAATCCTGGCACTGAACAAGTCACTACCTCCCTCCAGGTCTTAGATTCATCATCTTTAAAATGAAGGGGTCGTAGTAGATGCTCTCTTCCAGCTCTATTCTATAATCCAAAGGCTAAATTATGTCTAAAATATTTTCCAGCTCTAGGTTTCATATCAGGGTTTTCCATTGCTAAACTTTTATTGCCTAGGGGGACAGATTAACTTTGAGAAGCCATTTCCCACCCCCACCCCCATTCCAAAGGAGAAACGAGTTTAGTCTCCACTCCCTACTCCCTCTTTTCCTACTGCCTCTCACTTCCCCAGACATGCCATCAAAGGAGAGGTACCTCTCATGACTTTGGGACAGCTTGACACCTAATGCATAGGATGGAAAATTTCTATGGTTGTTGTAGATTTTTATGAACCAAGGTTTCTTGACTTGGGTTCCTTGAGCCCTAAAGGAACTCATGTATGGATCTCAGGGTGTTTGTGTTATATTATATGGGGAAAAATACATCTTTGTTTTCACTAATCTCTAACTGAAATTTAGCATTTTCTTCAATTACAAATCTCCTTTTTAGAAATACATCATTCTGAGAGCACTTGGGTTTCCTTCCAGACTGACAGAGGAATCCATGACACAAAAAATGGTTAAGAACCTCTGTTATAGATCTTAATACTGAAATGTGGAAAGGTAATGGAGCCATCCAATATTGAAAAGTCCAAACTTTTGAAGTTAGATATCTCAGTTCTTAGAGCAAATACCCTGTTTGCTCAAGCACACTCCCATTTCCTTGGTTCTATCTGTAAAGTCTCTGGTTTCTAAGCAGTAGCCCCCTTCATTGTTGCCCATATTAACTAGACTTTGGCATGTTTTGCTGTTGTTCTATTGTTTTCATCATGTCCAATTCTTTGTGACTCCATTTGGGGTTTTCTTCTGGGTGAGGAAGAGGCTGGGCAGAGAAGGAGACCTTTCTTCAATTATAGGAACAAAGTAAATACATGAAGGAACAGTGGCTAAACCCTGCTTCAACTGTCCTTCTACCATCTCCCCTTCTGGAAGGGGAGATTTTTTTTTCCTTTATAAGATTATCACTCCACGGGTGATGAATCTGAGGACTGTTAGCATTCTACTGGGGTTCTAGAGAGGCAAGGTGAAGGACCAAGCAGCCATGGGGAAACAGAGATAATTTTCAGGGGCCAGCAATTAGCCAGATTGGATAGGAGACAGTTATAGGGAAGAAAGAGATTTTTTGGTGCCTTTTGTTTTCAATTCTGGCTATTTCAAAAAAGAGTTAGTTAAACCTACTGGTGCTTTTGCTGATGTGATGGGGTGTTAGAGAGCCAATTCATAAGCCAACAGACAGGTAGTTTCTTTTTCTAATTGCCCCTGAACATTTGGGCTAATGATAAACCTTTACCCCCAAAAGAACCTTGACCCTTGGCACTGGCAGAATGCGTGGCTGCCTTTGTGACATGATATGAACGATGTGGACAGGGTGATTTGTAATAAGGGATTTTCCTTACTGGTATTCTGCATTATGAAGGCAATACTTGTGGATCCTATAAAGAAGAGTCTGCTTCAGGAAAAGAGGGGTCAGAACGGTTTAGGAATTCCATGCATTTCAAGAAGCCAATGAATATCTCCTATGTGTCTTGAAGGATGGCTAGGATTTCAACAGGTGGAAGTGGGTTGGAAGAGGGTGGGGTTTGGAATAGACAATATTCCATGTGTAATAATGCTATTGGCAAAGGCATAAAAGTGGAATTTTTTTTGGTAACAAATAAACGCATTCAAACAAAACAAATTTTTGTGTTGACGGTGTTTAAAAAATATGTATCTCATTTAGCACATTAGCCCATCACCTCTCTCTCAGGAGGGAGTAGCATTCTTCATTGTGATCCTCTGGAGTTACGATTTTTAATAACAAATTTCCACATAAGTTTATGTCCAAAGTTATATGATCCAAAGTGTCTCCCTCTCTTCTTCCTTCCCTGCAAGGGGCCATCAAGGGGACCATCAAATCTGTACATTATGAGAAAGTCATGCATGATATCCTGTGACCTGAAGAACAGGCCACTGGAAGGATAGAAACCCCACTCAGACCCCTCTGTATGACTCTTCTCTGACCAACACTTCTTATTATTGGAATTATTATAATTAATAGCCCTACTCAGCCCTAGGGAAACACAGAAGAATTCTATAGGCTACTACTGGAGCCTCTCTAGGCCCCCCACAAACTTATAGGAAAACCCCACCTTTATATATATTGATACAGAAATTCTCCTAAAATCATCCTATAATAAACCAGCAAATAATGAGTTAACGTTAGAGATTCTAAATTCCCCAGCAAGGCTACACCTGGATTTCACAATTTCCACACACAAACGCCTGAAACCAAGCTCCCCCTGATCCTTGAAGTGGAACATTAGCAGAAGGAGGACAGGGGATGAAATATTAGAGCATAGTTACCTTCCCAAAACACTAGACCAGTGATGGGCACACTCCGGCCTGTGGGCCAGATGCAGCCCCCTGAAATGTTCTATCCAGCCTGGGACATTATTCCTAATCTGGTGAATACAATGAGTAGGATACAGTACAATGAAACTTCGAAAGAGTTGCCTTAGAAACAGACATGAGCATTTCCTTTCCTTTGGCCCCCTCTTTAAAAAGTTTGCCCATCATAGTATAAAGAACAGTAAACTTACCTTTGAAAAATATTGAAAAATGAAAGGCTGTTATTAAAACAATATTTGAATCAAATTGGGATTATTGTATCTTTTGAAATTTGATTAATCATGTATTTGTGTAGTCAACTGGCATAACGAACCTTCATAGATTAATTAGACAAATGAATAGAGTACAGGAAAAGCATACTCAATCTTATTGGTTAAAATATAATTGACCATTCTCCTAGCTAAAAACGCGTGCCCTTGTACCTCAAGGATGGGTGGGAAAGGTAATTTCCAACCCAGTTACTCCATGATGAATTTTTCCTGCCAAAGCTTTTGCATCTTTTGTTTAATAATAAAATAAAATAATTATAGAATGTCAATCAAACAACTTTATGATTCAGTAAAAATTAATATATGACTTAATCCATTATCCATAAGAAAAAAATGTATGTTGAATATGGAATATCCATGCCAACCCTGTATGTAATCTTAAGAAAGAAAAAGGTATAAATAAAGTCAGCAGATGGCAAACAATAACAGCCTCTGCAAACACTAACTGAATCTCTGGCTGTATTCATTGGCACTGACACCGTCCCTCCCCCAAGATACCTGCCCAATGAAAGCAGGCCCTTTCCACTTCCCCCATCCTGGAGCTGGCAAGTAATTTAATCTAGGTTATACATGTATTATCACACAAATATTTCCTTATTATTCATTTTTGTAAGTGAATAATTTTATAAAACCAAAAACCCAAATAAATAAGTGAAAAATCATATGCTTTCATCTACATTTCTACTCCAATAGTTCTTTCTCTAGATGTGGAGGGCATTCTTTCTCATCAGTCCCTCAGAATTGTCCTGGATCATTGTATTACTGTTTGTAACAAAGTCTATCACATTTTATCATTCCACAATATTTTTGTTACTATGTATACTGTTTTCCTGGTTCTGCTCATTTCACTCTACATTAGTTCACATAGGTCTTCCCCGCTCTTACTGAAATCATCATGCTCATCATTCTTTATGGCACAATAATATTCCATCATTGTCATATGCCACAATTTGTTGAGTGATTCCCCAATTGAGGGAGGACCCTTTCTGTTTCCAATTCTTTGCCACCACAAAAAGAGCAGCTTTAAATATTTTTGCACAAGCACGAACTCTCCCCGCCTTTGTTATCTCTCTGGGATACAGATCTAGTAGTGGTAATACTGGATGAAAAGGTATACATTCTTTTATAGCCCTTTGGGCATAATCTCTGGAATCATGGTTGATCATCGTATTAATCAGAGTTCTCGAGCTTTTTTTAAGTTATCTTTCGGAAGTAGGATGTGTTGGGGAAAGTTGAGTAGCTTTTGTTCCCTGGAGAATTTCAACATGTTCAGTGTGATTTCCAACTCTCAGAATGAAGATATGAAAAATTCTTCCCTATTGTCGTGGGAAAGACTAGATGGTCCCAAGCAAGACCTCACCTAACAACCCACCCAACCCCAGTGAGATAATGAGTAGCATGGTTATTCTGGTCCCACCAGTCTTTCTGTGCTAACTCTATGTTGGAGCCTGGGGCTTAAAGCCCGTGGGAAGTAATGAGCTCTGAGCCTAGTCAGCCTCTCCTAGATAAGTAGAACATTTCATCAAACAAAGAAAAGGGCAGGGATAGGAGCAAGGAATAGAAGGAAAAATGTAAGGAAAAGATTCCTACCAGTTGGAGTGGTCTCAGTGGAATGAACTAGCTTGGGAAACAGTAGGTCTATCTATACTCACTGAAGGATTTTAAAGAAAAGCCTGGTTGGCCAATGGTCATTTACTGGTAGAAAGGATTCTCATTCAGGTTTGAAATGATCCTTTCAACTCTGAAATTCTGTAGGAAAGGATAGTCACGGATGTCTAGCAACTGTCCTACAGTCCAAGGACAGGACAGGACAGAAAATCTCAGAAATGTCCTCCTGTCCCTTCAGAAAGTTTTACCCCAGAAGGAAATCATGAAAGGCGGGATCTTGAGAAGCATGAAAAGTGAGGGACTGGGAAGCTAAGGTACAGTACTGAACCCACCAAAGGATTCTGAACCTTAAGGCCATAGATAAGGGCTCTGGGGATAGGTTTCAGGGAATTGACAGACTTGAATGGGGTGGGGGAGAAATGACATCTTTATTTTCCCTAGCCTCTTACTGAAAGTTAACAGTTCCTTCAATTATTAAAATTATAAAAAAAATCCAGAGACTTCCCCAGACTCTCAAAAGGGTTCATGACCCTAAAATGGCTAAGAATTCCTGGATGAGAAGATTTTTTTCAGGATCCTTCTAGTTCTAGTCTTTATTCAGCTCTTCTAACTCAATGAAGCAAGCATTTATTAAATCCTACTGCAGGGGTTGGCAACCTTTTTGGCCATGAGAGCCATAAACAGCACATTTTTTTAAAATGTAATTTTGTGAGAGCCGTACAGTGCTCACAGTTCACGCTCCTGTAACAGCGCCTGAAAAAAAAATTGACTTTATGGCTCCTGCAGAAAGAGCCATATCTGGCCCTCAAAAGAGCCAGATATGGCTTGAGAGCCATACGTTGCTGACCCCTGCCCTACTGGGTCCTGAATGACAAGCATTAGGGCCAATTGGGACTTAGGTGGTAATGGGAATAGAGAGCACCTGGGTAGAGTAGGGCACTCAGGACCCATTTTACCAACTTTAACTTTGTTGAGGCTTCCTTTAGAGGAAACTTCCTAGGTAGTGGCATGGGAACCCTGGCTCTCTACCCCGCTGAGAAAGACGGCTGGTAAATGACAGAGGAGGGAGAACCCAGAGCAAAGAAACCAAATTTCTTTTGCTTTCCTCCAGCATCCCCCCAAGACTCATATTGTGTCATGAAATTGAAAAGGCCTCTACAAAGAAAACTCCAACTCCATCAGCAGCTGCTTTTAAAGAAACTCACAGCCATCTGCTGCCTTGGCCCTTACTGCACTGCCAGCCCGGGTTGCTTTGCATTGCCAGACATTTGCAGAAGCTGTCAAAAGCAGAGTTTGGAGCTACAAGGGCAGTAGGAGGGGAGCTGGGCCACCCCAACTCAGAGAGCCAGACAGCCTCCTCCTCAGCTTTGCCCTGGACAATGATTCACAAAGGCAGAGTCCCTGGCACCCCCAATCAGCTTTTTCTGGAGAGATGGAGGGGCATTTGCTGATATAGGGAGGAACCACCCACACACACTCTCCAAAGCAAGAAAAGGAGGCATTTATTTAAGTCATGAAATAGGAAGATGAAAAACTCAATGAAATGACAATCATTTTAGATCTCCAAAACTTATTTTCATTTTCTCTCTCTTTTTTGTCCAAGTAACAATTATAAGATAGAAGGACAAGGGCTAAGCAAACAGGGTTAAGGGACTTGTCCAAGGTCATACAGCTAGGAAGTGTGTACAATCAGATTTGAATTCAGGTCTTCCTGACTCTAGGCCTGGCATTTTATCCACTGTGCCATCTAGTTATCCCCAAAACCTATTTTCTTAGAATACTTAGAAACTAAGTATCAGTACTTTGGCAGAAGAGTTGTAAGGGCTAGGAAATTGAGGTTAAGTGACTTGTCCAGGGTCATACAACTAGGAAACATCCGAGGCCAGATTTGAACCCAGGTCTTTCTGATTCCAGGACTGGCACTTTATCCACTGGGCCAGCTAGTTGCCCCCAATACCTATTTCCTTAAAGATAAAAGGCTGGGGGAGTAGCAGAACATTTCTCTGAAGGGATGTAGAAAGGATGATAGAATTATAATGAGGAGGGACCTTAGAGTTTATCTAGTCCAACTTCTCTCCCTTCATTTTACAGATAAGGGAACTGAGGCCCAGAAAGGGGGAAGGATTTACCCAAAGTCACCCAGGGATCAAATAGAGCTGAGATTCAAATCTAGGTCCTGTGATGCCAAGTGTTCTTTCCATAATACCATGAAAATAATTTTTAAAAATCCTAAAATTTTTTTTTCTATAAAACTTTACATTCTGTCTTAGTATCAATATTGTGTGTTGCTTCCAAGGCAGAAGAGTGGTAAGGGGTTAAGTGACTTGCCCATGGTTATACAGGTGGAAAGTGTCTGCGGACCTCCCACCTCTGGGACTGGCTTTCATCCATGGAGCCACCCAGCTTCCCCCTAACTTTTAAAATCTTTAATTTAAACATTGTCCCAATTCCTACACACACACCTGAGTTTTTTTGGTTCAGACCTCTGATTTCATTGGCATAGCAAACTCTCAGTGGGGAAATGAGCTTCTGCAAATTAGCACCTCCTGGATTTAGATTGTTATTCAGGGCATCGAGAAATTAAATGATTTGCTCAGGGTCATGCAGCTTTCATGAGTAAAGGGTAGGACTTGAACTCAACTCTTGCTGAGTGGAACTGTCATAAATGGATTGGCTCTCCATCTACCATATCTCATTGCCAGATTCACTTGAAGTCCTCAGAAAAAGGTGCCATGCCTCAAGAACTTTGAGAAAAGAAGGCTCTTTCCTTCAGTGGTAGCATAATTTAGGGAAATGGAGACTAAATTTGGAGATGGGAATCCTGTACTTACTAACTGACATGATGGCAAGTCACTTCACATACCTCTGAGTCTCAGTTTTCTCATGGGTAAAATGGGAATATTAACATTTGCCTTCCCTACTTCAGAGGGTTGGTGTGAGGAAGTACTTTGAAAATTGAAAAGGGGGCAACTAGGTGGCACAGAAAATTGAGAGCCAGGTCTAGAGACAGGAGGACCTGGATTCAAATCTGGCCTCAGATACTTCCTAGCTGTGTGACCTGGGCAAGTCACTTAACTCCCTTTGCCTAGCCCTTGCCCTTCTATCTTAGAATTGTTACTAAGACATAAAGTAAGGGTTAAAAAAAGAAAAAAGAAAACTGGAAAGATTTGCCATGCTGTGAATTGTTATTAATAATTATTTGGGAATTCCAAATTCTTTGCTTAAAAACAGACAAGGAACCTTGACCTCCTCTGGGGGTTCAAGAAGGCAATGTTGATAAACATAGCAGTGTGCATTCCTCCTTTGGTGGAAGGGAAGATCTTTCCCTGCCACCGAAGTCCCTGGGTGGCACAGCTGCCATATGATCCCACTGCCACAGATATCCTCCTGGAAGCTCCTGAGAGGCATGTGGGGTCTCAGAGTCCTGAGGAAAAGCAGTTTCCTTGGCATCTGTCCCCCTTGATGCCAAAGAACAGCCCCCAAAGGATCCTGGGGTAAGCTCGCTAACACTTTACCTTCTTGCCCAGGAGAGCCTAGGGTTTGTGGCAGATGGATGATTCCTTTATCCCCAAAACTTTATTGCTTTACATTTTTTAGGTTTGCAGGTTCCTAGGAGAATATGATTTAAGAAGGGACCCTAAAGATCATGACTTCTAAGCCCTTCATTCTCCACTCAGGGAAACTCTTCAGGGTCTCTCTCCTCTGTCCTCCTCTCCCTCAGTGGTCATTTATTTACAGTTGGGCAGTACTTCCGTCCCACATGAGGACAAGATGCTGGTCACTGGGCAAAGAGGAGACAGAGAGGAATGAAATGTGGTTCCTGCCCTTACAGAGCATCAAGAAAGGGAGATGAGACAAGGCCACCCCCAAACCAAAACAGAAAGTTGATATAATAATGGTCCTTAGAGCAGTAAGAGAAGCATTGGCTGTAGTCACAGAGCCCAGGTCAGACTCTGCCTCTATTTACTACCTTTGCGCCTTGGGTAATAATTCACTTAACTTCCCTGAACCCTAGTTTCCTCATCTAAAACTCAAAGAGGCAAGAATAGGAAACCGTTAGGGTCTTTTCCAACTGCAGACCCATCAGTTTATAGGAAGAAACGTGGAGGGCACTGGAAATAAGAGCTAACGTTTATGCAGCGCTCATGGGGCAGCTAGGTCCCACAGTGGAGAGAGGACCTGAGTTCAAATCCAGTCTCAGACACTTACTAATTGTGTGATCTGGACAAATCACTTCACCCTGTTGGCCTCAGTTTCCTCTTCTATAAACTAAGCTGGAGAAGAAAAAGGTAAATTTTACAAACTTTTATAAAAATTTTACAAAGACACACTCTTCGATAAGATCTTTGCAAAGAAAACCCATCAGGGTCATAAAGAATTGGACACAACTGAAGAATGACAACAAAATATAGCACTTATGACATACTTTGTGCTTTACCACTATGGTCTCATTTTATTCTCAAAACAACCTCTCGAGGTTCTATTGTTATCCCCATTTTCAAGTGAGGAAGCTGAGGTTGCTTGCCTCAAATTAAGTGGCTTTCCCAGGGACATAGAGCTGGGAAGTATCTGAGATGGAATCTCAGCTGAGGGTTTCTTGAGTCCAGACCCAGCACGCTAACCATTGCATCCCCTAACTTCTGAAAGGTTTCTCATAGGAGGTGGTGCTTGAGTTGAACCTAGAGGGAGCCAAGAAATAGAAATGTGAAAGGAGAACATTTCTGTCATGCAGCCTGAAACAGCCCATGAAATGTCACCTTGCCTGGGTAAAGGTGCTATTATGATGTCCATTTTACCATTGAGGAAACTGAGGCAGACAGGTTTAAGTGACTTGCCCAGGGTCACACAGATAATAAGTATCTGAGTCTGGATTTGCATAGGTAACAGATTACAAAATGCTCAGCAAAGAGAGAAGTTGACCAACATGACTAAGACAGAGTAATAATACATAATCAGCTTGGAAAGGGTGGCGGTAGCTGTGTTGTGCAGAGCTTCTATACTAGACAGAAGGGTCCAAGTTTGATCCTAGAGGAAACAGGGAGACATGGAAACATCTTGAGTGGGGATGTGACATCATGATTCAAGAATATCAATTGGGCAGCTGGGCAGAAGATGGGTTAAACAGGAAAAAGGTTGAATGCAGAGAAGCAAATTACAAAGGTATTGGTGGGGTAACTAGGTGGTTCAGTGGATAGAGAGCCAGGGCTTGGAGAAAGGAAGTCCTGGGTTCAAATCTGACCCCAGACACTTCCTAGCTATGTGACCCTGGGCAAGTCACTTAACTTGCATTGCCAGCTCTCACCGCTTTTCTGCTTTGGAACCAATACACAGTAATGATTCTAAGACAAAAGGTAAGGTTTAAAAAATAAGACCATTATAATCATCTGAATGAGAGGTGATGAAGCCTGATCTTCAGTGGTGGCTGGATGGGCAGAGAGAAGAGAATGGATCTGAGGGTCTGTGTGGAGGTGAAATTGAGAAAACTTGGCAACTGATTAGTTATGGAGAAGGATGAGAAAGAAGAGATGAGGCTGGCTCCTGGGCTGCAAACCTGAGTGACCAGAAGTAGGGTGGCCCCCTAGACAGAAGCAGGAAAGTGAGGAGAGGGGATGAGCTTAAGGAAAAAGATAACCCATATTGTATTGGTTGTGTAGAATTTGAGATGCCTATGGTTTAAAAAAATAATTTTAAAAAATATTGCCTTCTCTTTTAGTATCAATTCTAAGAAAAAAGAGCAGTAAGGACTAGGTAATTGGTGTTTAGTGACTTTTCCAGGGTCACACAGCTAGGAAGTGTCTGAGGCCAAAATTCGAACCCAGGACTTCACTGAGCCATCTAAATGTTCCTATGCCTATGGTACATTCTTTTATTATTATTATTATTATTATTATTATTATTAGGATATCTTATTTTACCAATTACATATAATAACAAATTTCCACATAAGTTTTCCAAACTTATATAGGATCCAAATTGTCTATCTCCCTCACTTCCATCTCCCTTTCCAGAGCTGGTGAGCAATTCAGTCTGGTGTATTATCATACGAAACACACTTCCATATTGTTCATTTTTGTAAGAGAATAATTATATGACAATAATATTATAATTATGTTACATTCTAATAGATGTAGTCTTGGAACTCAGGAGAGTAATGAGGGTTGGGTATATAGATTTGGGCGTCCTCTCTCTGGAGATGATAGTTGAACCCAAGGGAAATCGCCCAGAGAGAAGAGGAAAAGACCAAGATAGAGCCCTGGCATACCTCCAACCATAGAGGTGGAAACCACATGAAGATTCTGCAAAAGACACTGAAATTAGATCAGTCAGGGAGGTGAAGAGATACATTAGAGAAACATCACAAAAACCAGAAGAGAGAATCAGTACATGGAGGGGGTAGTCGACGATGTTAAATAATGGTGAAGAAGTCTGAGAACTGGGAAAAGACAGTTGGATTTAGCAAGAAAGAGATCATCTGTGATTTTGGAGAAAGCAGTTTCAGTTGAGTGGTAAGGACAGAAGCCAGATTGCAAAGGGTGGAGAAGCGAGTGGGAGGTAAAAGAAAAAAGACAACACGTGTGGACAGCTTTTTCCTGAGGAGTTGGGCCATCAAAGAGGAGATAGATGTGGGATGATCAGTCTGAGAAGAAGGTAGGGCCAAATAAAGCACCTTTGACTTTTGATCTTGTCACCTCCGACAGTCAGCGAGCTGTCCTTTATAATTCTAAAATGTCTCTCACATCCATTTCTTCCCATATTTTTTGTGGGGGTGGGGTGGAAAAGGGAAGAAAAAAAATTTTAAGTATCTACTATATGCTGGGCATTGTGCAATTGTGGTTGCTGGTGTTCAGTCCTGTCCAACTCTTTGTGACCCCATGGACCATGGTGTACCGAGTTATTCTTTCCTCTACTATCTCCCAAAGTCTGTCCAAGTCTTCCATGACACTATCTGCCCTTCTCCTCCTCTGACATCCCCTTCTCCTCCTCTGACATCCCCTTCTCCTTTTGCCTTCAATCTTTCCCAAAAGCAGAGTCATTTCTGGTGAGTCCTGTCTTCTCATTACATGGCCAAAGTAGTTAAACTTCAGCTTCAATATTTGATCTTCCAATAAATAGTCTAAATTAATTTAAGTATTGACTGACTTGATCTCCTTGCTGTCCAAGGAATTCTCAAAAGTCTTCTCTAGCACCACAATCAGAAAGGATCAATTCTGTGGCATTCAGTATTCCTTATAGTGTAGCTCTCAAGGCCAGACGCTGCTACTGAAAACCCCTGTCTTTAACAATACAGACCCTGTAAACATATTACAATTATTATTTCATCTGAACCTCACAACAACTCTATAGTGCTATTATTATTATCCCTATTTTACAGTTGAGAAAAATGAGGCAGGCAGAGGTTAAATGACTTACCCCAGAGTCACACAGCTAGTAAGTGTTTGAGTTTGGATTTGAACTTGGGTCTTCTTGGTTCCAAGCTTGGCATTCTATCTAGTGCACCACCTAGTAGTCTCTAGATTTATTAGGAAAGCATTTATTATGAATAGCTTCTTAACTATTCTTCCCACTTCTAGACTCTCTTGATGTAATCTTTCATAGGGTTATAGATTTAGATAAGCTTCTGGAAGAAAACTTAGAGATCATCTAGTTCAGTCCCTTAATTTGACAGATGAAGAAACTGAGGTACAGAGTGGTTAAGTGACTTGTCCAAGGAAACATCACTAGTATCTGAGGTGGAATTTGAACCTGAATCGTCCTGATGCCAAATAATTTGTACATCTTATTGGGTGAATCTTCCTTCAAGCCCAGCTTCCATCATATCACCTCCCTGCCAAAAATCTTTAATGAGTCTCTCTACCTCCTATAAATTTGCAAGTTTATGGTTCTTCAAGTTCTGGGGTTGCGTGACCTTTCCAGATTTTATCTTTCTAGCTTCCCTATAATTAAATCCAGATAAAGTGAACTATTTACCATTCACTGACACATTCCACATTTTCCTGCTTCCACACCTTTCTGAACTGCTTTTCTGGCTCCTGCCAGATCTTCTAAGCCCTGATCAAACACAACCTCTTCCATCTACTGTTTATTCTTGGTGTGACCTTGGACCAAGTGACTTGGCCTCGGAGTCATAGCATCTTCATCTATGTAGTGAAGGGGACTGAGGCTGGACTTGGTGGCTTCTAAAGTCTCTTCCAGCTCTTCCTCCAGGCTCCTGAGTCTGAATTTCTGATTCCCAACCATCTCCAGTACAGGAAGTAAGCTCATCCTTTGCTTTTAATTCTTGTACAACAATTACATTCACATTTTACCTCTTCCGTGAAACCTGTCCTAATCTCCATGAAGAGTTTTTTTAACCTTTACCTTCTATAATCAATCATATATATCATATATTGATAATAAGTTATTAAATATTAATTAATATATAAAATATAGTCAATATTAAGCATTGATTCCAAAACAGAATAGCAGTAAAGGCTAGGCAATTGGGGTTAAGTGACTTGCCTAGGGCCACATATCTAGGAAGTATCTGAGATCAGATTTAACCCAGATCTCCAGACCAGGCTCTCAATCCACTGAGTCACCCATCTGCCCCTCCCATGAAGGGTTTTGAACAAATTGGTGATATAAACAGATCTATGTAGAAGGAAATGTGGCAATATAAAAGATGGACTAGAAGGGGAGGAAGTAGAAATAGCCTCTCCTGCCAAAAATAGCTCTACTTGTCATACATACTGCCTGAAATGATATCATTTGAAGTTTATGGTATTAGGATTTAAGGTATCACACTTCAAAAATTCCTCTTAAAAGTCACCGCATCCCCCCATAGATGGTAACATATTAAGCTATTATCAGTTCTCAGGTATCTGGAGGTAATTGAGTTTATCAACTAGCTTCACTCTGAGGAAACTACCTGAAATCTGGCCACCAAGAACTTGCGAGAGGTACAAGAGTTTTGGAAGATGGAACACTGCCCAGAAATGGCAGCCATGCATGAGATCCTTCCCTGGGCAATAAATATCAGGGGATGGGTGGGATTGGTTAGAGTTGCCAGAAAGGAGAAAGGGAACAAAAAGGGAAAGCTTGGAGGAGTTATGTCTGTTATGTCTATAAATGTAGCTCGTCTCTAAAGATGATTCCTTCACCTTAGATAGGTCTGATGATAGTCCTGAGTGATTTACATAATCACACCTAGTTATCTCAGAGAGATTCTTTAGAAGTTAAGGCTATCAGACTATGATTCTATAGATAGAAGGGACCTTAAAGGCTATTTAATCCAGAACTCTCATTTTACAGAGGAAGAAATTGAGGTCCCCAGAGTCTGTGCCTGGCCCAAAGTCATCCAGTTAGTAAGGGGCAGATCTGAGTAGATAATTTGGGAGAAGTTAGAGTGTTCACTCAAGGAGGAAGAGAATTCTCATGGATATATGAGATAGAAAGACCACTAGATCTGAACCTCTTGTTGGTGACTTATCTTGGAGTTAAATGGCAGGATTCCTAATCCCTGAATAAGCTTCTGTGAGCCCTAGATCATTTTGGGAATTGCTTCTGAAAGAGGAGGTCCCTAGTCTAACACGGTGTCGGTGGACCTGTGATCCAAAGAAAACTGTCTCTCTCCAAACCAAGAACACTCCAGATTTATCTCTTCTGCAGTGTGTTGAGACAGGGCCCAGTGAGGAGTAAGGCTGATGCTGGTGCCATGGGATAATGACAAATAAAGCTGCCTGGTGCTGCCTGTTGGGAGCTACGTGGAATGGAAGAAGAAACCACAATGTGGAATGCCGCCTGATGCTTCCTGATGCAGACCTGGGGGAGAAAAGACCTTCTGAGGCCCTTGGTGGGCACCTGATCAACACTAGAAGGGACTGTCACTCCATTAAGTCCTTTGGGAGAAGGTTGCTCTTTGGAAGTTTTCTTTACTTTCCAAGAATTTATTTGTTGTGTCGATTTTGTCTTCCCAACCTTTTCAGTAATATTTTTCTTTATAAACTCGGTCAACTGTATGTTTGCAAGGGGTCTTGGCATTAGCACACTGGTAGCATGTAATTATTTCCCCAGATTTTTCTAGATGGAACAAGGACCCAGAGATGAGAAATTCCTTAAAGTATTCTCAGGATTTTCATATTGTTCTTCTGAAACTTAGTTACCCAAACTTTGCCAAAGGCTTACTTGGCTGATATAATCAATCTAAGTCCTTCCTTATCTTTTTTTTTTTTAAACCTTTACTTTCTGTTTTAGAATTGATTCTAAGTATCATTTCCAAGACAGAAAAGCAATAAAGGCTAGGCAATTGGGATTAAGTGGCTTGTCCAGGGTCACAAAGCTAGGAAGTGCCTGAGTCAGATTTGAATTCGGGACCTTTTGCCCTCTCTTATCTTTACAGAATCATAGAATGTTAGACTTAGACGAACCTTTAGAAGTAATCTAACGCCTACCCATAATTTTACAGAAGAGCCCATTTGGGTACAGAAATGAGGAAGTGATTTTTCTACATCACATGGTAAGTCGTAAAACTGGGTCCTGACTTCAGAGTTTTTGACTCTCTGAGTCCATTATACCTGCAGTGATCAATTCTATCTGTGTCCTTTGCTTTTTTCTCTTCAGGGTAACTTTGGAGAACTTGTACCTTATTGGAACTCATGCTATTTATTCCTGACCATCAACCTAACTTGTCTAAATCTGCCTTGCTGGGTAAGTATCCCTCTCCTCTGGGCAGTGCTATCCCAAAACTTGGATGGGGTGATTTCCATCAGCCTACTTGGCCATTGATTAATATATACACCGACGCCCAGACCCAAAGGCACCTACACACATTGACCATAAACCATGAAGAGGATCAGACCTGAGACTCATCCCGAAAGGACAGTACTTATTCGGTCCCTCAGCTGTCTCTGATGTACTTACTGGAAGCAGAACTTCCTTGTCGGGATCATTACCAGTGAGAACTGGCAAATGGTTTAAAATTCTCCTTTCCTTTCCCAGAACAGTCAGTGAAAAGGAATTTGTTTAGGAAGGATTCATGTACAGTATGTCCTCAATTACAACACAGAACAAAACCTGCCTGCTACCCACTTGTGTCAAGATCTGAGAACCTCTCTCTTCCCCAATTCTGGTCATAGTGACTATATGATGGATGAGGAGGTGGGAAGGAGTGTGGCTGGGAGGGGGTGCTGAAGAAGAGGTCACTTGGAGAAATTTGGTCTTTCTTTTACCCCTTTAATAAAAGCTAGGGGAGGGAAAATGTTCACATTCTATCTTTTGGGAGATTGATCTTGACATATAAATGGTGAAAGCATCTCCCTGTCCCTTAGCCTCCTTTTCTGAGAGGCAGGGTGGCATAGTGAATAGGGCTCTGAACTGCAGGAAAGCCTAGATAGACATCTTGCTTCACACAATAACTCTCTAGGTAATGCTAAGCAAATTACTTTACCTCTGTGGGTCTCAGCTTCCTTCACTGTAAAACAAAGGATTTGGACTTGTCTCTTCCGATTCTAATTACATGTATCTATTCTGGTTCTATGTGACCTAGAATCCAGCAGGTTCTTGCTTCTGAGACTTAAGGAATAAACAGTCTAGAAGTTCACTTCATTTTAGGAGATGGCAGAAGCAACAGGATGGAATATTGTCTATTAATAAAGGCTTCCTCTCCACGAGGGATGCCCTGGAATCCCGTTATTGGTTTGGAAGCAGTAGGGGCTATCTGAAGAAGAAAAAGAAAATGGGAAAGAGAAAAGGAGATTCTCTGGTAGAAGATGATCTCAGAAGGAATGCCAACGAAAGGGAAAGAGTCAGGTAGGATGCCAGGAACTGAGAGGAAGATCTCCTGGTCTGAGACTGAGATGACAGGACAACGGGGGAGAGAGGATGCCTGAAAAATAACATGTGATGCTTTCTAAAGGGCAAGGTTTGATGACAAATGCTGAATTAGTTCCTAGTGTGCTTTTTGGTAACACTGGCCTAGCATCCTTCATCCACAAAGATGGCCACAAAGAATGGAGTCATAGGATCATGGATTTAAAGACAGACAGGACTTTAGAAACTTTTGGATCCAGTCTCCTCATTCAAGGGATAAGAAAGCTGAAGCCCAGAATACCCAGATCACACAACAAATCAGAATGTCAACTCAGATCTTCCTGACTCTAAGTCTGATGCCCTTTCTACTCTACTATGCTGCCTCTGTAAAGGATACGACTGGACCTGACCTTCCAGTCCTAAATGCTAAGGCTCTGTGACCTTCTCTGTTCTGCACATTTCCAACAAATCCAGTTGGTTTGTTCATGTACAGAAAGGATGCTTAAGTACTGCTTAATTGCATTTTTTAAAAACCCTTACTTTCCTTTTGTAATATAGAAATAACACTGCCATATTTTCTTGGGGCATTACACTTCTTAGAATCAATACTAAGTATCTGTTCCAAGAAACCTAGGCAACTGGGGTTAAGTGACTTGCTCAGGGTCACACAGCTAGAAAGTATCTGAGTTTGGATTTGAACTCAGGACCTCCCTTCTCCAGGCCTGACTTTCCATCCTTTTAATTAGTGGAGTCTATCATAACACTTATCAGTCATACTAAGATCTGGTTAGGTCAGTCATCCTAATATGATCAGTCTTCAATGAAGCGATCAATTGGCTTATGGTATATATAGACACAACCTTAGTGAAATAAAGGAAAGAGGAGAATTGATAGAATAGCCTTGGGCAAGTTACTGCCACTCTGCAACTCTTTTTTCTACATCTGTAAAGACAAGGTTATACTAGATCATCTTTAAGGTCCTTTCTAATATGGATGTTTCATGATTCCATGGATGTAGGGAAAGAACTTAAGGAAAAAATACTTTTAAAGTCTTTAACAGTTGGGGCAGGTAGTTAGCTCCTTGGGGAAAGAGCTAGGACTGGAGAGTGGAAGTCCTGGGTTCAAATTTGACCCCATACACTTGCTAGATGTGTGACCCTGAACAAGTCACTTAACCTCAATTGTCTAGCCCTTAACTGCTCTTCTGCCTTGGAACTCATACTTAGTATATATTTGAAGATAGAAGGTAAGAATTTAAAAAACAATAATGAAGTCCATATCAGTTGCCAAAGGAAATTGTTTTTATTTCATTTTTTATGTATTAGCAACCTCCTTGAATGGAACATCAACAGAAAAATAAAGTTGAAACAGGAGTGTGCTGGTAAATGTTTCACAACCAGTTCCCTGAAAAAAAGAATTGTAAGCATCACACACTTTTGAGTCTAATCTGAATTATTATTTTAAAAAACCCTTACTTTCTGTCTTGGAATGGATAAGTATTCATTCAATGGCAGAAGAGTGCCAAGGTCTAGGAAACTGGGATTAAGTGACTTGTTCAGGGTCACACAGCTAGGAAGATTCTGAGGTCAAATTTGAAACCAGGACCTCCCATCTCCAGGCCTGGCTCTCTATCCACTGAGCCAGCCAGCTGCCCCCAGTCATAGTTTCTTCTAAGAAAGGAAGATTTACCTCCCTTCTTTCCACACAAAGGCAAAGGACTATGGGTACAGAATGTTGCATTAGCCCAGTCTTGTCTTTAGTTTTTGGCTAAATAACTAGCATTTGGGGGCAGCTGGGTGGCTCAGTGGGCTGAGAGCCAGATCTAGAGATGGGAGGTCCTAGGTTTAAATCTGGTCTCAGACACTTCCCAGCTGTGTGACCCTGGGCAAGTCACTTAACCTCCATTGCCTAGCCCTTACCACACTTCTGCCATCTTTTCAACAGACATTTGTTGTATCGGATGCCTTCGATGCGTCAGGTCTTGTGTTCAGTTCTAGGGATACAAAGACAAAGAAGTCCTGACCTTGAGGAGTTTACAGTCTGATAGGGGGTATAAAACTTCAGTTCATAGGAGATCTGTGAAAAATTCTGGAAGGGAGGGATCATTTAAGCTGGGGAAAGAAGGAAAGCTGGAAAAGGGAAGCGGAGGCTAGGGGATGCTTCGTGGAGATCGGAGTCCTGTAGGAAGGAAGTGGAAATGTTTGAAGGTCTAGGGGTGCACGTAGGGACAAAGGCAGAGAGGGATGCCCTTTTAGGAAAGCCCTCTGAGAGTGTGATCTCTTCTCTAGCAGCAGCTTAGCTAACAGTCCTGGCCCTTAGGAAACTGTCCAAGATCAATGACCTGTCCAAGAACATGCAAGTAGTCTGAGTGAATAAATGAAAAACTTTTTTTTTTTAAACCCTTACCTTCCATCTTGGAGTCAATACTGTGTATTGGCTCCTAGGCAGAAGAGTGGTAAGGGTAGGCAATGGGGGTCAAGTGACTTGCCCAGGGTCACACAGCTGGGAAGTGTCTGAAGCCGGATTTGAACCTAGGACCTCCTGTCTCTAGGCCTGGTTCTCAATCCACTGGGCTACCCAGCTGCCCCTGAAAAAACATTTTTTAAGAATTACTATGTGCCAAGTTCTGCAGTAAGTGCTGGGGATATAAGTAGAAAATAAGACTATCCGTGCTCTCAAGAAGCTCACATTCTGAAGCAGAAGGTTTCAGCTGCTGCAAATGGAAAGGTTCTGTAGTTCTTGGTATATGGAGACAAAGCAGATGGTATTGCATGGCCTTTCGTGCCATTCTCACTGAAAAAAAACCTCATTACTTTCTGATCTTGAACCATTTGACCATGCCAAGAATTTTAGTGGTTTCCTGGATGTTCAGTAGCGGTGGTTGCAAGCCCTACAGAGGCAGGGTACCTGCTGCATCCTACCAGGCTGGAGTCAGGTCAGTGTTCTGAGACACGATACCACTGCTGGTGCTATTGGGCTCGCGTGCCCGTTGGTAGCAGCTGGTGTTGGTGGTATCTGTGAGGGCAAGTCCCTTCTCCACAATGATTCTTTCTCTCAATTATAGCTTTGGAGCCAGGGCCAGTGGCCTGGAGAATACTGCTCTTCCCAATACTCTTGGGCTTAGGTCCCTTGGCAGTCCCTAGCTGGGTCTGAGAAGAGGTAGCAGTTTGACTCTCCTGGCACAAGCTGTCTTTTGTCTCTCTGTGGTATCTTGTCTCAGGAAGAGGGGCATGTCTGCCACATTGGTGGCAATAGGTCAGCCATTCTCCAATGGCTTTTTTTTTTTGCATTATAAATAATTTTGGTTGCACATTGTCAGTGTAATTAAAAAAAAAACCCAGAATCTTTGTTTATCAAAATCATGTCGTTTGTACAAAAAATATGGGAGGGATTTATTTACTGGCTGCTGTCATTTTGTAAGGGTAACTATTCATGAGTTTTTAAAATTGCTGCTTGTATATTTATACATCTCCTAAATATTAAATATTACATTGGTAAAGGATGCCTTGTCCCTTCTCCACAAGAATTGTTTCCCTGGATGATGGCTGAGTGGGCTGGGCTAGGATTAGGGCTGGAGATCTGGGGGTGAGGCTCTGAAATCCCTCAGGCTTGTGGGTCTTGACTGTGATCTGTGAGCACTGGGGTCTAAGGGGGAGTGGTTCAAGTGGTGGTGGTGGTTTCTCCTGTCTCTCTTTTAGGGTGACTTGATATTTTGTTAAGGATCAGAGGTAGGATTTGAGTCTAGGTCTTTTGACTCTATAGTCACTGTTGTTTCCTGTTCCACAACGCTTTGAGCTTTATCTGTAAAAATGGGAAAAACGATTCTAGCCTTAATTACCTCTTAGTGCTATTATTAGGAGAAAGTGCTTTGCAATACCACTATATGGTCTGGATCCAAAAGAGATTTTTAAAAAGGGGAAAGGGCCTGTTTGTACAAACATATTTATAGCATCTCTTTTTGTGGTGGTAAAGAATTGAAAACTGAAGGGATGACCATCAATTGGGGAGTAGCTGAACAATTTGTGGTATATGGTTATAATGGAATATTACTATGGTATAAGAAATGATGATGAGGAGGATTTCAGAAAAGCCTGGAAAGACCTACATGAACTGATGCAAAGTGAAGTGAGCAAAACCAGAAGAATATTGTACACAAGAACAGCAATATTATGTGATGAGCATTTAGGAATGACTTAGTTATTCCTAGTAATATAATGATCAAAGAAAATCCTCAAAGACTCATGATGAAAAATGCCATCTACTTTCAGAGATAGAACTGATGGAGTCTGAACACAGACTAAGACACACTATATTTAATTTTATTTCTTCACTTTTCTTTTGTTTGATTTCTCTTTCACAAAATAATTAATATGGAAAGATATTTAACGCAGTAAAAGCTATATCAAATTGCTTTCCATCTCAAGGAAGGGGTAGGAAAGGGAGAGGGGGTGAGAATTTGGCTCAAACTTTTAAAAATGAAGGTTAAAAATTATTTTTTCCTGTACTTGAGGAAGAAATAAAATATTTTAAAAAAGTGAAAATAAAAAGGAGAAAGTGTTTTGTGAATCTTGAAGTACAATAGGATTTTCTTAGATCATTGTATTGCTGGTTCTATATGGATTTGACTTACATACCTGATGAGTGTGACTAAATGTACCAGCTTTGCCCCAAATGTGAACCATGAGAACCATGAAAATCTTTTTTGAAGGGAAAACTTGCCACCTTTAGTTTCTTTTATCTTTAAGTTGTGCTTTTTACCCTTAAGGGATGAGAATATTTCAGGACTATAAAAAATAGATTTGTGGTTCTCCCTATTTTTAGTGGAAGGAAGCTCTCCATACCTGTTACCCCAGCAGTGATTAGCAACCAGAATTTATAAACATCCATTCACACCATCTAAATAACCCCATCGATAGAGCAGCCATACTTTGCCTTTCTCTGTGAGCCAAATATATGTCCCTTTTATTTTTAATATCAAACACTGTCTCTGTAATTTTAACGCTGATGAATAAGCCGTTCACAGTGGTATTAAGTGAGTCACTGTTTTACGTGACAATATAATAAGAGCTATGGGAACCTCAGCCTGTGTTTATGTTTCCCCATCCAAATTCTTGGCTACAACCTCTAATCTCTCAGGTCAGGTGGGAGAAGAAGGGCCAGGAGTTAAGAGACTCAGATGCCTACTGTGGTTCTGAGTTGTTCAATGGTCTCAAGAAACCAGGCCCTTAATATTCCTGTCTATTCTGTTGTGTAGTAGACTTAGCTCAGCTTGTACACACGCTAAGTGTCTTCCCTCGGAGGCTCTCCCCAATTTATCCCTCTAATATCCTGCTTGTGTGAAGTTGTTTTCATGTTGTCTCTCATTAGATTGGGGGCTCCTTGAGAACAGGATCTGTTCTGTGTCTTCTTTCTATTCTCTTTTCTTTTCTTTTTTTTCTGTTCTTTCTATTCTTAGTGCTTAGTACAGAACCTGACATACAAGAAGCAGTTAAAAAATTTTTTTAAAACCACTTAGAATCAATACTAAGTATCAGCTCCAAGACAGAAGAGCGGTAAGGGCTAGGTAATTGGGGTTGAGTGACTTGCCCAGGAAGCCTAGCCAGACAGCTAGCAAGTGTCTGAGGCCAGCTTTGAACCCAGGTCCTCCCAATCCAGACCTGGCACTCTATTTACTGTGCTACCTAGCTGCCCCGCAATAGGCACTTAATAAATAAGTTTATTATTAAATAAATTAATAAATAAGTTTATTAACTAAATGTACAAGTTGTCCAAGGGACTCTGTCCCAGAATCTAGCATAATGCTTGGTACCTACACATACACTCACACACATATATGTACACATGTATACACACATATATGTAATTGGAGAAGGAAATGGAAAACCAGCTCAGTTTCTTTGTCAAGAAAATCCTCTGTACCCTATGGTCCACAGGGCCATGAAGAATCAGACATGGCAGACACGACAAATATATGTAAAATCTGGAATTGCATAGCTATAAGGAATTTTGGACTAAAAAAAGCACCTCCATTGGTGTAGACTGGCACCTTCTTCTCTGTTTATAGCCTTCTTAGGGAGCTGCGTGGGGGCTCTAAGAGGTTAAGAGACTTATCCAGGGTCACGCAGTTAGTAGGCTCAGAAGTGGGTCTTAAAGCCAGGTTTTCCTGACTTCAACACTGACTCTTCTTCATCCATTACATATGGCACATACTAGGTCATATTTATGCAATTATTTAGTAAATTTATTATAGCAAATATTTAAGGAATGCTTGTTGGTGGATTGAATGAAATGTCTGCCAAACTCAGTTAATTTATCGGTAGGGGGAACATTCATAGAGTGAAATAAATTTCTTTTATAAAGGTTGGATTAAGAGATTCCTTTGACTGAAGGCAATTTGGTAGAGAGTGTGGGATCCATATTAACTGCCCCTCTCTTAGAGTTCTGGGGGGCACTATGGAATTCTGTGATGCAACTTGAACCCCTCTCAGAAATATGGATCCCACACGTGTGAAGAGTACTGGCCTTGGAGGCAGGAAACCTTCCTTCCGCAGTACTTAGTTGGTGACTGAGGGTTAATTGCCAGCCATTTGGGAGAACATTATAGTCCTTTGCTCTAATCTATGAGGCAAGTTGTCTACTATACTGATGTCAGTGGGTCAACTAGATGGCACACTGGACAGAGTGGAGTCAGGAAGTTCTGGGTTCAAATCCAGCCTCAGCCACTTACTAGCTGTGTGACACTGGGCAAGCCACTTAACCCTGTTTGCCTCAGTTCCTCATCTGTCAAGTGAGCTGGAGAAGGAAATGGCAAACCACTCCAGGGTCTTTGCCAAGAAAAGCTCAAATAGGTCCATGAAGAGTCAGACATGACTGAAATGAATGAACTACAACAACAACAACAACAAATATGTAAGTGGGGAGATTATAAGTGCTGTCATTCCCATTTTACAGATGAGGAAATAACGGTTCTGAGTCATACAGCTAGGCAGTATCAGAACCAGAAGTCTAAACTATTAAAGTGGCACTACTTGAATGCCAAAGCCCTGCCAGGCTCAACCACATATTGGCTGCACATCTACTGTGCATGCACAGAATTCGTAAGAGAAGCCGGAGAAATGTTGCCTGCCCACAAGTCTCACTGACAACCCTGAGGGGACCAGGTTACACAGAACCATTGGATGATGATCCCATAGTTTTAATAATTAACAGTTACCCAGTGCTTTCAGGCTTGCATAGCCTCTTACAAATATTATTTCCCTTCATAATGCAGTATTTAATCCATCTTGGAGCAATGTCGGCCCCATACTACAGTGGAGCATCTGGCACTTGGACATCTTTTATAATCCTCAGAGGAAGGTGGTTGATTGGCTGGAGGAGAAAATGAGAGAAGCCAACTTCCCTGCTTCATCAGTGCATGAAGATGTGCCCCCAAAAAAGAGAGGCTCCATCAAGCTAAAGATTTATTTCTACAGATGTCTGAGACCAGATTTATCATCATGTCTCTCTTATCAGTAACTATGACTGGACCAATAACAGAGAATCATACATACGCAGATTTGAGAGATCAGGTCGCTGTGGCTGAAAGGGTATTGTGATTAAGTTTGTAAAGAATGATGACATCTGTATTCTCAGAGACACTGAACATTACCACCCATCTCAAGTTGATGAAATGCCCATGAATGTGGCTGATCTTATCTGAAGAAACAACTGGCTGCTTTGTAGACTGGTTGGAAATGATTTCCCTAGTTTTATACTTCATTTGGAAGCTGGAGATCTTTCTGTATGCCATATAAGTATAACTTTTAGTTAATAAAAGGACTTATTTGTGTTAAACTCTCTTCAAGCACCTCCCACCTTACAAGCAGCATTTTGTGGGATTTCTGCCCTCTCCTGTTACCTATGCGTAAAATATGCATTGCTGTAAGTCAGTTTCCATTAAAAAATAAGAAATGTTCACCCACCCCCCCACACACAACAATGGGAAGGGAGTCTGAGGGTCAAAGAGGGAGATTTGGTTAGGATTGAGGAGGAAATGAACCTTGAAAGTCAGAGAGGGTGGGGGAAACTGGAGATGCACTGGACAGGGCTTTCCAGGCAAGAGACTTTTTATAAGCAAAGGTATAAGAAAAAGAATCAATTCCTGCTATGTCATTGACCTTCCATGAGCCTCTTCCCCTTTCCATCCTTCCTGCTTCCTCAAAAATATAGACATAGAATGTTAGAATCAAAAGGTCTTCAGACATTGGATCCATCTCTTCACTTTCCCAGCCTGTTCAGTAAGACTCAGAGAGGAAAAGCAACTTCCATAATGTCTTACAGGTAGTTGTGGTATCCTTCACCCAGTAGAAGGTCAACATCTGGAGATGAGAGACAGTTTCCTTTTTGTCTGTTTCCCCAGCATCTGGCTCAGTGCCTGTCACACAGTAGCCCCCTAATAACTGTTTGTGGATTATAAATGAATTATGACAATCAATCAAACTTTAATTGAAGATCATAGAGGAAATAGACAAGGACTGAAAATGGGAGGATGGGTTTGAAGGAAAATTGAGTAAGTCCCAAACCCCTGGGACTGGAAAAGGCAAATCTTTTCTCCATTGTGTTCTGGCTCACAGTCTTTTGGGGGAGCATATTAGTTGGAAGAATAATCCCAACAGAGGTTTTTGATGCTGGCCCCAGAAAGCTAGAACAGAGTTGTTTAGACATAAAATATGTGCCTTAATCATTGAGCAGAATCTCCATGTTTCTCATTGGATTTGTGGCTCATTTGAAATTTGCTAGCAGGCTTTTCAAACAATCACTAACATGGCAGCACAAAAGAAACCTTTGTTTTGGGCAAGAGAAAATCTATGAGAAGAAAGATATTTTTGTGTGAATTTAATTTCATGTAAAAAAATTTGTGTTCATAAATTTTTATTCCAAGTCCAATTTTATTAAATGTGAAAAGTAAGGAACAGGAACAAGGGGGTGACTCAGAGTCAAACCACACCATGAAATTCCAAAGAGCAATGGAGAGACCAATTGGGTTGGGGCTCTTGCTGTTCTCTGACCATGAGATGCAACCTATGTCAAGGTTTTGTATTGTACCTGAGAAGCATCCACCCCCTCTCTCTGAGTATATATCCGAAGCTGATAGAGGGGAAAAAATATCAAGGTTTATTTTTCCACTGCTGGGGAAAAATTGCATATATGAGTCATCAGCACAGAGGGAGAATGGTTGGCATTCTAGCTGCCTCTACACTGTTCTTCAGAGACATTGGGACCCTCACCCTAGAGGAGTGATTCCCAAAGTGGGTGCCACCACCCCCTGGTGGGTGCTGCAGCGATCCAGGGAAGCGGTGATGGTCACAGATGCATTTATCTTTCCTATTAATTGCTATTAAAATTTAAAAAATATTAATTTCCAGGGGGCTAAGTAATATTTTTTTTCTGGAAAGGGGTCAGTAGGCCAAAAAGTTTGGGAACCTCTGCCCTAGAGGATTCCTATCAGCCTGCTCAGTGTTCCCCTTTCTTAGATAGAGATTATATGTATGAGTGGGCAAAAAAATCGAATTCAATAAATAGTGTATAATGGGTAGAACTCTGGGTTTGGTGTCATGGTATCATGGTTCTACCATTTATTACCTGTATGACCTTGAGTGAGTTATTTAACATCTCTGGGTCTCAGTTTTCTTTTCTGTAAAATGAAAAGATTGAACTTAATGATTTCTAAGGCCCCTTCTAGCTCTAAATTCTATGATAAATAGAGATATTAAGAACCAGCTTTGTGTCTTCTGTGTAGTGCTATGAGAAATGCTGAAATAAAAGGCAGAAATGGGCATGTATAGGCAGCTAGGTGGCACAGTGGATAGAATGCCAGGCTTGGAGTCAGGAAGACTCATCTTTCTGAATTCAAATCTGGTCTTAGACACTTACTAGCTATGTGACCTTGAGCAAGTCATTTAACCTTGTTTGCCTCAGTTTCCTCATCTGTCAAAGAAGCTATAAAAGGAAATGGAAAACTACTTCAGTATGCCTGCCAAGAAAATCCCAGATGAGGTCATGGAGAGTCAGGCACAACTGAAACGACTGAATGATGATGGGCATGTAAGGAGTGTGGTTTATGTATACATCACATAGAAGCATCCCCTTCTTTTGTTTATGAAGACAGGCTTTTCTTTGAGTGAACTTATAATGTAGTTAAGAAGCATATTTATTATTGTTGATTTATTAGTAATTTATTAACATTTAAAATAATACTTATTATTTCACACTGATGATCTGTTTGACTGTGGGTAAATCACTTTCTCTTCTTTGAACCGTAGTTTGCTCTCTTGAAAAATGAGGGCCTGGACTTTCTTAGATAGTCATTAAAGTCCTTCCTGGTTCTAATGATCTAGGAACTTCTTTGTTGGCTGGCCTTATTGCTTCATGGAGTAGGTGGGCCTTGAGCTTTCCCTTTGTAGAGGATCTCCCTTAGCTTTGGGAGTCATGAGTCAATAGAGACAAAATAGCAGAGAGTTAAGATTTGGCTTCCTTATAGTAGCTCTTTTTGTGGTGGAAAAGAATTGGAAATTGAGGGGATGCCCATCAGTTGGGAATGGCTGAACAGATTGTGGTACATGTTGATGATGGAATACTAGTGTGCTGTGAGGAACAATGAACAGGATTATTTCAGAAAGAGCTGAAAAGACCTCCATGAAGAGTGAAATAAGGAGAACCAGGAAAACACTTTCACCATAACAGCAATATTGTGGAATGATCAACTGTGAAAATTTGGCTACTCTCAGCAATTCAATGTTCTGGGACATTTCTGAAGGACTTATGACGGGGAATGCTCTCCACCTCCAGAGAAAGAACTGTTGGGGCTCAATGCAGATCAAACCATCGTATCTCTCACATCAGTGTATTTGTGGTTCTGTTTTGGGGTTTTGGTTTTCCATGAGTGTGCTCTTACAACAACAACCAATATGGAATTGTGTTCTGCATGATAATACATGTATGGTTCCGATCAAATTGCTCACCATCTCCGAGTAGGGGGAAGGAAGGGAGGGAGGGAGATGGTTTGGCTCTTATAATTTTGGAAAACATGTATTGAAAATTATAATTACATGTCATTGGGAAAATAAAATATTTTTGATTTTAAAAAAGAGATACGGCTTCCTTATGGGCACCTCTTTAACAACAGGACTCCTAGCTAGCACAAATGGAGTGTTACTTGATAAGAGGAGAGAGAAGGATTATGGGGGCGGGGGACAAATTCTCAAGATCTCTGCCCATCCCTGTACCCTTAAGTGATCCAAGAGGTTTAGATCCCTAAGGATTGCTAATTCCGGAAACTCTAGGCCAAAAAGGTCCTGAGAAGAAGCTTACGGATCCAAATGCCTCTGAATGCTGTAATTTCTCTGGCCAGCTGTTCCACCAGCTTCCATCAGCACCCCCTGGCAAACCTCTCCCTTGTACATACCAGGCCAAACCCAGCACTGTGGGAGGAATGGATGAGGAGAATACCCTAAAGTCTTTCCCGCTTGTTGCCAGCTGTTGGGGTAGCTTTTCTCTTGGCTTATGGCAGTCAGAGGTGGAACAAGCAGGTGCAAATCCAAACAGCTGCTCCTGGCACGGACCAGCTAGGCACTCGGGGAGCCCCAGGCCAAGGCCAAGTAAGTCCCTGAGCTGTATTCCTTAGTAGGAAGATGTGGAAAAGAGGAGTCCTTCCCTGCTGTGCAAAAATATCTTTCCCTGGGCCTCCCTCTAAATCACCAGAATCACAGTAACTCAGGTATAGTGGAGACAGACAGCACAGTATAGAGGAAGGAATATTAATTTTACAGACAGAAGAACTCACTTCAAAATCTGTCTCTGTGTGACTACCAGTGTGACCTTGGATTAGTCACTTAGCCTGGCACAAAGTAGGTGCTTAATAAACACTTGTTTAATGGATAGACGTGACTGCTTCTTGGAGGGAAGGGGTTATTATCTTTGTCTCTCCCATAGTGTCTTGTGTATTGTAGGTATTCAATAAATGTTTACTGAATGATGGAAACACATAAAAAAAACCTCAGACACTGGCATATATCAGAATCATAGAATTTCTTTTTTTAAATCCTTACTGTTTATCTTAGTATCATTTTGAAGACAGAAGAGGGAAGAGGGGTAGGCAATTGGGGTTAAGTTTCTTGCTTGCGATCACATAGCTAGAAAGAGTCTGAGGTCAGCACTGAACCCAGATCCTCCCAAGTCCAGATCTGGAGTTCTACTCATTGTGCTAGCTCAATGTCCCAAGAATCCTAAACTGGAAGGGACCTCTAAGTCTAATATGTACATGTATAGTAATCTTTATTATAATACCCCCCAACAGGTGATCATTCAGCTTCTGCTTAAAGACCTCTGAGGGGCTGGTCATGGTGGCAGAACTACCAGCCCTTTCAGGAGTGCCCAAGAGCCAATTTGACAAACTTTCAGCAAGGTACTAATGGGGCTTGATTTATTGTTTGGTTAATTGTCTAGATTTAAGAAAGTGACAGAGAAAGTATTAAAATGCAGATGAAACTTAAAAGTGTTATAATCATTAATCTGGGATGAGATGGATGCCACCTTGACTGACAGGGATGGCAGTTGAGAGATTTGGAATGTTCCCAGGTGCCATGAGCCAGGGGCAAATGTCAGTTAGCCCCACCCTATATATATATACCCCCTGACAGCTACAGTGAAAAGAGGTCTCTGGACTCAGAGGCTCAGAACTGGAAATCACAGATCTCTGAGTTGAGACTTGAGCAAGCCTCTGTGAATCATACTGGGCAGAGGGTGGCTGAAGGGTGGTGGAAGGGTGGAAGGGTGGTTGAAGAAGAAGAGCATAGGAAAAGCCTGAACCTCTTTCCTTGCTAGACTGTGAGAGCTAGTGAACCATTAACACTCTTGGTAGGAGAGCTGAGAGAATACACAAACTATCAATATTCATCTGCAGCAATAGCTTTCTCTATTCTCTGGCTTGGCTGTGGCCAGGTCTGGGCCAGAGGTAGAGAGAGGGTGAAGACCTCAAGCCTCTACCAGCCTAGCAGCCTCCAGTCCTGATTTTCAATTAGTTTATAGTCAATAGAGCAATAGGGTTTCCAATCCCCAATCCTTTACCTTGTTATCCTTTTCCTAGCAATAGATAAACAGTGTTTAATAGCAAGTACCTTCCTGAGTGGTCATTCTATCGTAGCCCTTAGGAAGGGAGTTCAAATACACAGTCAGATCCTAATCATTATCCAAAGCTAATCAATAGCCCATTACCAATCTATCCAAGCCCAGGTTGGGCCTAGAGAGGTTAACCATGCACCTAACCTCTCAAGGGTCCTCACTTGGGCAGCCGTTAAAGGAATCATTGACAGGTTAATCAACCAAGCCAATCAGGGAGAAGGGGATAATTTACATCAGCAGCCAAGGTGAGAGGAGTGGGTGTTCCTCCCCACCAACTGCAGTTGAGAAGATCATAGCCAGATACACATCATTATCATTATACATATATCTCCTCTATCCACATTCTTTTAACAAAAGTGAGTCCCCTTTTCAGTCCCCTTCTCCTCCCCACAAAGCTGATAGTTGAACATTTACCAGCATAACCCTGAGCTCATTTCACTTTGGGACACAGCTCTAATCGTCACAAGGCTATTTCTTGACATCAAAGCCAAGTTACACTCTTACACTCTATCTTTGGCTCTTGATTCTGTCTTCAGAGGCCAAGGAGGAAGTGTCTAATCTCTCATCTCCTTCAGATAACTACAGATGGTCATCTTCACTGGGTTTTGAAGAAGCTTTATATGACCTGGAAATAGCCTAAGAGGATTGTGTTCCTTAGTCATCTCCTAGATCTTACAGTTAACTTTGCCATTCCATCTTTATGAGGCAGACTGGAAAGGCTCCCCAACTCCTCCAAATAAACCCTGATGTCACAGCTATATTCAATATTTAACATTCATTTCATTTGCAGCAAAGAATAATAGTTTCTATTTACATTGATGCCTTAAGGTGTACTGTGCAACAACTTATGTGAAATAGGGAGTAAAGATTATTATTCCCATTTTATAGATGAGGAGACTATGATGTCAAGAACCAAAGAGATTTGTCCATAGTCACACAGCTGCTCAGTGGCAGTACTTGGGACTCAAACCCAGGCCCTCTGAGTCTAGTTCCAGTGGCATTTCCTTTAGACCATAGAGATCCACAGTAGGCTTGTTTCTCTAAGAACGGAATTAAATTTCTTGTGATTTGTATTCCCAGTGGACACAGTGGACCCATGAGCATAGAGATTCCTAACCATTTGATGGATTTAGGGAAAGAGTATTGTATCTGAAGTCAGATTGTTCAAATCTTAGTCATTTAACATCTCTAGACCTCAGTTCTTCAGATTTATAGTTAATTCTTCTTCTGTAGAATGAAGGGGATCATCATCATAGTAATTAGCATTTATGTAATACTTTAAGTTTGTGAAGTACTATATCTCCTTTGATTATCATAACAGTGTAGGGAACTATGTACTATTATTATCCCCATTTTACAGAGAAGAAAACTGAGGTAGACAGAATTTAAGTGACTTGCCCAAAATCATAGTGCTAGTAATTGTCTGAGAGAGAATTTGAACTTAGATCTTCCTACCAAGTCTAGGCTCTACTGAACCATCCAGTTCCTAATGTTGATGCCCTCTTTTAGATTTTTAATTCTATAACACAGAATTCCATGAGAATTGACATGTAACCTTGTATAATAGGAATAACCAGCAGAGCCCCACTGGCCTGCTTTGGCTTGAGCCAAACATGGAGTGTGCACAGGGGTTCTGTTGTGGGAGGAGAGAGCCTGTGTGAAGGGGAGCAAAGCTCCCTGGATCATTTCTGGTGACTCTTGTGTCTCTTTGCTAAAGGACTTGTGCTTTGGGATGACCAAGAAATCTTTTATAGTTCCTTAGCCCTCATCACCCAAGTGTGGGTGTCAGGATTCTAGATGAGGTGTGGTGACTGTGAATAAAGAGCCTCCCACTTAGGGAGAGGCCACTTCTGCCCTTGTTTCCCCATTCTGAAATTTTGCAATTTCAAATTTGCCAGAATTTAGAATCAGACCTAAACTTCTCTATTTAGCTTTTAAAGCCCTTTCCAACCTGCCCCCAGTCTATCTTCCCAGGCTCACTGGACATTACTTTCCTTTCTGCACACTGTGAGCCAGGCAAACTGATTTCTCTGTTCCTGACATGGGATACTCCATGTCTCATCTTCATTCCTTTGCAATGGCTATCCCCCATGCCTGAAAAGAAATGAGCTCTCACCTCTGCTTTGAAGAATCCTACTCTTCCTTCAGGGTGTCTGCCACTCGAGTACCACCTTTATGGGAAGGCTTTCCTGATTCTCTGACCTGCTAGGACCCTCTCCAACTATTTTGGATTTTATGGTTTTGTATTTATTCTCATTATATATATTTTGTATACATGTATATATGTGCTCGTTTTCCTTCTTTTTCTTTGTACTTTCTCTGCTGTGCATGATGACCAAACAGAGATCAAAAGAAAAGGGTTGGGCAACTAGGTAACATGATGGATAGAGTGCTAGGCTTGGAGTCAGGAAGACTTCAGTTCAAATTTGATTTCAGATACTTCCTAGCTGTGTGACCTTGGGCAAGTCTCTTCAGTCTGTTTGCCTAGCCCTTGCTGGTCTTCTGCTCTAAAATCAATACTAAGATAGAAGATAAAAACTTAGAGAGAGAGAGTCAGAGACAGACAGAAAGACAGAGAGATGGAGAGAGAGAGAGAGAGAGAGAGAGAGAGAGAGAGAGAGAGAGAGAGAGAGAGAGAGATGGGGGAGATAGAGAGAAAGATAGAGAGATAGAGAGATGGAGAGAGAGATGGAGAGATGGAGAGAGAGATGAGGAGACAGAGAGAGAAAGATAGAGAGATGGAGAGAGAGATG
>NC_058131.1:364519408-364539105 GCF_016433145.1 Gracilinanus agilis
GAGAGAGTCAGTTTTCTCATGTCTGATGGCTACTTCTGGGGTTCAGGAGTTCTTGGTGCTTTTTAATCAAAACAGGAATTTCCTATACCTACATCCTTCTCAGAGAAGATGACTCCCCCAGAAGGAAATCAAGGCAAGCTATATCCTAGAAATGAACTGAATGGTTAGAAGCCAAGGTACAGGAAGTAGTTCCACTAAGTGTTTTATAGTTTAATATTTTAAATCTCAACCTCAGTGGAGAATAACATAGAGCTATGTGTTATGCACTAAGTCTTTTTCAATGCCTACTTATGAGTCTTTGATAGAAATGACTTGCTCAAGGGTACATGTGGCCTAGGGTGGAGGAATGTTATAAAGAGTCAGAGACGATGAAAAAAAGAGGAAAAAACCTGATACTTCCCCACCCCAATCAACATGAGTTCAGAGCTTGGGCCCCTTAGTAGGAAAGGTTCCCCACAACCATTCTAAGCCAGCAAAGGCTGCAATACTTAAAACGCTATGATGCTTTCCTCTACCCTAGAGTAGAAAGATCACTATCTCCAGAATAAGAGGATGTGGGCTCAAATTCTATATCTGGGACAATTTATTACCTATGCTAGTCTGGAGTAAGAGGACCTGGGATCAAATCTTGCCTCTGACACTTACTATCTGTGTGACTTTGGCTAAGCCAGTTAACCTTTTTAGCTCTCAATTTCTCTATTTGTAAAATGAGGGATGAATCAAATTAATTAGATGGCCTCTCTAGTTTCTTCTGGTTCTTTACCGGGGTTCCTCTGACTCTGATCCACTCTTTAATAAATTCTTGGACATAGACATTTTTAAGAAGTAAAAGTCAGGTCTAAATTCTATTATCCTTTAAATGTTTTAAAAATATATTTATTTATTACATTAAAAAAATTTCCAGGTATTTCCCTTCTTCCCTCCCCTCCCCTCACTAGAAAAGGCATTATTTGATAAAAAGATAGATGAATATATAAAACTATGTCTGGCTTGTTTCTATTTATCAGTTCTTTCTCAGGAGGTGGACGTATACAAGATCATCCTTCAAACGATATTCCTGTTGCTGTATGTAAATGCTCTCTTGTTTCTGCTCATTTAACTCTTCACAATTTCACGTAGGTCTTTCCATGATTTTTAAAAATTAACCTGCTTATTATTATCTCTTATAGCACAGTAGCATTCTATCACAATCATATGCCACAACTTGTTTAGCCATTCTATTATTCTATGAATGAAACTTTTGGAGATATTTCATTAAAGCCCTTGGAGTGAATGAACATACTCTGCCCAAGGTATGACCTGCTTCTCTCCTATGGATGACCTCCCAGAGTTAGTTTTGAGTCTTTCCCACACGGCGCCATATTACTTCTCATAGACTCTAAGGATCGCAGGTTTAGAACTGGAAGAGACCTATGAGGTCACCTGGTCCAATTTCCTCATTTTACAGAGGAAGAAGAGGAGGCCCAGAGAGCTTATATGGCTTGCCCAAGTCTATCAACTTCAATGCTCGAGATGAGATTCGAAACTATGTCCTCTGGCTGCAAATCCAATGCTTTTTCCATTGCAGCATACCTCTTCCTGCGCAATCTCAAATGAGTTCCAACCTCCTGAACCCTGAACATGATAAAAAGTCATGCTCTGCCAACAGCAAACATCAGCTGAAAACTTCCACTGTAAACATCCATAAAAATTCAAAGAACATCCAAGGGAAACACAGGCAACTTGATCTCCAGCCTCTGGAAGGACAATTAAGAAATATTCAACCTTCATGTTCTCAAATAAAAACAATGAATGACTGCTTACCCTTGAGAGTCAGGCGCTGGTGCCCTGGGTAAGGCGGCTGCCTTTGGAGACAGGTAGACCTGGCTCCGTTCAAGTCCTGCCTCGGACATACAATGACTGTGTGACTGTGGCCAAATCATTTTGCCTCTGATAAGCTACAGAGAGAGAGAGAGAAAGAGGGGAAAGGGTGGGGGAGAGAGAAACTGACTCCCTTTTAAAAGTCTCAATGATTGAATAGGCTTTAATGGGTCCCACAGTGTCCCCAGTAATCAGGAATCGGGGGCCCAGGGTGACACATGGTCATTCTGGCTATTGTTGTTCAGACGTTCTCAGACACATTTGACTCTTCATGACCCCATTTGGGGTTTTCTTGGCAGAGATACTGGAGTGGTTTGCCATTTTCTTCTCTGGTTCATTTTACAGATGAGGAAACTGAGGCAAGCAGGGTGAAATGACTTGCCCAGAGTCACATAGCTAGTAAGTTTCTGAAGCTGGATTTGATTTGAGAAAGAACAGTCTTGTTAATTACAGACTTTGTACCCCATCCACTATGCCACCCCATAGAAACTGACCATCTGTCATGGACTCTGATGGAATGTAAACTCTTTGAGGGCAGGGATGGCAGCATTTAAGTTTTTGTATCCCCAGCTCCTAGCATATTGACTGGCGAATAGTAGATGCTTAATGAATTTTTCTAATTAAATTATTCTTTCAGTGCCCTGGGCAGTTCTTTAAAATCCTGTGTTATAGAGCAATTACAGACCTGCATCTGTGAAAGGAATTAGCAGAATGGAAGTTTTTTCCTGTGACAAAATCACAGGCCAGGTTACTCCTTGCTCCCCAACCCTAACCCTAAATGGTTAGATAGCCTTTGTCCCCTTTCAGCAGCCCTTTGAGGTGGGCAGTGTAATGAATATACTGTTGTTGTTGTTGTTACCAATCCCATTTTACAGATGAAAAAGGTGAGGCAAGTAATAATTAAGAAACTGTTGGGGGCAGCTGGATGGCTCAGTGGATTGAGAGCTAGACCTAGAGACAGGAGGTCCTGGATTCAGATCTGACCTCAGACACTTCCCAGCTGACTCTGGGCAAGTTCCCCATTGCCTAATCCTTACCACTCTTCTGCCTTGGAACCAATACACAGTATTAATTCTAAGACAGAAGGTAAGGGTTAACAATAATAATAATTAAGAATTTATTAGAGCTGGCCCTCCAAATTCATTCCTATCCAGCTGCACTCTGATCACTTCATCAATCAAGTTTTCTGCTCCAGGAAAAACCAGCCTACTTTGTCCCCCCCAAACTTGCCTCAATTTTTGTCATTCTTCCTCAGAATGTCCTGCTGGTCTGCTTACATCCTATGTCCTTAGAAACCTAACTCACTTACCACCTCCTCCGCGAAGCCTTCTCTGACTGCCTCCCTGAATCCACAGTCATCTTTCTCCTAGCTTCTTTAGACTACTCTTGCTCTTGCTCCCTTGGCACCAATCATATCTTTACTTCATGTATATTTGTACTAATAATGATAATTCACATTTCTATAAGCACATTAAAGCTCACAAAGGCTTCCTTCACAAAAACCCTGTGAGCCAGATAATATGAATATTTGTTTTTAGTTCCATTTTATTTATGTAGAAACTGAGGCCCAGAGAAACTGTGTCGCATCACCTCACAGCTAGGAAGTGTCAGGGCTAGATTTTGAATTCCGATCTCCCGGGGCAAAGCCCAGTGCTATTTCTACTGTGCAGCATTGCCTCATCGCCCCACTTAGACGGCAGGGAGCTCTCTGAGAAGAGTCATGTCTCATGCTGCTATGTACTCCCCAACAATGCCCAGCTCCAAGCTAGGCACATGGTAAGATACTGATCGGATGGACGATTCCCAAGCTAAAAAGCCAGCTTGAATAGTTTAAGAGCAATCCTCAATAAATTTTTCCAGAAGACACTAAAGAAACTTCCTGCTTAAAACAACCAAAAAGCATTAGATGACCCGGGAGGTCTCTGCTGTCTCCAGTCTCCCTGAAACAAAAAAACATCCCATTGTGGGAAAGGCCAGAGGCTAATCCTTGCATTTCCTGTGTGGCAAGGCAGCCAGAAGCTGGCAAGAGCGTCTGGGAAGGGATCAGCCTGGAAGTGTGAGGGGAGCGAGGGCAAGCTCTCAGTGGCATCCTCTGCCCGATAGAAGCAGCAGCTTGATGCCCTCCTGAGACTCCCTACGGCAAAGCAGGGTGAGAGAAGAGGCTGCTACAAAGACGACTTTCTCCTTCTTAGAGGAACAGATAAATCCCTGGGCTGGAACTACGTCACAGTAGGTTGTGTGACTGCACAGTTCTACGCTATAATGAAGCATTCTAAGCCCTCCACAATCAGTTAGCTCCTGCCCCATCTCTGAACCCTCATTGCTCATTCCTCCAAGGCACATACCTTCTATTCTAGCCAAGCTGGTATCTGCAACCTTCCTCCCGACACATACACAGTCTTTGTTCCAGGTTGCAAGTCCTTGCTGATATCTCTCCTCCCGTTGGTGATTTCCTGTCAGGGCCTCCATTCTGGGGACGGGTCTAGGCAGGCCAGGTTTCATTCCCCTCTGGCTGTGCTTGTGCCTCTATGGACTTTGCAAGCATTACTCATCTGCTTTCTCTCCCTGGAACTTCCTTCAGTTCCTGGAACCTTCTTACCTGCCATATATCTCTCTGCCCTTCTTCCCTTTGGTGAGTTCCTTTCTTGGCCTCCATTATGGAATGGCCTCAACTAGCCGTGCTTCATCTTCCTCTTGGTTGCTCTTTTGACTCAAAGGACTCTGCTACTATGGCTGCATGGACACCTCTTACTCTTTCTTCCCCCATCTCTTTCCAGTACCCTTTTATGTATTGTCCTCCCTCTTTAGGATGGAAGCTCCTTGAGGACTTTCTTTTTGCTGGTCCTTCTATCCTCAGCACGTAGCATAGTGCCTGGCACATACTAAATGCTTTAAAAAATGCTTGTTACCTACCTCTCTCACTTTACCCTCTGCCTTCTGCTTACCCAAAACTTATTGACTCTTGAACATCAAGCTGAAGTTCTACCTCTTCTTCTAAGTCTTCCTTCACAGTTCCAACTCACAAAGATTCCCCTTCTTTTACTCTTTCTACATCAATCATTTGGTCATTTAATCATTTATTCACTCATCCATTCATTAATTCATTCAAACAAATATTTAAGTACCTATATTATATAAAATCTAATACTAGGTCTTTTTTGTTAGTATAGAGTTGCTTTATAGATGTCGATTTGACATTTTTTTTTAAGCCTTACCTTTTGTCTTAGAATCAAAATTAAGTATTGGTTCCTAGGCAGAAGAGGACTAGTTGATTGGGGTTAAGTGACTTGCCCAGGGTCACAGAACTAGGAAGTATCTGAGGCCACATTTGAACCCAGGACCTCCCATCTCCAGGCCTGGCTCTCTATCCACTGAGCTACCTCACTGCCCCTCAATTTGACTTTAACATCACCCTGTGCTCCTAGAGGCAGGGACCAGATCACAGTTTGCTTTCGTATCCCCTGTAGTGCTTGCTACAGGGCTATGCACTCACCAAGTGCTCCAAGGATATATGCTAAAAAATGAATGAAAGTTGGATGAAAGACACATTTTTATAAGAGATAGTCATGCCACATTTTTAGATTTAAGAAATTCTGACTTTATGATATATATAATGGAGGATAGAATGTGGTCCATGGGGATCACAAAGGAATAGACATGACTAAACAGCAAAAACAATGATAACTTGGACAAGGAAAAGCTGGGCTACCCCCAAAGGGAGAAAACACAGCAGGAGCACCTGCTGGTACCTAACCACAAGCCTGAGAAGTTATGGTTAGACAACAATTGTTCTGAAAAAGATCAAGAGATTTTAGTGGACTGAGAGCTCAGTATGAGTCAGCAGGGTGATGCTTTATTGTTTTTTAGTCATCTTCCAATCATATCTGACTCTTCTTGATCCCATTTGGGGTTTTCTTGGCAAAGATATTAGAGTGGTTTGCCTTTTCCTTCTCCAGCTCATTTTACAGAGGAGGAAACTGAGGTAAGCAAGATTAAATGTCTTACCCAGTCACACAGGTAGTAAGTATCTGAGGCAAGATTTGAACTCAAATCTCCCTGACTCTAGGTTTGGCACTATATGTACTGCACCACGTAGCTGTCCACTGGGTGATGTAGGAACCAAAAAAGCAAGTATGATCTTTATTAAGAAAGGCAGCAATGCCATTAATAGAGCTGTGATGGTCCCATTGGACTTCATGTGGAGGGTTATGTTCAATTCAATTGAAAAGTATCCAGAGGAGAATGAGGAAGGGTCTTGAGCCCACATCATATGAAGAGTGGTTGAAGAGGCTGCACATGTCTGGCCCGGGAAAGAAAAGATTTGAGGAAGACATAGTAGCTGCCTCGAAGTATTTGAAAGGATGTCATATGGAAGGGGGCTTAGACTTGTTCTGTTCTAAGACTTTTTCTGGAACAAAGGGTGGGATTTGCCTCAAAGAGGAAATTTAAGATTTGAGGCCAGGAAAACCTTCCTAACAACTAGAACTGTCTAAAAATGGAATGGACAGCTTAGAAAGATGACAGATTCCCCTTTCCTTGGATATAGTCAAGCATGGGATGGACAAATATTTGTTGATGATATATAACGGAGATTCCTTGAGAGTATGAACTGAACAAGATGGCAGCTGTTTTGGTCCCTCCCAATTCTCAAAATGCTATGTGATTCTGAGAGTGTAGAAAGAAAAAATTGTATGTAAGATAAGTAGAGTTAGGGTGCAGTGGACTAGGACATGAAAGTCTAGGTACTGGTCCTAAAATTTATTAATGATCTCATCCAAGATAGATTCAATTCAACTCAGATTAAACAAGCATTTATTAAGCAAAGACTTGTGCAAGTCAAAACAAAAAACAGTCAGACTCAGGATCATAGATTTAGAGGAGAATGGATCTTGGTGATCATCTAGTTGTTTTTTTTTTAATTAATCCTTCCTTTCTGTCCTAGTAACAACTCTAAGACAGAAAGGCAAGGGCAAGGCAAATAGGGTTAAGTAACTTGCCCAAAGTCACACAGCTAGGAAGTGTCTGAGGGCAGATTGGAATCCAGGTTCTCCTGACTCCAGGCCTGGTGCTCTCCCTAACTGGCTACCTTGCTGCCCCTGTGATCATCTAATCTTAACCTCTTATTGTACAGATGAGGAAAACTGAAGCCTAGACAAATTAACTTACCAGTTGTCACACAGGTAGTAAGTGTCAGAAACAAGATTTGAACTCAGATCCTCTGACTCCAAATCTAGCACTCCCTGATCTCAAGGAACTTGCATTCTTCTCTTGATTGCTTTACTTCTCTAGGACTCAGTTTCCTCATTTGTAATATGAGGACAGTGATGCTGATTCTACCTACCTCATAGAATTTTTTTTCAAGGAAAGTCCTTTTTTAATTAAAAGATATTTTATTTTCCCAATTGCACGCAATAACAAATTTCAACATACGTTTTCCAAAATGGAAAGATCAAAATTGCTTCATTCCCTTACTTCCTTCCCCCTTCCAGAGATGGTAAGTAATTTGATCTGGGTTATACATGTGTTATTATGCAAAATATACATCCATACTAGACACTATCATAAGGGAATACTCATATAAAACCAAAACCCCAAAATGAAACCATAAATAAACTAATGTGAAAAATAATTTGCTTTGAATCTGCATTCTGACTCCAACAGTTCTTTCTCTGGGGATGGAGAGCATTCTTTGTCATTTAAATCCTTTAAAATTGTCCTGGATCAATGTTTTGCTGAGAGTAGCTAAGTCTTTCACAGCCTGTCATTGTACAGAATAGCTGTTACTGTGTTCAGTGTTCTTGTTTCTGCTTATTTTGCTCTGCATCAGTTCATATTTCTTTCCAGCTTTCTTTTTTTTTAACCCTTACCTTCTGTCTTAAAATCAGTACTGTGTATTGGTTCTAAGGCAGAAGAGCAAGCGGTAAGGGCTAGGCAATGGGGGTCAAGTGACTGGGATCACCACGAATAGTCTGAGGGTCACAGAGCTGGGAAGTGTCTGAGCCCACCTTTGAACCCAGGACCTCCCGTCTCTGGGCCTGGCTCTCAATCCCCTGAGCCACCCAGCTGCCCCTTTCCAGCTTTTTCTGAAAGCATATTGCTTATCACATCCTGTTCATCATTCCTTATAGCACAATAGTATTCCATCATCATCATATTCCACAATTTGTTCAGCCATTCCCCAGCTGAGGGACATCCCCTCGTTTTCCAATTTTTTGTCACCACAAAGAGCACAGCTATAAATATTTTTGTACAAACAGATCCTTTCCCCTTTTTATGATCTCTTTGGGATATAGACTCAGTAGTGGTATTGCAGGATCAAAGGATATGCACAATTTTATAGCCCTTTGGGCATAGTAAGAAAGTATTTTGCAAACCTTAAAGTACAATAAAAATAAGCTTTGCTTATGGGAAAGGCAGCATGATATAGCAGGAAAGGTAAAGCACTCATTTGGGGGAGGACCTGGGTTCAATCATGGTTGTCAGTGAATTGGGGAACTTTAGGGAAGTCATTTCATCTTTCTTGGTCTCACTTCTCATTCTCTGTCTCTCTCTCTCTTTGTCTCTCTCTTTCTCCCCCTCTTTCTCTGTCTCTGTCTCTCTCTCTCTGTCAGTCTCTCTGTCTTTCTCTCTCCCTCTTTCTCTCCCTCTTTCTCTGTCTCTGTCTCTCTGTCTCTGTCTTTCTGTCTTTGTCTCTCTGTCTCTCTGTCTCTCTCTGTCTCTCTCTGTCTCTCTGTCTCTCTGTCTCTCTGTCTCTCTCTGTCTCTCTGTCTCTCTGTCTCTCTGTCTCTCTGTCTCTCTGTCTCTCTCTCTCTCTCTCTCTCTCTCTCTCTCTCTCTCTCTCTGTCTCTCTGTCTCTCTGTCTCTCTCTTTCTCTCTTTCTCTCTCTCCCTACCTTATGCCTTAGTATCATTTTTAAGACGGAGGAGGGACAAGGGCAAGACAACAATGGTTCAGTGACTTGCCCAGGGACACACAGCTAGGACATATGTGAGACCAAATTTGAACCCAGGTCCTCTCAACTCCAGGTCTGGGACTCTATCCACTAAGCTACCTAGCTGTTCCCTCAATTATCTTTTATGTAAAATTCATATCACTTAGTTGCAAGATACTGATCACCGGCTGGACCTCTCAAATATTCTTCAGTGTTATTCAGCATCTAAAAGGTCAGAGTTGAGGTTCCTCCTAGTTCTGGTTGTGACAATTTTGTCGACCATGTCCAAGTTTCCCCCCTAGGTCTGGCTTATATTATATGACTTATATCTTTGGGAGAAACAGAGCCCAGGGCCTCTGACTCCACCCTCCTCCACAGACTGTGTCTGAACCCTTTCGTCTCTCTAAAGTGTTATTCTTTGCTTGGATGGAAGCCCCATGCTCGAAGGTCCCTTTTAACTGTAAATCAGTGATAGCCAGCTGACCCCCAGGAAAGAAATCCAGAGGCAGCTGAAGCTGGAGCTAATTCTTGGATGAGAAACAACATCACCCACATGCACTTTTTCCTTTTCCTTAGGTCTCCCCCACTCCCACCCCCACCCCCCCAATCCCTCCTTTTAATTGCATGAAACAGAGCTTAGTTCCAGCCAGCAGGAAGAATGTCGTTAGATCTTACATCTGCTTTCCTGGAAGACTGAGGAACCAGATTAAAATATGTGCTCTGTGGGCGTTTGGCAGGCTGAATTTTTCTCTCACAGCTTAATTTTCAAGAGGGAATAATGTAGGAAAGGAAGAAAGAGGGGAGAAGAAGACAGTGGGGAGAGTGTAATTAAAATCACCGTGTGCAGTCCATAAAATTATTCCGTATTCCTATCCACACACAACTAGGATGCTTGTGAATTCAAACAGGAAAGTAGTGCTATTCAGCAAATTCTGCAATGGAATCAAGTCGATCAACAATCATTTTTAAAGTACCTACTACGTTCCAACCACTTGTACTGGGAACTGGGATATAAAACAAACGAACAAACAAACAAAATAAAAACAACCACAGTCCTTAAGGAATTTATATTCTACTAGAGGAAATACATCAGGAGATCTGGGTTTGAAAACACTTAGGTGATCTTGAGCATTAAATCACTTTGCCAATCTGAGCCTCAATTTCCCCACCTGCCTAATAATAATTCCTATTTCAGAGGTGCTTTAAGGATCACAAAGAATTCTTCCCATGATGGTCCTGAGGGGTAAGCTATTGCCTGCCCAAAGGGCCATATAACTCTGCATACCCTTTGATCCAGAAATACCATTACTAGGTCTGTATCCCAAAGAGATCAAAGATGGGGGAAAGGATGTATATGTAAAAAATACTCATAGCAGCTCTTTTTTCTGGTGGCAAAGAACTGGAAACTGAAGAGATGTCCATCAGTTGAGGAATGGCTGAACAAGTTGTGATATACTATCATGCCATAAGAAATGACAAACAATTGATGTTAAAGAATCACTCCACTGCAGATATGAATAACATGGAAATAGTTTTTTTTTAAACCCTTAACTTCTGTGTATTGGCTTCTTGGTGGAAGATTGGTAAGGGTGGGCAATGGGGGTCAAGTGACTTACCCAGGGTCACACAGCTGGGAAGTGTCTGAGGCTGGATTTGAACCTGGGACCTCCTGTCTCTAGGCCTGGTTCTCAATCCACTGAGCTACCCAGCTGCCCCCATGGAAATAGGTTTTGAACAATGATACATGGATAACCCAGTGGAACTGCTTCTCAGCTCAGGGAGAGGGGAGGGAAGAGTAAGGGGTTGGGATGGGAATCATGAATCATGTAACCGTGGAAAAATATTCTAAATTAAAAAAAGAGAAAAAAAAGAAATGACAAACAATAAGACCACAAAAAAACCTGAAAAGATTTATATGAAGTGATGCAAAATGAAGCTGCTGGATTCTGAATGCAGAGTAAAAATACCATTCTTCACTTTATTTACTCCATGAAATTTTCTCTAGTGTAAGCAAATATGTCTTCTTTTACAACATGATGAACATGGAAATATGTATTGTATGAGAACATCTGTACAATCTATGTCACATTTACTTGCCTTTTTGAGGAGGGCGAGAGAGAACATGGATTTCAAAATGTCAAAGAATGAATATTAAAAAGTTATAATGACATGTGATCTGGAATAAATAAAAACAACAATAATAAAAATAAAGCTGGCATGGGCCTCAAAGTACAAATTTTTAAAAGTAGGTGATTATCCCCATTTTATAGAGGATTATGAAGAAGGAAGAAGAAATAATCTTTAAGATTCCTTAGGAATCCGTCTATCTCTAGTTGATGACAGGCAGGGCGGTATAGTTGAAAGTGCCCTAAACTTGGAATCCAAAGACTTGGGGTTCTGAATCCCAACTCTGCTCCTTGCTGTGTGTCATTGGCAAGTCATACTCCCTCTCTAGGCCTCATTTTCTTCCCTGAAAATGAAGGGATTGGATGAGCTCATCTCCCAGGTTCCTTCCAGCTCCTAAATCCTGTGATCCTGTGGTTGCTTAGCCTTTCAGCCTTTTTCTAAATAGATTTGGGCAGATTTATGTGAGCTTATCCTGAACATAACGAGATAGCTGAAGCTATTTTAGGAGGCCACTGGTCTTTTTGGAGGTAATTAGAGCAAACCATACCATTGTTTCTCGGCCTTCCTCGACCTCATGCTTTTTAGTCCCACTTTTCTGATGCTCTCCTCCTAAGCCCAGGCAGCTACACAGACAGGCTCTTTGTCATTTCCAGAATTCATTTGTTCCCAGAGCTTCCTTCTCCTGAGGGGGCCACAGCTGCCTGGCCCGGTAAAAGGTGATCAGTTCAGGCGAAGAGTGACTGCAGGAAGGGAAGCAGTGACCAGGGGTGCGAGGAGAGGATATAAGAATAAAAAAGGAGAAAAAAGCTCAGCAGGTGACTTTCTGCCAGCAACTGCCACAGACTCAGCAACTCTAGAACACCGAGTGTGGTGTCATTAGCAGGAAGGAATCCAGCTTCCTCGACAGGATGCCAGCCTCTAGCAGACTCTCTGCCATCCTCCATGAGCAGGCACAAACCCCCCTTCCAATCCCAAGCCTTCAGAGCTCTATCTAGCATCTCTATGCTATATATATAGCATATCTATAGCATAGTCTATGCCCATCTGCACATTGGCAACATGGGACCTGCCCAAGTAGAGGAAAAGGTGCTTCTATCAGGATCGAAAAACTAATGAACTTAAATTAAAAAATTTCATATCAACTTGTTGATTCAAATATATTTGGTTGTTAAAGAGAACACTTGCATTAAATTGCCAATGAATTTTAAAATGATGTTGTTGTTTTAAAAAAAGAAAAAAGAAGCCTTTTGGTGAAAGGCAACAGGGTATAGAGTCCAGGATGCCTGTGTTCTGGCCTTGCCTCTCCTAGTAGATGGCCTAACTTTGGTCCAGTCACTGCCCCTCTTAGATGCCTAGTGGTATTAAATCAGAGTCAGACTTGATGATCAATAAAGTCCCTTCCAGATTCCAGGTTTGTTTGTTTGTTTTTTAAAGTGTCTTTTATTAAGCAATTTTCTGATTTTCAATTCAATTTTTAAAATTTAAAATGAAATTTTATTTAAATTATTTAAATTCAAATTATTAAAAACTGAATCAAAATGTTCTCTAATAAGAAGAGTGATAGTTAATATTTATAGTGATTACTATGTGCTGACCCCTTTACAATTATTATCTCATTTGAGCTTCACAAAAACCCTGAGAGATAGATACTATTACTATTCCCATTTTGAGGAATAGTTTACTATTATTTTTACAATTACTACTACCATTAATATTACTATACTATATTATGTATACTATACTATTATATGTATGTATGTATTATATATGCTATACTATTATATATTACATATACCATGCTATATACTAATGTATTATATACTATATTTTAAATAGTTTTATTACTATTCCCTTCCCAATTGAGGCAAAGAGAGGTTAAGTGGCCTTTCCAGGGTCACAAAGCTAATAAGTGTCTGAGGTCGGGTTTGAAACCATTCAGGAGTCTTCCTGACTCTAGGCTGCCAAACAGGTAAACTGATACAATTTTAAGTGGGCCAGTTTTCCCATATGGGCTTTAATCAACATGGAATCTTGGAATTTCCATGGCTCAAAGGTAGCTCAGAAGTCATCTAAACCAAACCTTAGCTAGGTCATAAATCTAATCTGTAGCATCTCTGACCTTTGGTGATTTAACTTCTGCTTGAAGTTATTCTGTGTGGGGAACTCACTCCTTCCAAAAGTAGCTCATTGTCCTATCTGCTGGATCTCCTTCTCAGGAAGATTTCTCAGTGCTGATTGCTGCTATGGAAGGAATTCAGGATTTGGAGTCAGGTGACACAGGCAGTTCTCCTTGCTTTGAGAGTGATTTTCCTAAAACATAGGTCAGGCCTTGGCATTCCTCCACTCCATAAACTTCAGTCCTTCCTTATTCTCTCTAAGATCAAATGTAAATTCTTCTGATTGGTATTTAAGCCTTTTCCATGATCTGATTGCTGCCTACTTTTCCATATCTGATTACACAAACTCCAGGCTATGGTCCAGTCCATCCAGGGCATTTGCTGTTCCTCACACACAACAATGAAGCTCCCACCCTGTGCCCTTGCACGGGCTGCCCCTGCTCCTGACCTGCACTCACTCCTCACCGTGACCTCCTAGTATCTTTAGCTCCCTTGAAAACTCATTTCACATGTTGCTGTCCCCATGAAGTCTTTACTCACCTTCCCTCCATCACATTTTTTAAAAACTATAAACATATTTTGTATTTATTTTATGTGTGTACATGTTGCTTCCCGTGATAGAATATAAGCTTCTTCCCCCTTCCCCTTAAACTTTCCTTTCATCTTAGAATCAATGTTATTTTATTGATTCTAAGGCAGAAGAGTGGTAAGGGTAGGCAATGGGGGTTAAGTGATTTGCCCAGGGTCACCCAGCTAGGAAGTGTCTGAGACCAGATTTGAACCCAGGATCTCCCACCTCTAGACCTGTCTCTATCCACTGAACCATATAGCCTACCCTAGGTTATAAGATTCTTGAGGGCAAGAATAATTTTGCTTTATTTTTTTGTGTTTGTATCTCTAGGACTTTAACACTAACTCCTGCATAGCATCTCCAGATCTTTTTCATTGAATTATTGTCCAGCCACGATGTCCCCATCTTGCCCTTGCCCAGCTGAGGTTTTACAACCCAAACACAGAATTTTACCCATCATTTTTCAAGTTATTAGTTTTGTGACAGAGAGAGGGCCAGCCTTGGCATCAGGTTTAAGTCTCATCTCTGACACACTAGTTGTAGGAGTATGAGCAAGTTGTTTTGTTGTTATTCAGTTATTTCAGTCGTGCCCAACTCTTCATGACTTCATTTGGGGTTTTCTTGGCAAAGATACTGGAGTGGTTTGCCATTTCCTTCTCTAACTCATTTTATGGATAAGAAAACTGAGGCAAATAGAGTTAAATGATTTGCCCAGCTAAGAAGTGTCTGAGGCCAGATTTGAACTCAGGAAGATGAGTTTTCTTGACTTCAAGACCAGCATTCTATTCACTCTGCCATAAGAAACGTAAAACTAGAAGACCCCTCAGAGACCATCTAGACCAGTGATTCCCAAAGTGGGCGCCACCGTCCCCTGGTGGGTGCTGCAGTGATCCAGGAGGGTGGTGATGGCCACGGGTGCATTTATCTTTCCTATTAATTGCTATTAAATTAAAAAAAATTAATTTCCAGGGGGCTAAGTGATATTTTTTTTTCTGAAAAGGGGGCAGTAGGCCAAAAAAGTTTGGGAACCACTGATCTAGATCATCCCCATTATTTCATAGATGAGGAAATAGGCCCATGGAGATTTAGCCACTTGCTGAAATTCACACAGCTAGTAATTGCCAGAGGTGGGATTTGAACTCAGGTCCCTCTGACTCCATCTGCAGGGATCTTTCCAATGAACCACTTCTGCCTCCCTTGCTTCCCATTCCCACAGTCAACTCTCTCAGACTCTTAAGTTACAAATGGATTGCTGATCAGTGTGAGAATTTCCAAACTGGGAATTCCCCCACGTTGATGAAATTATCACGGATCCAGAACAACAGCAAAAGAATCAGACCATTGTTCCAGCCTGTCAAAGTCCCAACCTTTGTCATCCAGCACATTGGCTCTCTTTCTCAAGACTGAGTAATTCACAAATTCATCCAAGTTACTAATGAAAAAAATTTGAAAAGAACATGGCCAAGGGTAGATCCTTGCCTCGCTCCATTAGTGAGCTTTCTCCAAAATGATGGGAATTCATTAATCAACACTGTTTGGGTCTAGCCATCCAGCTGATTCTTTTTTGTTGTTGTTCAGTCTTTTCAGTCGTCTCTGACTCTTCATGACTCCATTTGGGGTTTTCTTAGCCAATATAGTGGAGTAGTTTGCCCTTTCCTTCTCTAACTTACTTGACAGATGAGGAAACTGAGACCAACAGGGTGAAGTGATTTGCCCAGGGTCACACAGCTAGCAAATATCTGAGGTTGGATTTGAACTCAAGTCTTCTTGATTTTAGGGCTGGCACTATCTCCTGTATTTCCTGGATATAAGTTCTTTGCCTGCCTCCACCCCAAGCTGGGCTATCATCCAGGCCACACATTTCTATGCCCTGATCTGCTTTTTAAAAGGAGGATAAAATGAAGAGCATTGAGAGGAAGCAGGCAATATTGTAAATTTTCTAGAAATTAAGTTGTGAAAAATTTAGATTTTAGGAAAAATAGAAAACCTCAGAAGAAATGGAAATATATAAAATACAGGTAAGTATGCTTCTACATCCAAAGTCACTGGCAATTTAAAGCGTGAAAGTAAGGATAGAGACTGGACCTGTGAGATTTCATTGGTTAAAGAGAACTCCTGGAGAAGGAAACCCCACTTTACCAGTACAGATCTATTGGGACCTTCTGGTGCTGTAAGGCACAGAGAGGTTAGATGGACACACAGCCTTTATATGTGGGAGGCAAAACTTAAGGTCTGATTCTGAAATCAACTCTCTATCCATTATGCCACAATGCCTCTTGGACATAAAATATATATCAAATATAAAGAGTTGTTGAGTTATTTCAGTTATCTTTGAGTCTGCGTGACCCCATTCGGGATTTACTTGGAAAAGATACTAGAATGGTTCACCATTTCCTTCTCCAGCTCATTTTACAGATGAGGAAACTGAGGCAAACAGGGTAAAATGACTTGCTCAGCTAGTAAGTGTCTAAGACCAGATTTGAATTCTTGGAGGTGCCTTCCTGACAATACAGCTAGTGAGTGTCTGAAATGATATTTGAACTCAGGTCTTCTTTAATCTAGACCTGGAGATCTATCCACTGCATTACCTCGCTGCCCTGGCATGTAGTAGGTATTTTATAAATGTTAGTTATAATAGTAAATTATCATTATTATTAATTTTATACCATCAATACTACAGAGGGCAGCACTCTAACCCCCAGTAATGCCAAACTCAAACAGAAACAGGAGCTGATAATTGGTACCGTGGCCACATATTGACTTAGAAAACCACATATTAATAGTATTCGTGTTCTATTATATTTTTATTTCTTTTGTTCAGTGTTTCTCAATTACATTTTATTTGCTTCAGGCAGCACCAAGGAGTGTCATGGGCCTCAATGCAAGCCTGTGGGTTTCCTATTCAACACCTTTGCTCAAGCACAGTGGAAAAAGAACTAGTTTGAGATTAGATAAGGGGCAGCTTGGTAGCTCAGTGGATAAAGAATCAGGCCAGGAGTTGAGAGGACTTGGGTTCAAATTTGGTCTCAGAACTTCCTAGTTTGTGACCCTGGGCAAGTCACTTAATTCTGTTTGCTTAAAAAAGTTTTGTGTTTTTTTTAAATTAAAAAAAGAGACAGTAGGGGCAGTTGGGTGGCTCAGTAGATCTAGAGCCAGACCTAGAGACGGGAGGACTTGGATTCAAATTTGACTTCAGATACTTCCTAGTTGTGTGACCCCAGGCAAGTCACTTAACCCAGTGTGCCCCAGTTTCCTTATCTATAAAATGAGTTGGAGAAGGAAAGAGCAAGCCCCTCCAGCACCAAGAAGACTCCATGGGGATGAAGGATGAAGACACTAAACGATAACTCTAGCCCAACTATCAATAATATGGAATTAGGGCTTAATCAATGATACATGTAAAACCCAGTGGAGTTGTGCATCAGCTAAGGGGGGTTAGGGGAGTTTGGGGGAGAGGGAAAGAACATGAAACATGTAACTAGGGGAAAATATTCAAAAAGGAAAAAATGAAAAAGAAAAAAGAAGAAAAAAGAAAACCCCATGGATAGAATGGTCTATAGGCTCACAAAGAGACAGACACAACTACCACTAAACAACAAGAACACAAGATCTACTTTGGCCTTCTTTTTCCTCCCCTCCCACCCTCAATCCTCATTCCCAAAGAGGAGAGGTAGGCAACAAAGAAACTTAGATGGATAATATTAAGTCTTTGGACATTAAAATGGAAAACTTTAGTTCGTGATAAAAAAAGAAAATTTATCTTTTAAAAAACTCTGGAAAATTATGAGGTTTTGTCAACTTGTTAAATTTTTCTAAATCAAAAGCACAAATAAAATTAGGTTAAAAAAGATTTATTTCTGTACTTCAAAGACCTGTGATTTTATCCTTCCTCCACTGCCAAGCCTTAGTAAACAATTTTTATTAGATCCTGTGGCCAACCTTTCAGTGACAATCCTTTCCACCTTTGAATCACAGGTTTAGAGCTGATTGTTATTGTTGTTTAGTCTTTTTCAGTGGTATCCAATTCTTCATGACCCCATTTTGGGTTTTCTTGGCAAAGAAACTGTAGTGGTTTACTATTTCCTTCTCCAGCTCATTTGATAGATGAGGAAACTGAGGCTAGCAAGGTGAAGTGACTTGCCCAGGGTCACATAGCTAGTAAGTATCTCAGGGCAGATTTGAATTCAGGAAGATGATTATGTTAGAGCTGGAAGAAACCTTAAAAGTCACCTTGTCCAATACCTCCCTTTCATGTCAGGGATGAGGGAGCTGAGATCCAGAGAGTTTAAGTGACTTTTCCATCACATGAGCAGGAAGTGACATTTCTGGGACTTGAACTCAGGACTCCTGACTACAAATCCTATATTCTTCCCACTCAAGCACGTTCCTTCCTATTAGCCAGACTGGTCCTCAGATAAGACTCCTGGTTCCTGGCTAAGATTATGCCCAAAGCCTTTACGTCTTCATAGGACATGGCAGAGCTTCTAATATGCTAGGATCGTTTCTGATAACCCAGGGCCTCCTCTATATCATGATAAGGCATCGGAATGGGACTTTATTTGAGAAATGAACAGAGATATTAAAGTGATATCTAAGTGATGCTACTGAGGCATCCATTATCTATCTGTGTGGCTGACAAAACGAACGTGCTATTAATAGTACTTTCTCCACTTAAAGCACATGAAAGTGAAATTTTTCACTGGAAACAGTTTTCAACTAGGTACTGAGTGGCCAATTAGGTCCAAAGATATAGATAAATGGACGGCTAAAGAATTTGTTAAATGCTTACTGTGTGCCAGGGATCGTGAGGGTACACATTTGTGCAAGCAAGACTATCCCTCCCCTCGAGGTGTGGATATAATAAAGGGTATAAACAACACATGGAGGAGATCTGGCAAGGCACTACGCTGGGAAGAGGGCTGTGATGAACAATTGTGGCAGCTGGGGACCCAAGAACCAAAGGGACCCCAGGTCACCAATAGGAGTAGAGAGAAAGAGTGACATCTGAAAGCATCGTTTTAACTAATTATTCTATTACAATAATTAAATGCCAATTATATATATGTGTATATAATATAAAGGCTAATTATACATCACACTCAATTGTGTCCATTCTGAAAGTGGTGTCAGTCCTCTCCAAGGATGGATGCCCTAGAGCAGTGATTCCCAAAGTGGGCGCCACTGCCCCCTGGTGGGTGCTGCAATGATCCAGGAGAGCGGTGATGGCCACAGGTGCATTTATCTTTCCTATTAGTTGCTATTAAAATAAAAAAATTAATATCCAGGGGGCTAAGTAATATTTTTTCTGGAAAGGGGGTGGGAGGCCAAAAAAGTTTGGGAGCCACTGCTCTAGAGCAAAGACCAGTCTCCCCATCTTTGGTCTGGCCCTAGCAGGGTGTACGATGAGAGTCTGAAATAGAATCTCTGCCTGCAGGATACTTAGTGTCTCGTGGAGTGATATGTTCTCGCTATCGATGTGTGGGTGGAGTCATTCCCAAGCTCCCAAAGCTGTCACTGTGTATGAAGGGAGAGACAGACTTGCCTACAGAAGCTATAGACATGCCTCCCCTGTGGCCATGGGGAACGTCCCAACTGGGACTCATGTATCTCACCACAAAAAAGAACAATGAGGGGGCTGAGAAGAGGGGGCCATCTCCCTCAGTCCTTGTAGAACCGGGGTCTTCCAAAGACGTGACTATCATTTAAGTCCATTCCCCATCTCGGGTCCTGCCTGCATAGCTAACCCTGCAGAAATGACTAGATTTCTCAGCCTGGTAGCTGGGCTGCTTGTTCCTTACAATCTTTGTCGGTGGGTAATATCTCTCTTTAATGCCCAGGCACCCACGTGGTGGCACGGTGGATATAGTGCTGGTTTGGAGTCAACAACACTCATGTTCATGAATTCAAATCTGCACTCAGATTCTTGCTAGCTGTGTGATCCTGGACAAGTCACTTAACCCTGTTGGGGGGGGGAGACAGAGACACAGAGACACAGAGAGAGACTCAGAGAGAAATAGACAGACAGAGAGAGAGAGACAGAGACAGAGACAGAGACAGAGAGACACACACAGAGACAGAGACAGAGACAGAG
>NC_058131.1:364543671-364578730 GCF_016433145.1 Gracilinanus agilis
CTTCTTCTTCTTCTTCTTCTTCTTCTTCTTCTTCTTCTTCTTCTTCTTCTTCTTCTTCTTCTTCCTTCTCCTCCTTCTTCCTCCTTCCTCTTTCCTCCTCCTCCTTCTTCCTCCTTCCTCCTTCCTCCTTTCCTCATACTGTCGTAGTCACCATCATTGTCATCCTCATCATTACAGCTAGCACCATTATAATCTTCCTGGGGCAGTCATAAGGTATCAGTTGTTTTTTTGAGTTCTGTGCAGAGGATAGAGGGTATAATGGAAAGAATACTGGAATCAGAGAAGATGGGCATGATTCCAGCCCTGAGGAAGTCACTTAACCCCTGTGAGCCTCAGTTTCCTTATCTCTAAAAATGGAGATAAAGCTTATACCACCTACCTAACTCACAGGCTTGTGTGGAAAGTGCCTTGTAAACTTTCCAGGATTATAAAAATGCGAGCTATTATTATAATGCACTAAGCCCATTAACAACCATTAACACCTTATCTCAAATTTCCCAGCACCAAGGGAGTGGGACACACAATGGGTCAGCTTTGTTTGAGGGAATGTGGGAGAGAGAGTTGGGGAGAGGGGGGGTTGGTTTGATAACCAAAAACAAATGATAAATGTTCCCAGAAGTGAAAGAAAGGAATCGAAGTAGATAATCTCAGAGTTCTTTAATGCTAATCATAGGATTGAAAATGAATCAGAAGGACAGGCTTGGGTGGGCAAATAAGGGGAGGGAAGGAGACTTTGAATGGCCAGTGGCCACTCTGTGGGGAGGAAGGAAAAAAAGGAAAACAAATGGGATGGCGGAAGGGCACCCAGAACTAACATCCTTCTTTCTAGTTGGGCCTCGTATGAGCTTTCCTTCTTTGCGCCTGTGATATCTGAGCACAAACAAATTGTTATGAGTATCTGTGGCCTTGGGCTTGTCAGCCTGTCTAGGACTAATTCTCCCTGGGGTTTGGGGTGGGGTGGGGTGTGAGAGCATCAAAGCTGGAGGATGCCCACAGAGTGGCCAGACGCTGCTGGTCAGGGACGGTGGGCCTTGGAGTCCCCGCTTCCACAGAAGCCCGCGTTGAAAGCTGGAAGTGGCTGGGTATGAAACTTAAGTGAAGCAGCATTCTCCTCTTCTGAAGGCACAGGAGGGCCTGCGTGATATGAAAATAGCTTACTTGCTGGATTTCAACAGGAAGTCTATTTCAGGACGGAGAGGAGGACTTTTTAATCTTCACTCTTGGAAATGATTGCTGGGGATGATCTCACTCCGTGCCTATCAGTGTCCTGAGGTGCCGGGTACCCTGTGATCCGGCGCTCACTGGTTGGTTCGGACGTTCGCCTTGACCAATTTAATGCTTCTCCAAAGGCTGGAAGAGGGGTGGGTTTGGGGAGGCCGTGGTAGTCCAGCGGGGCTTGGTTTCCGGGCTGCCGAGATGGTCAAGATGTCTGGGGTGGCTTGGCTAAGAGGTCATCTTTCTGGCCATCTCTAAACACTGCAATATGATGAAAAGAATACTGCCCTTCGAGTCAGGAGGACTCAATGCAGTGCAGGAGAAATAAGGCTAAATCTGGAGTCAAAAGACCCGGGTTCCGTTCCTTGTTCTGCTCCTTACCACCAATGGGACAGTATGAGACACTGAAAAAAAATGCTGGAGTTTGGAATTTTGAATTTGCATTCGTGGGACTTCTCTCAATGCCCTTCTGCATCTCTGATTCCATTTGAACCTAACCCCGTGGCTCTGAGGTTTACTCCCTGTGTGACATGAGCAAGGACTTTTGTCTTCAGGCCTCCATTTCTTCATCTATAATATGAGTGGGGCAGACTAGGTGCCCATCGATATCCTTTTGGCTCTAGATTTTATGGTTATTTAAGGTGACTGTGGACAGGACCTGTTGCAGTAGATGATCTTGAAGGGCTTTTTTTTTTTTTTTAATTTTTATTTTTTTTAAACCCTTAACTTCTGTGTATTGGCTCCTAGGTGGAAGGATGGTAAGGGTGGGCAATGGGGGTCAAGTGACTTGCCCAGGGCCACACAGCTGGGAAGTGTCTGAGGCCAGATTTGAACCTAGGACCTCCCGTCTCTAGGCCTGACTCTTAATCCACTGAGCTACCCATCTGCCCCTTGAAGGGCTTTTATAAGTCAAGATCTCCTAGGACTTTGTTTCTGGTCTTGTTTTTGCCAATGCAGTCCTAGGTGAATCATTTAAATGGTCTTTAGTTGGGACTGGAGAAGGGATTGCATAGGGGGAAAACCTAGAGGTAGATTGTATTACTTTATTCAGAACACACAGAGAATAGAGAACTTATTAAAGATTGCTCTGAAGTATTGACTGAAAGCTCTTTTCTGGGCCTTGCTTTTGTCTTCTGTAAGAAAGAATAGGTTGGAAAAGAATTTCCAGAATATCATCATCCTAACTTCAGAGGTCTTCTAGGCCAATCTGTATCTGGATAGAAATTGTCATTGTCTTTTCTAAACCCTTATCTTATGTCTTAGAACCAATATTGTGTATTTTTTCTGAGGCGGAAGAGTGGTAAGCAAGAGGGCTAAGCAATGGGGATTAAGTGATGTGCCCTTGGTCACACAGCTAGGAAGTGTCTGAGGCCAGATTCAAACCCAGGACCTCCCACCTCTGAGCCTGATTCTCAAAACACTGAGCCACCCAGCTGCCTCCACAGAAATTGTTGTTGTTATTTCTGGGTCCTTTCAACCAAGTCTGACTTTTTGTGGTCCCATTTTGGGTTCTTAGCAAAGATATTAGAGAGTGGTTTGCCATTTCCTTCTCCAGGAAACTGAAGCCAACAGGTCTGAGTGACTTGCCCAGAGTCACACAGTTAGAAAGTGTCTGAGACTGGATTTGAACTCAGGTCTTCCTGCCTCCAGGCCTGGTGCTCTATCTTCTGTTCTACTTAGCTGCCCTAAATTAAACCTCTACAACGGTGATGGCAAACCTATGACACACATGTCAGCACTGACACATGTAGCCATTTTTGATGACATGCAGCCACATATAGAGAAGTATGGGGCCACATGCCAAGGATGAAACATTTGCTGTAGTGTAGTGTAGACACTCTGTGCACTTATAGATGACAATTCTCCCTATATTTACCTATTTGGGTTTATTGAATACAGTTATATATTACAATTATACATTTTTGTTATTTAAAATATAAATATTGTGAAATTATGGTCTTTTTCTCAAAGTGACACACCACTCGAGTTATGCTTGGTTTTTTTGGTGAATTTTGACACACCAAGCTCCAAAGATTGCCCATCACTGGTCTACAATATTCCTGAGAAGTCATCATTCAGTCTTTGCTGGAAGAGCTCTAGTAAAAGGAAACCTACCACCCACCAAAAATAACCTATTCCATTTTGAACCATTTCTAATTATTAGAAAGTGTCCCCCCACTTTTTTTTTTAAAGACTGGTCTCCACTTCTTATCCCACTGGGAGGGAAATATTGTAGCTACTCACCGGTTTCTGATCTGGCCCCATTTTCCCTTCCTTGGGCAGGTTATGGCTGCCCAGCTCCCAGGCCCTCACCATACTGGTGCCAGACTTACTGTGGATACATGATGGGCTTTTGGTACTATCGTGGCTCAGAACTCCTGAGCTCGAGGGATGGACAGTGTCAGCCTCCTCCCTCACACCTCAGTGAGAGTTACAGGTGTGAATCCCCACACTCGAGGGCAACTTATTCTTTACTGAAATGGAGTCAGCCCCTCTGCAGTTTTCATCATGGCTGCTAGTGTGTGTGTGTGTGTGTGTGTGTGTGTGTGTGTGTGTGTGTGTGTGCGCCGGCTGANGTGTGTGTGTGTGTGTGTGTGTGTGTGTGTGTGTGTGTGTGTGTGTGTGCGCGCGCCGGCTGAGGCTGGAAAGAAGGACAAACCTATTCCCTTTTCCTAATGCCAGCACTTCAGATCCTTAAAGACAGTGTTTCGACCCCTTCTCGCTCAAGTCTTCTCTTCTCCCGCTCGTGTCCCTATTTCCCTCCGACGGTCTTCAAACTTAGTGGATGGTTCTATTAATTAGCATCTGCCTTTCTTTTCTTATAACCTTTTTCTTCTGTCTTAACCTAGTATTGCCTTTTTGGCTTTAAAATCCCTTATTTGTAGTCTTTTTCCAACCATTTTCACATATTTGCAAGTATGAGAATATAAGTAAAATGTATACAAATTGATGTACATATAAATTTCATGTGTGTTTATACACTGACATGTATACATATATACATGCATATATGCATATATACTTACACACATCCATATGTATATATGTATACTTTTTTGTTGTTATTTGGCCATTTCAGTTTGTTCTGACTAACCCTATTTGGGATTTTTCTTGGCAAAGATTAGAGTGGTTTGCCATTTCCTTCTTTAACTCGTTTTATAGATGGGGAAACTGAGGCCAACAAAGCTAAGTGACTTGCCCAGAGTCACACAGCTAGTAAGTGTCTGAGGGCAGATTTGAACTCAGGAAGATGGGTCTTCTTGATTCCAAGTCCAGTGTTCTATCTGCTGTGCCACCTAGCAGCGTATGTATGTATGTATGTATGTATGTATGTATGTATGTATGAATGGGTAGTAGGTATATGTATTCAGGCAAATGTGTGCATGCATACATATAATGTACATGCATGTGTGTATATATGTATATGTATAGGTATGTATATGCACACACATATTATATGTATATGTGCATATATAGTATGTATTCTATATGCTGTGCTATTTATATGTATATATAAATATAGGTATACTATATATAATATACTATATCTATATATAAAACATGTGTATATATGTACTATATAATATACTATATGTAATATATGTATATATAAAATATGTGTGTATATGCACCATATAATATACTATATGTACCATGTACACATAAAATACACACATATGTACTATATAACATGCTATGTGTACATATAAAACATGTGTGCTTATATGTATTATATAATACACTATATTTACCATATGTATATAAACATGTATACTACATGTAATACATGTATACAAGATGTGTGTATATGTACTGCATATAATATACTACATGTAATATATGTATATATAAAACATGTATACTATATATAATATGCTATATGTATTATAAAATATGTGTATGTGTACTACATGTAATATATGTATGTATGTACTATATGTAATATATAAAACATGTGTATATAATGTGTGTGTATATACTGCATATAATATACTATATGTAATATATTATGTATAAAACATGAATACTATATATAATATACTATATATATAATATGTACAATAGATAGATATATAGNAATGGGTGGTAGGTATATGTATTCAGGCAAATGTGTGCATGCATACATATAATGTACATGCATGTGTGTATATATGGATAGGTATGTATATGCACACACGTATTATATGTATATGTGCATATATAGTATGTATTCTATATGCTGTGCTATTTATATGTATATATAAATATAGGCATACTATATATAATATACTATATCTATATATAAAACATGTGTATATATGTACTATATAATATACTTTATGTAATATATGTATATATAAAAATATGTGTGTATATGCACTATATAATATACTATATGTACCATGTATACATAAAATACATACATATGTACTATATATAACATGCTATGTGTATATATAAAACATGTGTACTTATATGTATTATATAATACACTATATGCACCATGTGTATATAAAACATGTATACTACATGTAATACATGTATATAAGATGTGTGTATATGTACTGCATATAATATACTACATGTAATATATGTATGTATAAAACATGTATACTATATATAATATACTATATATATAATACATACAATAGATAGATATATAGATATACCCCCTCCCCAATTTCACTGGATCCCCATAATAGCCCTGTAAGGAAGACAGACAAGTATTGTTATCCTTCGTAGGACCACTGAGGTTGGGAGAAGTTAAATGACTTCACTAAGGTCACCCATCTGGACCGTGACAGCTTTGGTCTCCTGGCTCCCGTTTCAGGGATTTTTTTCTGCTACACCAAGGCTGCCGTCTTTATTTCTTGCCAATACCTTCCTACTTAGTGACTTTCCTCTCCTGGGAAAACGGAGGAAGAGACGATTGTTCTCCAGATTTCTAAAGCCTTTCTTTTTTGGGGGTGGGAGGGGTTCCTTCTTAGTGGAAGATCTCAAGGGGGAGCCTCAGGAGGGGAGTAAGATGGAAAATTTTTGAAAATCATCAGACTTAGAGTAAAAAATATTCCCAGGTCTGCCTACGCTCCATACAGACCAGTTAATCCACATTCATTTATTTGAGTCCAACGTTCTGTCCACAGGGAAGCCTTCGGTTGGTAATGATCTTCCCCTCAAACAATACATGTGAATCTATTCTGGACCCTCTTCATCATTCCCCTTCGTGGGCCCTGTGGGGCATCCACTCCCCCAGGAGATCATCAGAAGTGAGGACGGGTCTCTCAGTTATCTTCATTTTGAATATTCCCTCGTATGAAGGCTCTGTATGCAGTAGGCACACAATAAGTGTATATATCAGACTGTTTTGAATTTATGAGGGGGGCCCCCAACACAAATGCTTTTATGGCCCCTAAAGATAGACCCTGAACTTGCAAAGGAGCCAAGATGAGGTGTGGATGCTGGATACACGAGCCTCCGGGCAGTTCTGCTCCCTTTCTTTTTAGCTCTCTGGCAGGAGGGAGGCCTGTGGTGACAGGGGTGGGGTGCCCCAGGAAAAGCAAGGCCTGAGGGAAGAAGGGAAGGCCAGGAGAGGCCTCGAACCAACCAGGCCTCTCTGGGGCCCAGCCAAATACTTAGCCACATGGGATTGCATTTTCCTGCAGGAAACCGAATCCTATTTCAGGAATTCAGAAAAGGAATAGGCTGAACAGAGAAGGGGGACAACAGACCACTTTTGTCATAGAATCACAGAACTGGAAGGGGCCTTTACACTGAGAGCTCCTCGCAGCAAGGCCAGGGCATTTTTCTTTCTTTTGTATACTCGGTGCTTGGCACACGGGAAGCACTTCATAAAGTCCTTGTTGAGTGACTGAATGCCGTTCGATGTCCTCTGGACCAAATGATACCTGAACAGCGATCTCCTCTGGAACATCTGGTTAGTCATTAAAATTGGTTTTCCTCTTTCTTCTCCAATCCATCCTCCAAACTGATTTTCCTCTTAAAAAAAAAACAAAACAAAACCCTTTTCTTCTTGTCTTAGAACCATTGATCCTAAGGTAGAAGAATGGTAAGAACCAGGCAATGGAGGTCAAGTGACTTGCCCAGGGTCATAGAGCTAGGACGTGTCTGAGATCAGATTTGAATCCAGATCTTCCTGTCTCCAGACCTGACTCTCAATCCGCTGAGCCACCCAGCTGCCCCTAAACTGAATTTTCCAATTCAAAGACAGTTCCACTATTTTCTTCAGAAACTTTAGCGCATCTCTGTTCTCTTCAAATCAAACATGAACTCCTTTGCTCATCATTTAATGTCTGTCATCTTCTGACTTCGACCTCTCTTCCCAGACTGATTATACATCTCTCCCCTTTATACACTCTGCGTTCTATCAAAACTGGTCCACCCATGCATATGATACACTATTCTATTTCTTCTCCAGCCTTGTTCAGGCTGTCCTCACCATGCCTGCGATGCCCTCCCTTGTCACCTTCAATCTCTTGGAGTTTTTCTTCATGTCACTCCCAACAAGAAGCCTTTCTTGATTCCTCACCCTGCTCCCCTGCCACCCCCAGTTATTAGTGTCCCTCCTTATCATTGTGTGTTTGTTTTGCACATATTTCATATTTTCCCACCTCCTATTCAGATCCTCCCAATAAATTAAAAATTCCTTGAGGACAGGGACTGCTTTACTTTGTCTTTATATTGTTAGGCAGGGGGCAGCTAAAGGGCATGGTGAATAGAGTGCCAGGCCTGACGGCAGGAAGATTCCTTTTCCTGTGTTCAAATTTGGCCGCAGACACTTATAATCTGTGTGATCCTGGGCAAGTCACTTAACTCTACCTGCCTCACAACTTCCTATATCAGTGATGGGCAACCTTTTGAGCTTGGTGTGTCAAAATTCGCCAAAAAACCAAGCATAACTCGGGCAGTGTGTCACTTTGAGAAAAAAAAATAGAGTTTAAATAACAAAAATGTATAATTATAATACATAACTATATTTAATAAACCAAAATAGGTAAATTAATATAGGTAGAATTGTCATCTATAGTGCACAGAGTGTCTAAACTATACTAGAGCAAATGTTTCATCCTTGGCATGCAGCCCCATACTTCTCCGTATGAGGCCGCGAGTCATTGAAAATGGCTACGTGTGTCATAGATTTGCCATCACCATCCTATATTTTCCATTTTTCAGAGCTATCCCTTGTAATAAATAATAAAAAAAAAGAAAGGGAAGGGAAAAATTTTTCAGCAAAACTAACATACACATTAACCAGGTGTACTGGGCATCCCAAAAGTTTTGGTGCAGTTCCAAGTCTCTTAAAACCACACTAAGACTTTTGGGATACCCTGTATCTAGTGTTCCACATCCATGACCTCCTTTCACCTTTGCACAGTAAAGAGGAAGATTTATTTCTTTATCTTTTCTCTATGCCCAAGCTTAGTAATTGTAATCATGCAGAATTCAGCTTGGGGCTTTTGTTCTCTCTCTCTCTCTCTCTCTCTCTCTCTCTCTCTCTCTCTCTCTCTCTCTCTCTCTCTCTCTCTCTGTGTGTGTGTGTGTGTGTGCATTTTGCTATCTATATAAAACAGTGTATATAAAACATATATATATAAAAGGTCTCGAGATAATATATATGTAAAGTATTTTGCAAGCCTTAAAAGGTTAAAAATGTAGTTATTTTTGTTAGTTATTATTATCATACTCTTCTTAGCTGTGTGCCCCAGGAAAAGTCACTTAACACTGCTTGTCTCAGTTTCCCCATCTGTAAAATGAGCTGAAGAAGGAAATGGCAGAAACTACTCCAGAATCTTTGCCAAGAAAACCCTAAATGGGGGCACGAAGAGTCAGACGACCCAAATGACTAAACAACAATATTTTTATAGTTATTTTTGTGGTTCTGCTTACTTTATCTTGTATCAGTTCCTATAAGTCTTCCCATGTTTCCATGAGTTCTTCATGTTCATCAATTTTTTAAAACTCATACCTTCCATCTTAGATTCAATCCTAGGTCAAAGAGCAAGAAAGGCTAGGCAATGGGGATTAAGTGACTTGCCCAGGTCACATAGCTGGGAAGTGTCTGAGGCCAGGACCTCCATCTCCAGCCTGGCTCTCTATCCACTGAGCCTCCTGGCTACCCCTGATGTTCATCATTTCTTTAGTGCCCACTAGTATTTCATTCTATTCTTGTACCACAAATGGTTTACCTGTTCTTCCCCAATCAGAAGTAATCTGCTTTGGTTCCAGTTCTTTGCTACTACAAAGAAACGCTGCTGTGAATATTTTGGTATGCAAAGAACTTCAAAGCTTTCCTTTTTACCCAACTTTCCAAAATGAATTTGTCTATACCCGGAGTCTCTATGGCTAACTTTTCTATTCAGCTGGAGTGAAGGGAACAAGCATGTTGTAGGACCTGGAAACAGGGCCAGGCAGGCCAGGCCTGTGCACAGTGACACAGATTTATGCATTCTTTTTATTGCAATCATTATCCAAACAATAGCATTGCGGATCTTTCTATTTGGGAAGGATTCTCCAGCTGTTCTTCATTACCAGATGGTCTCACTCTGGAATTTTCATCTGGTTTCTGCACTACCCACTACCAAGAAATAAATTTGGCCCAACCTTTAAACCACCAAAGACAGAAATACAGAGGAATCTAGTGCCTTCGTAATGGAGGATTCGATTTGTTTGTAAATCATCATCACTGTGTGCAGCCTGGCGAAGGAGCTGCCCTCTCCCAGGGGGCCCCTCTGATAGAATTCCCAAAAATGTAAACTGACTTCATCCATGGCTCCTTACACAAGCTCTGGAGATGAGCCTTCATCTGCTTGATATTCCTCCTGGCCTCAGAAATGCGCAGAAGGCAGGAAAGCCTCCGTGCAGACTTCTCCCTGAATTTTAACTTGATCCAAACACAATCATAGTCAGAACAGAGAACTCTCCCATGGTTGGCAGACTCTGGCAGATGCTGGCTCCGAAACGCTGAATTCTAAGACTAGAAAAGTGCCTCACAGATAACCTATGAACATAGATTCAAAGTTGGAAGGGAGAAAAGAGGTCATCCAGTCCCCTTCCCTGATGAAACAGATACAGACACTGAGACATTGAAAAATCAAGAAACGTGCCCCAGGTTACACTGGTAAATTATTGAAAGAACCAGGAGAATTCACACCCTGATCCTCTGAACCCCAAATCAAGCGCTGTTTTCATTAGACTATGGCTTGGATTATGGGTTCTTATGGGTTCTTAACCTGTGTCATGGATCCCTTTGGCAATCTGGTGAAGTCTATGGAGCCCTTCCCCAAATAATTTTTTAAATATATAAAATAAAATACATAGGATGACAAAGGAAAACAATTCTATTGAGTCACAGTTATCAAAATAAAAAAAAAAAAACTCAACAAATGCAAATCTGTGGACCCAAGGCTAAGACTTCCGGCTCCAGAGTGTAGAGGTGACCTGTCCAAGTTCAGAGCTGGGGGTGGCAGATAAGGATTGGTTCCAGAAGGAAGAGCCCAGACAAGAGAACAATGAGAGGTCAAAGGAGAGAAGAGATCCCTGTGGTTTCCATTTTCCAAGCTCCTCTAACTGAACTCCATCTAGTCCAATGTGTCCCAACCTCATATCCTCAGGAAATTTTTACTGGCCAACAAAACTTTTACTGTCAGAAGCCTTTTCTTCTTAAAAACCTATAAATGGATTCCTCCTTCGAGCATTGAAGGTTCGCCGTGAAGATAAGGAATTCAGCTTGTTTTGTTTGACCCCAGTGGGCAGAACTAGCAACAGTGGGTGGAAGTTGCAGAGACAGATTTTGGCTCTATATAAGGAAAAACCTTCACAGCAATTAGAGCTGTCTCAGAGTAAGATGGGTTGCTTTGGGATGCACCCCTAATCAATCAACAACAAACTTTTACCAATGCATGCTATGAGCTGGGCACTGTGCTAGGCACTGGGATAGATACACAGACAATAATAAAAGCTTCAGCCCTCAAGGAATTTCCAATCTAGCTGGGAAAGACGATATGTTCACATATCGGTATAAACCAAGTTGATTTACTTACAGGGTCATTTTTGGGGGGCTTGGGAGGGAAAGCAACTGAAGGAAAGTAGAAAGTGGAATTTGAACTGAGTCTTGAAGAAAATTAGAGCCAGAGTGAAAGGAAGGGTACATTTTGGACACTGTTGTTGATCTGTTGTTCCAGTTGTACCTCACTCTTTGTGATTCCTTTTGAGGTTTTTTGGGCAGATGTACTAGAATGGTTTGCCATTTATTTCTCCATCTTATTTTATAGACGAACTGGGATAAATGACTTGCCTAGGGTCACATAGCTAGTAAGTGTCTGAGGCTGGATTTGAACTCAGGATGATGAGTCTTTCTGTTCCAGGCCCGGCACTCTATCCACCGTACCACCTAGGATGAGGGAGAGCCAATTTGAAGACATGGAGAAATGAGATGGAAAGTAGTTATATGAGAAATATCATAAAGGCCAATTTAGCTGAATAATGATATACTGAAGAGTTTAAATCTGGATTTGAACTCAGATCTTCCTGATTCCAGGCTCAGCCCTCTATCTATTGAACTACCTCACTGCCTCCTAGGGATACAGAGTTTTAGTGACTTGCCCAAGGTCACAAAGGTTACAAAGGTAGGCTGGGAGACATGTATGAAGAGTTCTTCTTGCAGAAGCCCAATAGCCACTTGTTAGCTCTCTAGAGCAGATTGCTGCTCAGGTCTACGCAGAAAATGGGAACCTTTGAGATCCTCTCCAGTTCTGATATTCTATTCTCTAATTATGCTCCTCTTCCCTGGTTGCTATTTCTCTTGCTTTTGGTTTCAATGAGTCAATTAGCATTTATTAAGTGTCTGCTCCTGGGCAGGTCCTGTACAGATGGACAGAAATGACCATTTGTCCTCAAGAAGCTGACCATCCATATGGGCAAACATCATGCTGAAATATATAACGAGTCACCTTACCCACAGATACAAAGTGATTTGGGTAGAGGGTCTAGCAGTTGGGGAAGGAATCAGGAAAGACATGGAAGAGTTTGCAATTGATCTTATTCTCTTCCTTACCTCCCATCCTTATCCTCAGGAACCATGGAGAGCCACTGGGTCTTTGGAAGTCAGAATGGCATGACGGAGAGAATATGTTTTAGCAATCCATAGTGTAATATGAAGACTCTGACTGACTTTTTTTGGTGACTTGCCCAGGGTCACACAGATGGGAAGTGTCTGAGGTCTGATTTGAACCCATAGACCTCGCATCTCTGGGTCTGGCTCTCAATCCACTGAGCCACCCAACTGCCTCCTGCTATAGCTATTCTAAAGGAGAAGAGATAGGTGAGAGGGACTTGGACCTGTGATTGCACTGGTATAAGAAACTCCTTCCACCAATGCAAGGTCACCCCTTCTCTCTGCAAGGCTTCATAAGATTGTTCACGTACGAAAATGAATAATATGGGAGGCAACTGGGTTCCCAGGGCTTTATGGAGGTGGCAAACGGGTCTAGCCTCTTTAGGGACTCATGTACTGTCAGGGGTATATCATATATAAGCTTTGGGGGGTAACTGGGTGACTCAGTGGATTGAGAGCCAGGTCTAGAGACCGGAGGTCCTAGGTTCAAATTTGAACCTAGCCCTTACTGCACTTCTGCCCTGGAACCAATACATAGTACTGATTCTAAGATGGAAGGTAAGGGTTTAAAAAATGAATAATATGGAAATATGTTTTCATAAGATTATTCACTTACAAAATGAATAATTTAGAAATATGTTTTGCATGATAATACATGTACAACCCAGACTGAATTGCTTGTCAACTCCAGGATGGGGCAGAGAAAAAGGGAGGGAGACAACATTACTCATATAACTTTGGAAAACTTATGTGGAATTTTGTTATTAAAATAAAATAACAAATAAAGTTTAAAAAAAGAAAGGTTGCCTGAAACATTGGAAAGTAAAACGACTTGCCCGGGTTCACTCAGCCAGGATATATCAGAGGCCGGAGTAGAACCCAGATTTTAATGGTCCTGAGATCAGCTCTCTATTTCCTATATTAGGCTGCCTTTGAGGCTAGATGCCTTGGAGAATCTAGAGGGACACGATGGGGGCTTTTCTCTTCTCTCCAGCCTTCTAGATCCTAAATTGTACTTAAACTCCTTGTCATACAACAAAACCACAGTATAGCCCTGATGCAATGCTACTAGTATCTAGCCCGCATCCCTTGGCCATCTGACCCTCAGAATGACCCTATTACATGTCTAGACCCTGCTTTTTTTCCTCTGTAAAATAAGTAGATGTTTGTTACAATTCCTCAGAGCTCTGAGGTTATCATATATAATTAATCGGAACTAGAATTCAAATAGGTAATAGCATCATACCCATTTTATGGCTTAACGAAACTGATGTACAGAAAAGTTAAATAATTTGCCCAAAGTTGCAGACAGTTCTCCAAGGCCCCGAGGCCACTGGACACCTCGCCCATCCACATTATGCCTTGTCCTATTCCCCAGCAATTTGGATTCAGCAGATAAAATTGGAATTGGCTGCTTTGAAAGAGAAGAAAGGCTTCAGTGGGGATCAGAATGACTGCTGTGAGAGTCAGAGCAATTGGGCCATGGTTTGGCCCACTGTGCAGAAAGAACCATGCTGAAAACTTTTGGAAATGAAGCAAAAATGAGCCTTGGTTTTGAAAGGAGAAAGTCTTTGGAAATAGAAATGAAAGCAGTCCCATTTTAGACTTTTGCTCCAAAGTGGCCACCCAAGATCTTGCTACCTTTCTTGCTTCTCTGCTACCTGTGCTAGCTAGCCCACCTGGGCCCTCTGGAGCCAACCCTTCCATCAAACAAGCCTGCCATCCCCAGGCTGACTGCCCCCAACGAGAGAAGCTTTTAGTCCCACCCAGTGCTTCCAAGTAGACTGGAAGTGAGTCTTGGGGTCAACATTGGGAGGCAGCTTTGTAGACTATTAGACTGACTGCTTCCACAATGGCCTGTTGGGTTTACCAAGGGCTTTACATACAATTTTTTATTTGGGCCTCAAAACAATCCTATTAGGTAAGAGGGCAAGGCAGGCATTATCCCCATTTTTCAGATAAGGAAATGGATTCATAGGGTTTAAACAACTTGCCTGTGGTCACACAGCTAGCAGATGCCAATGCTAGATTTCAAACCCAGATTTTTTGACCCCAAATTCAATGGTTTTCTCACTGTGCTATGTGGAAAGAGAGATGAATTGGGAGCCAAAGAACTTGAGTTCAAATTCTGGCTCTATTGCTTACCATCCCTGGGTCCTCATGCGAGTGAGTTAAATCTTCTTACCCTCTGAAGTCACTCTTATTTTTATGTACTGGTTACTTTTCATTTCTTCAGATGTTTGAACTTCAGATATTTGAACTATCCAGTGACTCCTTTTTAAAAACCTTTACCTCTGTCTTAGAAGCACTTGAATCCAAGGCAGAAGAATGTCGAGTGCTAGGCAATTGGCATTAAATGACTTGTTCAGGGACACACAGTTAGGAAGTCTTTGATGTCAGATTTGAATCCAGGTCCTTCTGACTCCAGCCTATGCGCTCTATTCACCTAGATGCCCTCTACCTGGTGATTCTTTAAGTCTTCTAGAAACCAGTTTGTTTCCTTTAAATAAGTTAAGTATTTATATAACCAGCTTTAAGCAGTATTATACACTTGAAAAAGTTTTCAAATATATGTGTATACTTGGATAGAAATATTTTGCTTGTACTGAAATTTTATATTTAGATTATTACTTCTCCAGGTACATATTTTTGAACTTTAGTTCTTCATTTGTACATATAGTTTGCATAATAAATTTTGTAAGTTGAAAAAAAATATGGATGCAGTTAGGTAACACAGTGAATAGAGCACCAGACCTGGAGTCAAGGAGACCTGAATTCAAATCCAGCCCCAGATACTTACTAGTTGAGTGACCGTGGGCAAGTCACAGCTGATGTCCAGGCAAAAGGACCCACTGGAGAAGGAAATGATGAGCCACTCCAGTACCCTTACTAAGAAAACTCCATGGAGTCACAAATAATTGGGCATGACCAAATGACTGAAGAACAGCCGCAACAACAAAAACAAGAGGAAGATGGGGTGGGAGGTAGAAGGGAAACAAGCAGCCTAGATGGTGTTCTATGGAGTGCAAGACATTTTTGCTCAAAATATCGCTTTTGAGATGATGTATTATGAGGTTGAAATTGAATTGCATGACTGCCTCCCCTCATCTGCTTGTGTGGTGGATGAGACATGCCACCTCGCAGCTCTGGGGGTCTCTAAAGGCTTACATTCACATGACAGAGTCCAAGAAGCAGCCCAGTACTCCAAGGTCTCATGTCTGATCAAATCTGAGACCCTTCTTACTGGGGTAGTGGATGGAACATTGGACTTAATGTAAGGAAGATCTAGGTGCATATTCTGCCTCTGATATTTGTGAGGAATGTGACATGGGTAAGTCACTCAATTCTATTGAGTCTCAGTTTCCTTATCTGTAAAGGAAGGACTTCCATGACCCTTTCAGGTCTAAAATGATGACCTTTTGATATTCCGGGTCACTGGAGTAAGGGCAGGGGTTTCAGCAAACTCATTTCCCAGTGCTAGGGGTAGATATAAAGAAAAACCAGTGACGGACTAAATTATTTGTTTTAGAAAAGGGTTTTTCTAAAGTATTTGGATTCTTTAAAGAAAAAAAATACTTTTTAAAACCCTTACTTTCCATTTTAGCATCAATACTATGTATTAGTTCTAAGGCAAAAGAACAGTAAGGGATTTGGATTCTTTTTTTTTTTTTTAACTTTGCCTTCCATCTTAGAATCAATACTATGTATTGGTTCTAAGGCAGAAGAAATGGTAAGGACTAGGCAATGGGGGTTAAGTGACTTGCTCAAGGTCACACAGCCAAGAAATATCTAAAGTAAGATTTGAACACAGGACCTCCCATCTCCAGGACTCTATCCACTGAGCCACCTTTCTTTCCCCTTACTTGGATTATTTTTAACAGATAGCTCCCTCACTTTGATAAGCTGATAGTTCTCTTCAATGTGGCTACCTCTGTGGCTGTAAGTCACAACTCGGGCTGTTCATTTCTCTCCTGGATGATTTCTTCTCCTCCTTTCCCATCTCTCCCCCACAGAGTATTTACCTAATGTGCTGCAGGTCTCCTAATATTTTAATATTCTATAGATTCTAGGATAGCCCTTGGACTGCCCATATTCTCTTTCTTGCCAAAGGACTACCTGGTTTGCCCACCTCCTTTTCTAGGCTTAGATGTCCACCAAAGCTCAGTTTACAGAATTTAAATGAAATCACAGCTTGTCAAGAGAACATTAATCATGGCAAGGTGGTATTGCCTTCCTATTCAATTCAATAGACATTTCTTGATTACCAGCTATTGCAAGGTACATTCTTAGGCAATGGGCTTACAAAGAAAGCAAACAAAGAGCCAGACAAACCCAAAAGTTTCTGCTCTTGAGAAGTTTCCATATAACTGGGTGGATAAAGCTTCTCATGGGATCATAGATTTAGAACACAAAAGGATCTCAGAGATCATTTAGTCCAGTGATTCCCAAAGTGGGTGCCACCACCCCCTAGTGGGTGCTGCAGTGATCCAGGGAGGTGGTGATGGCCACAGGTGCATTTAGGGGCAGTGAATAACTGTAAGGGTGTGGTGATAGTATGTGACAGGGGGCTAAGTAATATTTTTTCTGGAAAGGGGGCGGTAGGCCAAAAAAGTTTGGGAACCACTGATTCTAATCCTTTTATAGAAGAAGAAACCAAGAACTCAGGAGGTTATGTGACTTGTCCAAAGTCTCACAAACAGCAAGTATCAGAGGCAGAATTGAAACCTAGGGCTTTTGGCTGGAGATCCAGGGTTCTTCCCTTTGTCCCACACTGCTCATCCCAGAGATTGCCTGGTAAGCCTTTTCACAAGTCTGTCCCTGCAGGAGAGTGGCTGGTTTCCCCCTCCAAAGTTCTTTTCAGATTCAGTGGGTTTTCTGTAATCTTTTCCAGATGGCAATAAGAAGAACTAGAGCCCAGGACTAAACCAATGCACATCTCTTCTGTGTAGGTCTAACCATGTAAGTCTTTATTTTCAGCCTCTGACTCATCTAAATCAAACCAACAGAGAAAGGAATTGAAGGCCCAGCCCATTCTTTTCCTACAAAGCCCTTTGACAGGAAGAGCCGAAAGCAAGAAGGGCATGGGATATGAAGGTCCTCTAATACTCAGGAACTTCTGGGATATCTTGTTTTTTCCTGCTGAAAGGAATTCTGTGACAGGAACACTTTCTCTCTCACACTACAGCAGAATATCTGAGGAGAAGGGATGTCATGAATTAGTAGACCAAACATTTAACTTTGCAAGATCTCTTTTAAGCTGAGACTTTGACATCTTGACTGCTCTATCCCAGGGAACTGAGGCTGCTGTGGAAGGTACTGAAATCTCTGGCCCTTCAGATTCCCTAGTTGCCTCCTTGAAAACACCAGTAATAAAGATGCCATTTTTTCCCCTCAAAAACCCTCACCTTCTATCTTAGAATCAATAGTGTGTATTGGTTCCAAGGTAGAAAAGCACTAAGGGGTAGGGCAGTGGAGATTAAGTGATTTGCTCAGGGATACACATCTTGGAAGTGTCTAAGGTCAAATTTGAACCCAGGACTTCCCAACTCTAGGACTTGTGCTCTGTCCACTGAGCCACCTAGCTTCCCCCCTGCTTTATTATTTGTTTCTTGAAATGTTCATTTTGCCTCAGGAATCTGTCCATGTAGAAGAATATCAGATCATGGGAATAAATCAGAAGAAACAGGTCCACTATGCTTCTCTTCATGCCTGTGATTGATATGATTTCTTCCTTGTTAAGCTTTACTGCTGTAGGTTTTGTCAGCTACTCATCCAATCCTTCTGTGCTAGGCAATGGTGATAGGCTCCAAGGGAAGTCAACCAATCAATCAATAAACATTTATTCAGTGTCCGCTATGTGCCAGGCATGGTGCTAAGCGCTAGGAATACAAAAAGAAGCAAAAAAGCCATTCTTGCCCTCAAGGTGTTTACAATCTAGTGGCAGTGGGACCGGATTCCATCATTCAAGTCAGAAATGGAATCAATGGTAGAGAGCTGAATCTTACCAAACCTTCAAGAGGAAAGCTAACAGAAGATCTCCTAAAATGCATTTAAGAGAGACAGAATGTCAAAAATTGGGGAGATAAAAGTTTTGCTTTCCCTTGCCTTCCCCATAACACATCTAGAGCCCATAGAACATGAGCTGTTTGGGGGCAGGAACTTTTATTTTTTATATATAGCAATCCCTCACCTACTGGGGGAGTTATGTTCTAGAAAGCCCCACAATAGGTGAAAATAGCAGTGTTATATTTGTATATATTGAAGTAGTGGTGTTATTTTTATTTTATTATATATATAATACGTATGTTATGTATATATTTAAGGCTTTATAAACCCTTCCCAACTCCCCTATAAACCTTTTTTCCACTCTTATTAATCTACAGTCACTGAGCCAATCAGTGCCCAGGAATAAGAATACAGCACTGTGGTTGGTCGCCTTTCATTCCATCAGCCAATAGTGTGCTGATAATGTAACTCTGCAATGCAGAATTAGATATATTTTTTAAGACACAGTGAAGTCATGATAAGTGAACCAAGGTATAGGGAAGGATGACTGTATATTCCCAGGACATCACACAGTGTCTAGCACATAATAAGTCCTTAATAAATGGTTTGCCTATCAATTTATTGGTTGATTCTGGGTGCCACATTCTAAGAAGGGCACTGACAAACTATAATATGTTTGGAAAAGAATGACATGATGATGAAAAGACTGGAGAACACATCATTGGAGGAGCTGAGAATATTCTGCCTGAAGAAAAGAAGACTGGAAGGTAGGAGGTAGAGGATACTTGATAGCTCCTTTCAAGTATTTAAAGGATTGTCATGTAAAAGAGGATGCAGTTTGGTGGTGTGGTGGATAGAGTGCAAACCTGCAGTCAAGACTCTTCTTCCTAAGTTCAAATCTGACCTCAAACTAGCCGTGTGACTTTGGGAAAATCATGAAACTCTATTGGCTTCAGTTTTATCATCTGTAAAAGGAGCTGGAGAAGGAAATGGCAAGCCACTCCAATATCTTTGCTAAGAAAAACTTAAATGGGGTCAAAAAACCCCTACTCACTCTGGTAATGTGCCCAATACCTCATGCCAAAGTCTACTTAGAATGGCTTCACCTGTCTTTCTGTCATTCTAGGTCTATTTATTCCCTTAAGATCTAGCTTGGAACTTCTTAATTCTAGGAAACCTCTCCCAATACATGCAACCAGTTGTCATATGCTGCCTTCCTCTACAACTTTTCTCATATCTGTTTCTTTTTCTGTATTCACACAATTATCCCCCTAGTCCAGTGATGGAGAATCTTTTAGAGACTGAGTGCCCAGAACTGCAACCTTCATGCTGCATGCAAGCCGCACCCCCTTCTTACTCTAGATAGGGGAGGGACAAAGTGCTACCTTTGGGCTGCTGGGCAGAGGTGTGGGTGATGGGAGAAATGTCCTCAGGCTCAGTGAGACAGGGAAGGGAGCAGCCCCTTCTGGCATGTGTGCCATAGGTTCACTAACACAGCCATAGTCTCTTTGTCTCTTTGTCTCAAGTCTTTCTCAATTGGATGTGACTGAAAAGATCCAACAACAACAGGGACAGCATGTAGTATTAGACCTTCTCTACTTATTCCTGTAAGTCAAAACCAGAAGCACTGAGTGAAACTACAGAGTTATATTACTCTTAATATAAGGAAAAGTTCCTAACAATTAAACCTGCTACCAGAGTGGAATATATGGCTGCCTTTGGAGGTGGCAAATTTCCATTCATTGAAGACCTTAAACAGAGTCTGGATGGCTTCTTGTCATGAACACTATAGAAGAGACTCGTGCTCTGGTAGGGAATGAACTAGATGACTATTCAAGTCCTTTCCATCCTTAAAATTCCGTGTTATCTTTGCTGTGAATTAAAGAGCTGATCCAATGACGAACTGAACAATGCCCTCTTATGTCAAGCATATCAAAGCCACAAGGCTCTCTTAGTCTAGGATTCAGGGTCTTCTAATCACATACTTCTTCTGCAGGAGCCTCTTTATTCTGTAACATGAGTAATCCTCCAGCCAAAGCAATCACTGACTCACTTTGGTAATGTGCCCGATGCCTTATGTTAAAAGTCTACATGGGATGCCCTCACCTGTCTCTCTCGCATTCTAGGACTATTTATTCATTTAAGAACTAGTTTGGAGCATCTTAATTCTAGGAAACTTCTCCAGCTAAATCCATCATGCTCCAAACTCTGCTTTTTTCTTTACTCTATACCCCTTTCAACTAAGGTGTCTTTACATGTATTCACATACCGCTTTGTCTCTCCCTAAACAAAAAGGAAAATTCTTGGAGAACAGAGGCTACACTATCTTCTCATTTTGCATTCCCTTGTGCCTTCATTCCATCTATTTATTTATTTTTCAGTTACATGTAGAAACAATTTTTGACAATTGTTTTCTGACCTTTGAAGATTCAGATTTTCTTCCTTCTTCTCCCTCTCATGGCAATAAATAGTCTCATCTAGGTTATACCAGCGCTTTCCTGCAATACATTTGTACCTTCTTTCCACCCAATGATGCTTAGCAAAGTGCCAAACCCATGGTAGATACTCAAAAGTTGCCTTGATGGAGGATAAAACTGTAGCAAAGCTCAATTTGTACAGTTTTGAAAACCAACACCAAGATGGCATAAACTCAGTCATGTTTTGCTAGGGTTTTTCTATTTCTTGATATTTTAAAGGGCCCCATGCCACCATACTCATACATACATTTCTGGGAGAAATAGATAAGAGGCCGAAAAGAACAGGTTTTTTTTCCTGGCCCCCCAACAGAGTGAAAAACCAAAGTCCTACACATAGGACCTTTGTACCAAGTCACCAAATGAGGGCTATGGCTCTATGAGGGACCAAGGTCTAAGCCCAAGGCATATGTGATCAACCAATGGTAGAGTGGGAAATAGAAGCTATAAGGTTCCTATCTCACCATTCCCACAATAGCCAATCATGGAGCTTGTCTCAAATATAACCTACCTACTCCAATTCCCCCCACCCCCAGTAATCTCTCACCCTGCAAATTGCCAACCTCCCCCTGATGCACCTCCAGGACATTTATAGCCCAGCTACTACTCCAGCTACACAAATATCAGTGGGAAAATCCCTATATTCTCTGCCCCCAGATTATCTATTGGAAGCCACAGGTACTACACACTCAAGAGTCTGGCTTTGGGCTCCACAAGTAAGAACCCCACCTCCCCATTTTTATTTTGGATGGGACATAGTGAGTGATACAGGATGTGCTCGCATGGATGGGCTGTGGTGTTCCCTGCAGATCTCATTGCATTATCTGCTCCTGCTCCCAATCCCAATCTGTTGTAAACTTTCCTATTAGACTGGAGGGCAACCACCATCTTTTGTCATACGGGTTCAAACCTTGGTGTCGTCACCAATTTCTCACTCTTCTTCACCCCACTCATACGATCACTTGCCATATACTGTCTAACATTATAATATTTCTCGACTGCTCTTTTCCTTTTCTATATTCACACAGTTATCTCCCTAGTTAATCTTCCTGTCTCAAGTTTCTCCCACTTTCTACCCTTCCTCCACAAAACTGTCAAAGTGATATATTTAAAGGGCAGGTTTGACCATGTGACTCCCCTACTCAATAAACTACAGTGGCCCCCTATTGATTCTAGAGTCAAATGTAATTCATCTTCTTGAAATTCGTCCTTTTTGAAATGTTTATTGTTTGTATAAAATTTAAATGTATGTGTATTAGTAATACAAATGTATTAGTACATGCATATAATTTATTTAAAATTAAATATATAGGGGGCAGCTAGGTGGTTCTGTGGATAGAGAATGAGGCCCTAGAAATAGAAGGTTATGGGTTCAAATGTGGCCTCAGACATTTCCTAGTTGGGTGATTCTGGACAAGTCATTTAACCCTCCTTGCCTATCCCTTACTACTCTTCTTCCTTAGAAACATTACATAGAATTGATTCTAAGATGGAAAGTTAGGGTTTAAAAGAAAAGTAAGTATACTTACATGTTCTTATACTTTCAAAAAATTTTACTTCCAAGTTGGCATGATCAAAAAAGTTTAGTAGCTACTGCTTTATGCCATCAATTACTTTTCCAGAGATATCATTGAATTCACTTTTTAAACTTTGCTACTCTTGATATTGCTGGAAGAAATAATAATATTAATAGCCAACATAAAGCACTTTAAGATTTGTAAAATGTCATACACATATTTCCTCATTTAATCCTTATAAGCCTTTAAGACAGCTATTGTGATTATTGCTATTTTATAGATGAGGAAACTAAGCTTGAGAGGTTAAGTGACTTTGCCAAGGATACAGAGCTACTAAATATCTGAGTTCAAATTTGAACTCATATCTTCCTGACTCTAGGTCAAGTGCTATTTTTCTTGAACCTATCGGGAAAATCAGACCTAAAGGCAGCAGATCTTTGAGTAGTCCTGAAAGGAGGTATAGGACAAAATCATTTCTTTGTTTGTTCTTTGGCAATTAATTTGCTTTTCCCAAGTTAAGCCTAGGGGCCTGGGTTAACATTTTGCCCCTTTGTGACATGGATTTTTGTCGATTGTTATTAAGTTAATTAATAATTTGATAATTCTAAAATTGTGGAATAAAAAGAGATAAAACTAAGAAAAAAGATCTCTTCCAACTAAAATTGTATGATCCCATGAGAAGTCACGAGGAAGATGAGAAGAGAAAGGTGAGAGGTTTCCAATACTGCACCAGAGCAGAGAAGAAAATTGCCTCTCGACCTGCAGTTGTCCATTATTACTATCTCAGCTAATGGAACAGCAGATGTCATGTCAGTTCACCAGTGTTTAATTTTGTTGGTATTTTTTTCCATCCTACCACTATGTTATTTTAAAAGTACTTTCTCATGGCACTGAGCCCAATTTGCCAAGAGGCAAATGCAGAGAGGACTGAGGGGGTATTTTTATACCACCTGGGTGGACATGTGCCAATATGTGCAGAGAATGAATACCAACCAGGTGCTCCACTAGCTGCTGCATGGCGAGAGGCAGTGTGCCGAGTGCAAGTGGGGTGTGTAGGAGAAACCTTTGAATGACACACTGAAATGCCTCTGCCAAGAATGGGGTCACCAAAGATCCACTGGGAAAATGAGAAGGTCATCGTCACAGACCATTTATTGCATCTTTCTCAGCAATAATGGCTGTACCATTTAAGCAAAGAGCAGTATTTGTAGCTGCCTAGAATCAGTCTCTTTGAGTTGGAATACATGTCAGGGATCAACTTATTGAATTACCATCTTAAATATGCATCACATGTTCAGCAAGCAGGCTTGAATTGATAATTAATTTATGAAATTATGAAATGGGGGCAGGCACACTTGGTTCTTTGGATACTCAGTGGGAAAGATCACAATGGCAATGGGATGTAATCATCCTTTAATAAAACATAGATGATTAGAGGGCCAGGCCTGGAGTCAGGAGGGCAAGAGTTCAAATCTGGTCTCAGACACTTGTTGGTTATGTGACCCTGGGCAAGTCACTTAACCCTAATTGCCTAGCCCTCACTGCTCCTCTGCCTTAGAATCAATCCTTACTATCGTATTATTATTACAATAATAATTACATATTATTACTCTAAGACAGAAGTAAGGTTTTTTTTAAAGGCTTTAAAAAGGCATATGTTCTTTATGTGGTGGCAAAGAACTGGAAATTGAGGGGATATCCATCAATTGGGGAATAGCTGAACAAATTGTGGTACATGTTGATGATAGAATTCTAGTGTGCTATAAGAAATGATAAGCAGGATGATTTCAGAAAAAGCGGGAAAGATCTGCAGGAACTGATGCAGAGCAAAGTAAGCAGAACTGGGAGAACATTGTTCACAATAATAGAAATATTAGATGCCGATCCTCTGCGGAAACTTGGTGACTTTCAGCAATGGAATGATCTGGCACGATCCTGAAAGATTTATGATGAGGAATGCTGTTCACCTGCAGAGAAGGAACTGTTGGAGTCCGTCTTTCACATCAGTATATCTTTGGTTTTATTTTGGGGTTTTGATTATGTAGACTTTGCTCTCACAACAATGACCAATGTAGAAGTGTGTTTTGTATGACTTAAAAAAATGTTTTATAAAAAAAGGCATAAGGAGCAGCTGGGTGGCTCAGTGGATAGAAAGCCAGGCCTCTAGACAGAAGGTCCTGGGTTCAAGTCTGGCATCAGACACTTCCTAGCTGGGTGATCTGGGGCAAACCACTTGACACCCATTGCCTAGTCCTTACCGTTCTTCTGCCTTAGAACCAGTATATAGTATTGAAGCTGAGACAAAGTGAGGGTTTAAAAAAATAATTTTTTTTTAAAAATAAGGCATATACCATCTTACACCTAGCAGATTGGCCAATGAGAAAGCAAAGGAAAGTGATAAATGTTGGAGAGAATGTGGCAAAATTGGGACACTAATGCATTGCTGGTGGAGTTGTGAATTGATCCAACCATTCTGGGGGGCAATTTGGAATTATACCCAAAGGGCTTTAAAATACTGCCTACCCTTTCATCCAGCCATACCATTGCTTGGATTATACCCCAAAGAGATAATGAGGAAAAAGACTTGTAAGAAAATATTTAGAGCTGTGCTCTTTGTGGTGGCAAAAAATTGGAAAATGAGAGAATGTCCTTCGATTGGGGAATGGCTGAACAAATTGTGGTATATGCTGGTGATGGAATACTATTGTGCTAAAAGGAATAATCAACACAACCTATATCATATTACCTGCTTTCTTGGGGAGGGGGGAAGGATGGGAGAGAAGGGAAAAAAGAATGAGACAGATTTTTGGATATAGTTGATGTGAGAATTTGGGGGCCTTGGGGGGTAAGCATGTTTATTATAACTTATTACACATTTATAACGGAGCATATGTATCATATTATTATTATGTTATATGTAAAAATAGTAACTCAAAAATATTTTTTAAAGAATCAGGCACAGAGGGTGTTGGGGAAAACAGCACAGAAAGTATGAGATAAATAGCAAAAGGAAAATATGATTGAGAAAAGAGATAGGATGAAGGAAAACAGGCAGTGTGAGGAAGAGGAGAAAGGGGGTGAGGCACAAAGTATCTCACTCATGTAACCATGACTCAGAGCTGAGAACACTCAGCAGCATAGACAGGATGGAGAGGGAAGAGGGCTTGGGGAGGAGGAGTATGAGGTTCATCCATTTTTATAGGTGTTTTTTGAGAAACAGACCAACTCCTATTGATTCCCCCTTAGGGATAGTTTGTTAACATATCCAAATCATTTCAAATTGTCAGTAAAACTTTAAAGTTAATGTGTCCACATCTCAAATTATCAGCACCATTTGGTGATCTGCTGGTCTATACTGCAAGAAGTGTGGAATTTGTCCAGGATTTTCATATCATTGGACCAAAAGACCCTGATGGCAGCACCTTGTAGGCTTCCCCTGATGCAGCACATATTACCAGGATGTGATTTTGGGTTAAGGTGTGATACGGTTTCTAAATTATGCTTCTTTGATCTTTGAGATGGTTTGTCTATGACTTCCAGGTTCCTCTTTGCAGTCTTCTTTCTTGCTATTGCCATTTTCTACTGGCTATGTCTAAACTTAATAGACTGATGAGAAAGAGGATGGTGTGGGAAGGGGGCCCAGAACGAGATACAATTTTAACATAAGGTCCAATCTAGATTAAAGTGTTATTGCTTTTAAAAAAATTAATGAAAATTACTTTTTTAATTCAGCCCCTCCATCCCCTTTCCACACCACAGAAGGCATCACCTGGCAAAATATATAGATTATGTCTCTTGTGTTTCCACTTTTCAGTTCATTCTCTGGAGGTGAAAATTCACAAGTTCTTTATTATAGCTGTATGTAATGTTCTCTTGGTTCTACTCATTTCACTCTTCATGATCTCATGTAGGTCTTTACAAGTTTTTAAAAAAATTAAGCTGCTCATAATTTCTTATGGCACAGTAGCATTCCATCACAACCATATACAACATTTTACTTAGCCATTCTCTAATTGATGGATGTGCCCTTGATTTCCAGTTTTTTGCCACATTGTAAAAGATTGCAATATTTGGGAACATATAGGTTCTTTTTCTTTTCCTCTGATCTCCTTGAGAAATAGACCTCGCAATGGTATTTGTTATTGCTGGGACTAAGGATATACACAATTTTATAGCTCTCTGGGCATAATTCCAACTTACTCTCCAAAATGTTTGGATTAGTTCACAGTTCCACCAATAATTGTGTATTAGTTAAAGGATTATCTCTCCTGAGGGAATTCAAATTAAAAAAGCAACAATTTCTGCATTACCTTCTCTGACTATTCCCTCAACTAGCAATTGACTTCGAAGACAGGGTCCTCAAAGGGCAACTTCAACCTTAGGTTCTAGGAATAACCAAATGAATATACACTACAAATACTATAGCTCCTGAGCCCCCACTTATGTGCTTCACATTAAAAATCATCCAGGAGACACAATTAGTTCTTAGATGTAGCATTTACTAAAGTAGCATAGAAGAATAGCAAAATGAAACATTCCTCCCCTCCTAAACCTAGAGAAAACTCTTTATTATATATCCACAATGCTCATGAGAAGAATGGGCACCATTTTAGAATACAAAGGTAAAAGAGGCACACACAGAATCAATGCGAATGACCAAGGCAACTCACAGCTCTAGTCCTGTCCAGACTGGAAACCCTTTATCTCTCTGGAAAGTTCTCTCTTTAGTCTTGATCTTATTTGTCAGCACCAACACTTTCTTTCTTTAGTCCCTAGGCAGTCGTCTTCTCTGCTACTGAGAGCCCCACTCCTAGAAACTTCCTTCCTTGAGGGACTACCTCGCTATATCCAGGTCTGTCTGAAAATTTAACAACCAACTCCTTTAAGCCTATACAAGCTGGCTCCAGCACACCCTTAGGTATCCCTCTTTCTACATCCCCTCTAACAATGATTTTTCTTTTCTTTCCTTTTTTAAAAAACAAACAACTTTATTTTCTGTCTTAGAATCAATACAAGTAGCATTTCCAAGGCAGAAGAGCAGTAAGGGTTAGGCAGTTAAGGTTAAGTGTCTTGCCCAGGGTCTGACTACTGGGAAATGTCTCAGCAGAAAGATGACAAACTATAGGTGCAAAATCATACATTTTGTTTTGCAAATTTTTATTTAATTAATAATTCAGAAAATTTTTTCATGGTTACATGAAACATCTTCTTTCCCTCGCCCCCTCCCACTCCCCCCTCCCATAGCCAACACTCAATTCCACTGGATTTTACATGTGTCATTGATCAAGACCTATTTCTATATTATTGATATCTCCACTAGAGTCTACATCCCCAATCATATCCCCATCGACTCATGTGATCAAGCAGTTGTTTTTCTTCTGTTTCTCCTCCCACAGTTCTTTCTCTGGATGTGAATAGTGTTCTTTCTCATAAGTCCCTCAGAATTGTCCATTGCTGCTAGTAGAGAAGTCCATTACATTTGAAAATCATATATTTTTTAGATGTGACCAATGTTTCAGTTCAGATTATTTGTACTTATTTGTTACAGGGAAGCATTATATTTGTGAAGTAACAATGATGAAAAAAAAAGGATCGGGACAGCTAGGTAGCTTGGTGGATTGAGGGCTAGAGATGGGAAATCTTGGGTTCAAATCTGACCTCAGACACTTCTTAGATGTGTGACCCTGGGCAAGCCACTTAACCCCCATTGCCTAGCCCTTACTCCTGCCTTGGGACCAAAACACAGTATTAATTCTAAGACAGAAGATATGGATTTTAAAAAGAAAAAAAAGGGAAAAGATCATTAAAATGTTTAAAAAGAAGGGGTAGCTATATGGTTCAGTGGATTAAGAGCCAAGCCTAGAGATGGGAAGTCCTGAGTTCAGATTTGACCTCAGATACTTCCTAATTGTGTGACCTTGCACAAATCACTTAATCCCAGTTACTTAGCCCTCGTTGTTGTTCTTCTTTGGAACCAATATTTAGTATTAATTCTAACAAAGAAGGTAAGTATTTTAAATTTTTTTAATGTTTAAAAAGAAAAAAAATAAAGTCCTCCTGATCTGCCAGGCCTAAATACTCCCAGTGGCAGGTGGCACAATCAACCTCCTCTCTGCCCCATTCTCTCAGCCAAAGTTTCTACTTATCGCTATACTCAGGTTGGGTTTATGCCACTGTTCCAAGAGAAAGCATCTGAGACTGCTTTAGCCGAGACGCAGGGTTATCTCAGTTATTCAGATCGTTTGTGTTCCTGGGGACTGGTATTTATAAAGTGGGTTCTTACTATTATCTGATTATTCCCATAGATACTAGAGAGACCATCTTTTACTACATGCCTCACTTTCAGACTTTCCATCCTCCTCTACCTTCACACGTGTAAAGAGATACAGTTTGATAATACACGAGATGAGCCCCGGCTTCATCATCAAGCTGCTTCTTTTGGAGCCTTGCCCCATTTTGTCTTGTGTGTCTCTGCACCAAGGACCTCAGAACCCTGGCAATGAACTCATGGAATGCTGATACGACTAAATAATCCCCAGTGGGATTGGTATTACCGTGTGTTCTTCAGAGATCAATGCTTTTTAGCATTATAGGATCATAGATTTGGAGCTAAAGGGAGCTTAGAGACCAACTAGTCCAATACCCTCATCTGATGGATGAGGAAGCTGAGGTGAAGCTGCTTAACTATGACATAGGTAGAAAAATGGAAGATTTGTCAGGATTCAAACCCAAATCATCTAAGTCCCAAACCAGGGCTGTTTTCTTTGTACCATACTGCCTTAACTACCAAGAGACTCAGCTTTGAAAGGATGGAGATAAAATTCTTAACAAATACACAATAGGCATGGGACTATCAAGAGACTCCCACTGACTCCCCTCAGGGTGGACTTCTTCCCAGAATAGATAATTTCTTTCCACAAGTCTTATTTCATGAAGAGAAAATGGAGAATGACTCATATGAAATGTTACTCTGTTTGCTTAGCTGGACGAGACCCCTTTTTCTCAAGATAGGAGGGGGGAAATGATAGTTCATGTCAGTGACCTCATCATCCTAGGTTCTTGATTATGACAGTTCCTTGAAGAATCACAGGAAATGGTTCTCTTGACCCAGTAATTATCTTTGGCTATTTTCTCCACCCCCACCCCCCCACCCCCGCCTCAGCAGAGGAAATTAAGAAAGCTGCTTTTCTTTCCCTTTTCGTTTAGAGACCTTGGATTCTCTTTTGGCTCTCCCTTGTCTCCTTCCTCCTCCTAGCAGAAGTAGCTCGATAACAGGACTCTAGGTTCCTACTGTGTTCTAGGTAGAAAAGGGCAACCAAGCACTGACAAGCTGGGTTTGTGGGAAATAGCTACCTTTTTCTCACAACCATCAATTCTGAACTTCGTGGCTTATCAGCGAAAGGTAACTATGCAAAGTCCAAAAAGAAATGGGATTTCCTCTTGAGAGGTTTAACAAATGAGCATGTTTGCAGATGACTGGAATGTGTCAAACTCTGGAACACAATAGGACCTCTGTGATGAAGTCTATCATCACTCAAGAGATAGTCTAGCAATCTACGCCAGAAAAACAAAGTGCATGAAGAACGCATATTGTCCAGATCTTAAAACCAGCAGAAGAATGGACAACCCATTTGAGTTAGGGCACAAATACATACATACATACATACACATAGACAGGTGTTGCAGGTGGACAGTGAGTTTGAAATTAAACAGGAAAAGTAAGCTAGAGCACTTTGGGGGAATCTGTGATCAATTTTCAATGACCTCCAAACTCTTCACTGCTGGGAAACCAATAATATTCTGGAAACAATATATGACAGAATCAGAGAGCACTTCAGTATCAGCAAAATGAACTTTGTAAGCAGAGCCAGGAAAACAATTCATATGACCAGAATAGTTCTGTAAAGATAAATGACTTTGAAAGGCTCAGGAACCCTGATCAACACCATGATCAACCTCAGTTCCAAAGAACTCAGGATAAATATGCAGAAACACCTCCAGAAAGAGAGGTGATGGGCTAAGAACACAGACTGAAGGACGTTTTCTTTTCTTTCTTTGTTTTGGACATAGCAAATGTGGGAATTTGTTTTGCTTGTAATGGATTTTGTTTTTCTTGCCTTCTTAATGGGCAGGGGAAGGCAGAGATTTCAAAAGTGACAATAAAATAAAGCTGAATTTTAAACTATAAATATTGCATGAGACTCAAATGACAAAGGGAAGACAAAGGAGATTGGGATCTGAGTGTCTCGTGCTCTGCCATATTGGAACCAGGTTATGAAGCTCTTTGTAAATGTGAGTCCATTCCAGAGCCTACAAAGATTCCTCCAAAGTATTCACTGGATCCTGGAGGATAGAGTCTCCCCACAGACATACACACCCACACCTACCTTTGCCCAGTTTCTTTTTATCATTGTGATTCAGAGTAACCAGGGTAAATATCTTTCCTCCCAAATGCCTCTCCCTGAATTTTCATCTCTATCTAACTCAGCCTTAGCCATCCACAGTCCTTATCATTCTCTACCCTTCTGCTCCTATTCCATTGTTAACTGTAATATAAAAATGGCAGGATGGAATGGATGGGGTCCCCTGGAATTCTGGGTGAGGCTTGACCCTGTATTTTGCAGGAATTCCATCCTGCCATTTTTATATTACATAACACACATCTTTTTTTCCCCTAGGGATGGGAAGTGGCTTAGTGGAAAGAGGACTGAACTTAGAATCATAAAGATTCAGATTTAAAGTTTGTCTCTGTCACTTATTAACTGTGAGATGCTAAGCAAGTTCATTTAATATCTCTCAGCCCCAGCTTCTTCATCTCTAAGTTGAAGATAATAATAGCAACTACTTCACAGGCTGTGTGACGATCAAATGAGATAAGGTATATAATATACTTGGCAAATGTTAGAGTTACATAAATGTTAGCTACTATCTTCCTGAATCTTTTTATCTCATTTTTTCCCTAACTTCCAGTATTCACAAACCCTGGCTCTCTCCAGAAGGTACCAAAATTTGGAAACATCACACTCTAGCGTGTCTTGTTTTTGCTCAGCTCCACCTTTCTCCATCACCTGCTTCCCATACTAGGCTAAGAAAAGAAGTCAGCATGCCCTTTGCTCCCTGTTAGGTCCACTCTCTCCCCATCCCTCAATAATCTTTCCTCTTCTGGGCTCCTTCAGGTATTTATCTCAACAAGGAGAGATCCTGCTATCTGGCTATAGTCCATCAGCTTCCAGGTTACTTTCCCTCCTCAAACTTTCCACACCACTCTCGATCACCATTTTAGCCCCCTCACTCCCAACAAATGACTACATCTCCTATTTTACTGACAAAATTGAGACCACACACTTTGAGCTCCCCTAACTCCCCCACTCATAACTCAAAAGACCTCTCTACCCCCTTTTATCCTTCTTTTCTGTGTGGTTAGAATTCAAGTTCCTTGAGGGCAGAGGCTGTCTTTTTTACCCCTTTCTGTTGTATTTTCATTGCTGAGCACAGTGTCTGGCCCATAGTAAGCAATAAATAAATGTTGTTGGCTTGCCTAGACTGTATCTTTGTCCATCCTTGCCTCCTTTGCTTCGGTTTCCTTTGCACCAAGGTCATACTCTCTCCTTATCCCATTGATTCAGTCCCTTCCCGTCTCCTCCAAAAATCAGTTTCTTTTTCATCTCCAGGCTCTTCTTATCTACTCACTTTTTTCCATCAAACATGCCCCTATTTTCCTCATCCTTAAAACAAGACAAAATGTCCTGCTATAGACCACAAGCTATTATCCTATATTTTCCACTCTCATTCTTTCCACATCCTCACCACTTACTTACTTCTCATCCCCTTTCAGTTAGACTTCTAATTTCACTACTCTATTGAAAGCTCTCTTTCAAGGGTAATCAAGGATCTTCTCATGGCCAAGTCTGGTGGTCTTCTCCTGATCATCCTCTTCCTTTCCAAACTCTTAGGAGCTTTTAGTGCTGATGACTGCCCCCTCTTAATGACTCTTTCTCCCCCATCTTGGTTTTCATGATACTGCTTTCTCTCTTTATTCTCTCTAGACATCATCATCTCAATGACTCCTTCTTTCTAACCTTCCTTGGAACATCTCCAAGGTCTTCAGTCATGGCTCCTCTTTTTCTCTTCTTCTCATCAGGTCCAATGAACCCATTACATCTATGCTGATGACTCAATGATGTGTCTCTGTCTAGGCATATAAGTGAATGTGTGTATGTGGAACATGTATGGTTTACTAGAGAAAAAACTGGTCACAAAACTAGAAAATGTTGGGTTTAACTCCAACCTCATATGTACTGGCTATGTGACTCTGGTCAAGTCACATATTTTTTCAGCACTCCAAGCAACTCTGTAAGATAATAAATTGATAAGAAAATGCTATTCTACATTAGTAGAGAGGTTTTCTTCATTTAGGACTATATGCGAGGGGGCAGCTAGGTAGCACAAAGTGTAGAGTACCAGATCTGGAGTCAAGACATCCTGAGTTCAAATCTAGCCTCAGATACTTCCTCGCTGTGTGACCCTGGATAAGTCACTTAACTCCAACTGAATAGGCCTTGCCACTCCTCTCTCCTAGAATTGATACTAAGAGAGAAGGTAAGGGCTATTAAAAATATATATATGTATGTGTGTGTGTATATATATACATATATATATATGGGCATATTCATCTATATAGGTGAATAATATATATATATACACACACACACACACATATATATATACATACACACATGTTTGTATATATAAGTATATACCCAACTTGAATAGCATCTCTTACAGATAATTTCAATATTGTTATTGTATTTTTAAGCAAAGTGGCTCAGTAGATTGAGAAGTAGTCCTAAAGATAAAATGTCCTGGGTTCAAACCTCAGATACTGTCTAGCTGTGTGACCCTGAGCAAGTCACTTAAACCCCTAGACTTTTTTTGCTTTGGAACCAATACAAAGTATTGATTCTAAGACTTCTAAGAGGGAAGGTAAGGGGCTTTGTTTTGTCTTTTTCTTAATTCACCTTCTGCCTTAGAATCAATACTGTGTACTGGGGATAAGGCAGAAGAACAGTAAGGGTTAGGCAGGGTCATACAGCTAGGGAGTGTCTGAGATTTGAACTCAGGACCTCCTATCTCTAGGCCTGGCTCTCAATCCATTAAGCTACCTAGCTATCCCCTGGTTTTGTTTTTTAAAGAGAAGAAAGGTAAATAGAATCTTGAGCACCAGCAAATAAAATGCCCTTGCAGGAAGGTCTGAGACAAACTGAATTGTCTAAAAGTGTCTACAAGAGAGCCATGAAGGAACCAAAAAAATTCTTTCCTGAAGAGCCTTAAACAGTTAACTTTGAGAGACAATGAGTCTGTACAAGTTTATGAGAGGCAGCTCTCCTTTTATAGGGTATAGAAAGACAATTTCAGAGAACAGAGTTTAATTCATTTTTGTGGAGAAGTTCTGAGAATTCCTGAGAGAATTAAATGGCTGTCCCCAAAAGAACTGAATGTTTGAGCGGTTTTTATTGTTGTTTGGTGCTTCAGTTATGTCTGACTCTTCATGATTCCATTTTGGGTTTTCTTGGCAGATATACTGGAGTAGTCTGCCATTTTCTTCTCCAGCTTCTTTGGCAGATGAGGCAAATAGGGTCAAGTGACTTGCTCAAGGTCACACAGCCAGTAAGTATCTGAAGTTGGATCTGAACTCATCTTCTTGAGTCTAGGTCCAATATTCTCTCTATCCACTGTGCCACCTAGTTGCCCTACATTAGTTTCTATGCTGGGGTACAGTCAGCAAATATAGCCAATGGTTAGATGTGAATCTGGTTGTGACCTTTATTACGGATATATCCACTGCTGAGATATAAAGCCAGTGGCACTGATATTTGGGTAAGTCTATGATATTGAATGAGGAGGCAAAATTTACAGGAAAAGAGGTTTCTCTGGCTTTTATAAACCTGGGTGAAGGTTTGGAGCTGCTCAATTAATAAGAATTCTTTTGTTTTTTTTAATAACTTCTGAGCAATTTAGTCATTTACATTCCACTACTTTTAAAGTTACCTTTGGGTGAAAACCAGGTTCAGAGGGCCCTCTTGGAGCACTAGTGCCAAGCTAAGGGCATTGCAAAGGATGGGCTATTTCCCTTGGTAAGAAACATCCTTACCCAACTTGGCTAGGGTTTCAGATGCACCATGTTTTAGTTATAGCTGGCTCAGGGCTTGTATATAACAAAGGAGGAAGTCCTTGGGCTAGATTAGGAAGGATATTAAAAGGATGCCCAAGATTTCCTAGAGTATTTTTCCTGAGAAGCACAAGGAGAGATTAAGAGGGACATCTTATGCCTTTAGGTATTCTCATAGAATGCATGATTTAGGCTTGAGCTGTGTTCAACGAGTTTTTCTAAAAATTTGATTGGATCCAATTTTTATTTATTTTTTTATCTTTTAATTACTGCTACACCAAGACCCTTATATGAGAGAGTAGAGATTTAGTCAGCAGTCTTTTAAAAAAGAAAGAAGAGGGGACAGCTAAATGGCTCAGTGAATTGAGATCCAGACTTAGAGATGGGAAGTCCTGGGTTCAAATTTGACCTCAGACACTTCCTAGCTGTATGACCCTGGGCAAGTTACTTAAGCTCCATTGCCTAGTCCTTATTGCTCTTCTGCCTTGGAAAAAGAAAGAAAGAAAGAAAGAAAGAAAGAAAGAAAGAAAGAAAGAAAGAAAGAAAGAAAGAAAGAAAGAAAGAAAGA
>NC_058131.1:364578978-364694630 GCF_016433145.1 Gracilinanus agilis
AAAGGAAGGAAGGAAGGAAGAAAGGAAGAGAAAGGAGAAGAGAGGAAAGGAAAGGAAAAGAAAGGAAAGGAAAGGAAAGGAAGGAAGGGAGGGAAGAAAAAAATTTGCCCAGTTCATCTGGTCCAGTCCTTTCAATTAATAAATGGGAAAACTGACACTCAAGAAGGGGAAATGGTTTACTTCTCATTGTCTGTTCTCTCTCTTGAATTTTTTCCGTAGCCTTCTAGTTTCTTCTTATTTGCTTCCAGTCACCTTGGCTTAAAGCCCATTAAAGGGTCTCATATGTGTATCTTGGGCTGAATTGTGAGCTTAGAAACAAATGCAGTAGATTGCACTAATTATTTTAGTTTTTTTCACCTATTTGGAGGTTGAGTTCATTAGATGTAGATTTATATAAATTGAACCCAGTGCCTTGTAAATAAACACCTTCCTTTTGGACCAGGAGATTCAGGACTTTTTGGATCTTCATTAGTCCTGTGTTTTTATATAGTGGCAATTAGACTTTGTCCATTCAGGGCCCAGCTCCTTCCCACCTGCTCTGATGTAAGGTTGGGGAAGTTGGGACCAGGGGCATTATATTTCCATCTTCACTCACTGGAGAAGCAAAATAATTTCTTATATTCAGTTTTGACTTCTGAATTTGGACTATGTATATTCTCCAACACAGATGGAGTTTCCAACTGAGCTTCTGACTCTTTCAAGATAGTAAAATTCCATAGCACCCCAAAACTTTTCCACCTCTCTCCCCTACTACACACATTAAAAAAAGACCTCTCACAATGACCACAATTACAAAAAGGGATAGAGACAAATCCTCAGGCTATAAGGAGACCCAAGAAATAAAAATCAAGACTTAAGCATTTTCATTTTTAAGGAGGATGACACAAAATCTTCAAGTGGAAAGAGGAAGGGAAAGGGAACAGTTAAAATTTCAGGTCTACATGTTTCAGATTTCCAAGAATCGGGCCTAGCAACGGAACGGTAACTAGGAATTTTTGTACCTAGGGCAAACAAACACAACACATCAGGTCTGGGAAAAGCCAAGCTTCACAAAAACACTCTTATTTGCATAGGTGAGAATGAAGATGACATGGGATTGGGGGTTGGGTAAACTGAGGACCCAGAATTGTCCAAGGATGCTGATGGGGGGAGGTCCTTGCACCTGCTCTTTCCCCTTTTCTTACCCTCCCCCTCCTAAATTGGACCGTTTGGCAGCTTCTTATTTAAGCTAATTATTTTTGATAACTAGGAGCTAAGGTCAGTTTTTTCTTCACATTTGGAATCCAAGAAGCCTGATTACTTGGTAATCATTATAATATAATAACTGGTAGTTGCTTTCAGGGAGGAGGCTAAGCCAGAGCTGGAAGATAACCTTGTAACAGCCCTTCACAATATCATCCTGGATAGAGCTGGAAAGATAATCAAGGAGCATCAAGCCCAACTTCTTGACTTTACAAAAGAGGAAACTGAGGCCTGAGGAGGTAGCTTGTTCAAGATCACAGAGAAAGGCTCATTCATCTCTTATTGAAACTGAGGAGTCAAATGGAGATCTGCAGTCAGCCTCACAGACTATTAGATGGAGGGACTTTAGAAACTACTCGGTTCAACCTCTTAGCCTATAATTTTTGTTACTGTTCAGCCATTTCAGTTGTGTCCCATTCTTCATGACTCTATTTAGGGTTTCCTTGGCAAAAACACCAGAGTGGTCTGCCATTTTCTTCTTCAACTCATTTTATGGATGAGGAAACTGAGGCCAATAGGGTTAAGTGACTTGCCCAGGTTCACACAGTCAATATGTGTCTGACATAGTCTTCTTGACTCCAGGATTGACATTCTATCCACCTAACTTGCAGAAGAAAAAATAGAGACTTAGAGTTAACATCAAATCAAAGATTGGAACCACATTCCCACTTCCAGTGCTATCTCAATTCTGACATGGTCCTCCAGTCCAATGCTCTTTCCTGATGTCTAATCCAATGTTCTTTGTTCTCTGTTATTGAAAGTTGCCAACTACTGGAGGAACTGAGGGGCTGGCCCTGGACAAGCAACAGACCTTGCTTGGTCTCATTCAGGACTCAGGAGAAGGAGCTAAGGAAAGAGAGAGCCTTTAATACTTCTGAGCACGCGCCCACAAGCTTCCCATCCCCAGTTCCAACTTCAATTTTATTGGAAAAAATTGGAAGGACAAAGTTTTGGGCAAAAGAAAAGTCCCAGAGATGGGCAAGGCAGGAGCCTTCCATACCAGGAAGCTGTCTCTTCTGTAGATCTGATGTCTCTGAAATATCCCCTCTAGTTTCTGATAAGGAAATCAAACATAGTTACAATCTGACCCTGCAGCCAAAGACCAGATCTGGGGGGTTTAGCAAGGCTGTCTGTATGGCTTGAGAAACAAAGTTGGAGTGGGGCAAAACATGAGGTGGGGGAAGCAAGATCCCTGGGGTAGTGGAGACATACATACACACAAGAAGGGGAAGCTGTCTAGCTAGGGCTTGCCTGCCATTTTCCCAATCCCCAGAATTCCATTCTCATTAGGCTGATCATAAGTAGGGGACCAGAGGAACCCTTTTTCATTCCCCAAGTAGTGAGACAGGCAATGAACTGGTCCTTAAATCATTGCTGCTCACACCAAGGCAGCCTACTCGTTCTGCCAGGGTCGGGTCTCCCTACTTTCCTTCTTGGTAGGTCATGACTTCTGCTGGTCACAATACAGCTGTTCCCCAGTGAGCCTGCTTTTTCCTCCTGTCTTAACTTCCTGTCACCTAACCCCAGCTTTACCCTCAACCCAAACACCAGGTTCTACACTCACCCCAATAATGATCCCATCCCACTTCTAAACCCTGTCCTTCCTTCTTCCTGGAAGGAATGCACTCATCAGTGGCCCCTTAAATCTCTCAATCTGGTACAAAGCTCCCTGTTTGGGAGAAATTGCCCCTACTCTTGAGAAAATCCCTAATGCCTTGCTCTGGTTATGGCTCTACCCAGCAGCATTTTAGAAGGCTGGTGTGACCCCTCAGTTCCTTCCTCTAAATAACCTTCCTTCTTCCACTGGAAGGGATAGTTTTCCAGGACACTATGTTGGAAACATTCCGTCTTTGTAGGCACCAAAGGATGAGGAAGAAGTGGTCAGAAATGGGTAATAGAAATTCTAGGAGTATAATTATTTTGATCCCCCAAAGCTAAGAATTCTAAATCTGATTTACAGCTGCAGAGTGGGCTGGAGTTGGAGGGATGACCATGGAGACTCTTAGGGTGGAGGATTGGCACTTTCTTCTCTCTTGGTCAACGGGCTGAAGATGACACATTTTCCCTCTATATTTAGCGTCCCCATTGTTCAGCACAAAGCACAAATGCACACTGTCAGCAAGGGTTTTTTTACTAGATGACAGAACAATGGGACGTCAGTGCCTCTTAACACATTCTCTTTTGCAAATTATGTTCAACAACTTCTGAAGTGAGCTTGAGGTTTCATGTGATGGTAGCAATAAGTGGGAGCTGTAGCGCTAGATGTTTCGGGTTTTACCAGTTTTTTCCTGAGTGGTCTGCCATCTTGTGTAGGATGGGAATAAGTCTCTTTATGGCCAGCCTTTGAGCCATCTCCTTTTGCTGTTGGGTTCTGTTTACCAGTCATACTCTAGCAACCCCTCACCTTCTTCTGCTCTGATTCCTGTTTGGATCCTCGCCAATTAAATTTCCATCTTAATTCTCATTTAAATAAAACACCCACAACAAACAATGCAACAACAATTATGCTTACAACAGTTTGAAATAATTTATCTCCTTCATCCAAGTTTTCCTTAAGATCTCAGCTGTATTTGACACTATTGTCCTCTCCCACCTATAAACACTTCCCAAATATGGTTTCAAAGGTCATTATCTCCTTTATTGTATAGTGGATAGAGTATCAGGCTTAGAGTCAGAAAGTCCTGGAGTCAAGAATCTGAGTTCAAAGTCTGGCCTGAGGCATTTAGTAGCTGGGTGACCCTGGGCAAGTCATTTAACCTTGTTTGCCTCTGTCCCTCAGCTGTAAAATAAGCTGGAGAAGGAAATGGCCAACCACTCCAGTATTTTTGCCAAAAAAGCCTGAAATGGGATCACGAAGAATCGGACATAACTGAAACAAATAAACAACAATAAAATCTCCTTTATCATACTCTCTTTGAGCCAAAGAGAATAGAATTCTAGAATTATAAGGGATGTTAAGGCTCCTCCAGGTCAATCAATCCAGGGTGATATGGAGGAAAGGGCTTTGGACTTGGTCAAAAAATCTGGGTTCATGTAACCATGGAAAAATATTCTAAATAAATAAATAAATACCTTTTTAAAAGATCTGAGTTCAAATCCCAGCTTTGCTAATTACTACCTATATGACAGTTTTCAAGTTTCTTCTGTAAACAAGTACATTAAAATAGATTGACCTTTAAGGTCCTTTCTTGCTCCAAATCTACAAACCCCATCCCATCAGAGATGACATGACTGAAGTTGTGGATTCCTGAAGATCACACAGCCAGTTAGCAACAGAACTACGAGGAGCCCAGTGTACTTTGCCCCATGTAAAGATTACAGACCCTGATTTTGGTTTTAAAAGATTACTCTATTACAAAAATGAATAATATGGAAATAGGATTTCAGTGATAATATGTGTATAATCCAGTGGAATTGCTTGTCGACTCTGGGAGAGGGGAGGGGAAGAGGAGGGAGACAACAAGAATCATGTAACCATGGAAAATTTAAAGAAAAAGAAAAAAAAAAAGATTACGGACACAGGCTGGAGGGGACTCAGTGTCAAGATCATGCAGCTGGAGGATCGGAGCCTCTTATTCTCCCAACTCTTCTCATTCCATCCGTTATAATATGCCCATGGCTCTCCATTTCTTCTATTCTCTATTCTTTTATTCTCAACAGAAAAACCAGTTATCTTATTCTTCCATTGGTTCCTCCAGATGGTGCCATAGTGCGTAGAGGATCAGTCCTGGAATTGGGAAGCCTTGAGTTCAAATTTGACTTCAAACTCTTATACCTGCTACCCAAGGCAAGCCACTTAGTGTCTGTTTGCCTCAGTTTCCTCATCTGTAAAATAAGGATCATAATAACAGCTACCTCACAGGGTTATTGAAGATCAACTGAGTCAATAATTGTAAGGTACTTAGTAAAGTACCTGGCACATGATAAGTGTCCACTATTATTTTATTTTTCTAATTACATCAGAAGGGATTAAACATGCACTCATTAAACAGCCATTATGCACTAGGAGGGCAGCTAAGTGGTGCAGCAGATAGAGCATCTGGCCTGGAGTTAGAAAGACCCCTCCAAGAATGCAAATCTGTTCTTGGGTACTTACCAGCTGTATGACCCTGGGCAAGTCATTTAACCCTGTTTGCCTCAGTTTCCTCATCTGTAAAATGAACTGGAGAAAGAAATGGCAAACCATTCCAGTATCCAAAAGGGATCCTGAAGAGCTGGAATATGACTGAAAAATGACTGAACAATAACAATATTCAGGCACGGGGCTAGCCATTAGGGATATAGTGACAAAAAATAAAACAGTCTGTGTTCTGAGTGGGGGTTGTGTTCTATCCAAGAGACAACAGTTATTTAAATAAGTAGAGACAGAAAGGAGAGATGGGGACCCCTGGTTTCACTGGAATATAAACTCCTGAGTGAGGAAACTCCTCCCAACATCTCTGCCTCTATCAGGGATGTCAAATCAGAGAACAGGAAGATCCCCGCTGGCCACATATTAACTTAGAAAACTGCAAAATCATATTATCTGCCTTTAAAAATTTTTTATTTTGTTAAATATTTCTCAATGACATTTTAATCCGGCCAGGGCAGCGCTCAGGAGGGTCATAGGCCCTGGGCCTTGTTTGGAACCTCTGGCCCAGAGCACTGAGAAGACACTTGAGCCCGAGTTCTTCAGTGTCAGGCAGGTCTTGAGTTTTCCTGACTTTCCTGACTTTTTTCATTAACTCTTGCCTTATGGCCAGGGACAGACAATGTAAAGGGATGGAGATGGGAAATGGAGTCATGTGGGAAGAATAGCAAGATCTCCCAAAGCAGACATTTTCCAAAATGTAGAGGAAATATATATTATAATCCTCTGGCAAATGAGACTGCAACGATGCTAAAAATGTAGTGCTGAATAGGCAATAGGCAAGAACTAGTAGGACTCAGGCCTTCCAGACCAGAAAAAGCTCTTAGCCTGCACGGTGTCCTCATGCTCAGCACATGGTGGGAGCTTTTGTTGTTGTTCAGTCGAGTCTGATACCTCATGACCCCATTTGGGGTTTTCTTGGCAGAGATACTGGAGGGGTTTGCCATTTCCTTCTCTAGCTCATTTTACTGATGAGGAAACTGAGGCAAACAGGGTTAAGTGACCTAAGATCCCCCAGCTAGGAAGTGTCTGAGATTGGATTTGAACTCAGGTCTTCCTGACTCCAAGGCATGCACTGTGCCACCTAGTTTCTTCTGTAGGAGGCTTAAGCTGTAGGAACTTAATAAATGGTTATTGTTTGATTGAGGAGTTAGTAAGCAAATAGGATGAGGGGGAAATGGAGGAAGGGTCAAAAAGTTGATCAGATTAAAGAAAAAATAGAATGGCTCTAATAGAGATACAGAAAGATGGTGCAAGAAAAAAACCCATAATATAGTAGAGCTTGCCATTCTCCTGTCTGGTGCTATTGGTAATTTCACTGACTAGATAATTCTTCTTTCTCAAGGCTATAAGGATAATATATGCCATATAATTGCGCAGTCCCAAAGACCATTTTTGTTATCTTTTAAAGTTAAAATGTTTTCCTCTAGCAGAATTTATGAGAACAGCTAATAATGAATGAAATCAATTGATTTGAATTTTCTTCTCCCTTTACCAATTAATTCACTTAAAAACATTTAAGGGGCAGCTAAATAGTACAATGGATAGAGCACTAGATTTAAAATTGAGAGGATCTGTATATATTTGTATGATTGCTCCCCCATTAGAATTCAAGCTCCTTCAGGGTCAAAACAATTTTATTTTTATATTTGTATTCTCAGTACAAAGCTGAGTGCCAAGAAGAGAAGTGCTTAACAAATACATGCTGACTGATATATTTTTTTCTAATGTTTTTATTCATGATCAATCCAAACATGACCAAATCTTCCAGTTTCAATTGTGGAACCAGAAGGATCTTAGAAATTAACCAGACACTTCCCAGCTGTGTGACCCTGGGCAAGTCACTTGACCCCCATTGCCCACCCTTACCACAATTCCACCTATGAGCCAATACAGAGAAGTTAAGGGTTTAAAAAAAAAGAGAGATTAACTAGTCAAATTGCTTGTCAGCTCCAGGAGGGGAGAAGGAAGAGGGGAGGGAGAGAACAGGAATCATGTTGCCATAGAAAAAATTCTAAAAAATAAATTAAATAATGTGGAAAAAATATCAAATTATCATAAATTGTTTTGGTGCAAAAATAAAAAAAGAAATTAACTAGTCTAGAGGTTCTTAACCAACGGTCCATAAACGTGTTTATTAAGTGTCTTGATAATTATATTTTAGTATAATTGACTTTTTAAATATATAATCCTATCTAAATAGGATTTTCATGTACATTTAATTATATTCATATATTATAATAAATATGTATTACTATATATAAGTATTAAAGTAACAACTCTGGGATAGAAGGGTAAGACTAGGCAAATGGGGTTAAGTGACTTTCTCAGGGTCACAGCTAGGAAGTATCTGAGGCTATATTTGAACCCAGGTCCTCCTGTTTCCAGGTCTGAGTTTCTATCCACCATGCCATATAAACCTATATATTTTAAAATAGACACTTCTGTGTATTTTTGTCTTCTGTATTTAAAAACCCTCAGAGGAGTCCATTGGATTTCCTGGACTACAAAAAGAATCTACTAGAGTTGGTCTAAGCCTGTGATTTCATTCATATGGGCCACACATTTTGGAAACTCTGCTAAGCAGGCTCTATGCCAAAGCCAAACAGTCACTTTGTCTAGATTTTAGAGAGTTATCTGATTCAGGGAAAGGTTAAGTGACTCACTCACAATCGCCACATCTTGTAGAGTCAGAGGCTGAACACATCCTGTCTGATTCCAGTACTGACTCTCGATCCATTATGCTGCTGAATAGTATTAAATTTTTTTTCCTTTTAATAACAAATTTCAACATAAGTTTTCCAAAGTAATATGATCCATATTGTCACCCTCCCCACTCCTGGAGCTGACTACTAATTCAAACTGGATTATATAAGTATTATCAAGCAAAACACATTTCCATGTTTGCATAATATTCTTAACTGAATATATTTCGATTTTCAAACCAATATTATTTCTTATTGAATTTGCTCCAATTCAGTTGAATAAACATCTAGTGATTCCCTAGCATTTTCTAGGACCTGATGCCACTCCCTCAAAGAGAACACGTCATTCTTTTTTATCTTTTTTCCTTTTATTTTTTTCCCCCACTGGAATGAGGTCATTCTTGTGATTTCCATTTTTGATACTGCCTTTTCATTGACTGAGTTTTTCTCCTTCATTCATTGTGATCCTCTGCCTCCCTCCTTCCCATCTGTTCGTACTCTTGGTTTTCCCAGCAGTGGGATGTTTAGAAAGGTTTGTTTGGAAATATTTGAGCAATACCGACTATTTTATAATAATACCTTGGGCTTCTTTGAAAAAAGGTGCTATAAACACTCCCTCCCATCCACTTGAGAAGAATTGTCTGCTCTGTCTGATTTGTACATTAAATTAGGAGCTTCTTGAGGGCAGGGACTCTGTAGGATCCTTATGGCACTGTGGTATACTGACATTTCTGTCCATTGACCCTGAATATATCTTATGAGTACAAAGTTGATTCTTTTTTTGTTTGTTTGTTTTTAAGTCCTTATCTTCTGTCTTGGAATTGATTGATACTTGGTCATGATTCTATGGCAGAAGAGCAGTAAGGGCTAGATGATGGAGGTTAAGTGACTTGCCCAGGGTCTCACAGCTAAGAAGTATCTGTTTGAGGCCACATTTGAACCCAGGTCTTCCCAACTCCAAGCCTGGTACTCAGCCCACTGGGCTACCTATCTGCCCCTTGTACATAGTTGTTTGCTTGTTATCTCCCCCATTAGACTGAGTTCCTAAAAACGGGGACCGTGCTTTTTGCTTTTATTTATATCTTGAACACTTAGCACAGTTCCTAACCTTGTTGACTGTCCTTACTGACTGGCAAAAGAAACAAAAACAAAACCAATGGATTAATCAATAGTGTCCAATAAGATATAAACTCCTTGAGGACAGGAACCATGTTTTAGTGTGTGTGTGTGTGTGTGTGTGTGTGTGTGTGTGTGTGTGTGTGTGTCTTTAAAATGCTTACCTTCTGTTTCAGAATCAATACTAAGTATTGGTTCCAAGCCACCTAACTGCCTGGTTTTATTGTGTTTTAAATCTTTTGTTTTGACATTGTACAGTTAGTGCCATGCCTGGCACCTAGTTAGGCATTTAACAATGCTCATTGGACTGGAATGCAGGAATACAGACAGATCTTGCCCTGAAAACCAGTCTCTGCCTGTGAATCTCATCCTGCTCTCTCTGGTTCTTGGGCTCCACGCAGCCCCTCTGTTATGGGAGGGATACTCTCGCCTGTGGTACCAAGAGCTCCAGAAGCTGCTTCTGAAGAGCACGATGTGGTAATTCAGCAAAAGCCAAAAGGGATGTTCAAGATCAAAGGAATGAGAATCAAGACACAAGAGGATCCGTGAAATCTCACCTTCTTGGGCAAGGAAGAAAAAAAAGGTCCATATGGCACTCCAGCTCAGAGCTACACTCCTTAAGGGGTCCTCCACAGTGGTTTCCCCAACTTTTTCCATCCCTAGACCCTCTGACTTTCAGGAAACGTTTCTATTATGCCTCTTCAATAGGAAAGGAAATAAATTCTAGAGTTTACTATGCATATGCACATAAGAAATAAAATTTTTAATGAGTTAACTTTTTTATAAAGTAAACTATTTGTTGTAGAATGTTTTTCAGTACCGTAAAAATGTTGCATCTCAATGCCCAACTTTTTCCACTTTTGAAGTAGTGTCCCCAAATTCTTAGTACACCGAGATGATACAGTGAATGAAGCTCTGTGTCTAGGCCTGGAGTGCCAAAAAGCTGAGTTCAAATCCAACCTCAGGTATTTATTAACCATATGACTCTTGGCAAGTCACTTAACCTCTGTGCACCTGTTTCCTCAACTGTAAAATGGGGATAATAATAGCATCTACTGTAAAAGGTTGTTATGAGGATCAAATGAATCACTGTCTGTCTCAGTTTCTTCATCTGAAAAATGAGGATAGTGATAGTGCCTGCCTCACAGAGTTCTTGTGAAGATCAAATGAATCAAATGAAATAATACTTTTAAATAATTTACGATAATAGTTGTAAAATGCTTCGCACATAGTGGACATTTAATAAGTGCTTATTCCATTCCTTAGTATAATTTATTTCTTTTCACTCACTTCTTTTTCCTAGTATTGTTTTAAAGGTATCAGAAAAATCTATTATGGGTTCAAATCTGGCCTCAGACACTTCCTAGCTATGTGACCCTGGGCAAGTCACTTAACCCCTATTGCCTAGCCCTAATACCTCTTCTGTCTTAGAACCAATACACAGTATTAATTCTAAGTTGAAAGGTAATAGTTTAAAAAAGAAGAAAGAAAAAGAAGAAAAGAAAAATCTATCAATAAGGACAGCTAGATGACTCGGTGGATAGAGAACCAGGCCTGGAGATGGGAGATCTTGGGTTCAAATCTAACCTCAGACACTTCCTAGTTGTGTAACCCTGGGCAAGTTTCCTAACCTCAATTGGCTAGCCTTTATACTTTTCTGCCTTGGAACCAATTCTTAGTATTAATTCTAAGACAGAAGGTAATAGCCTGTAATTGTACTAAGGCTTTTGGGACACCCTCTATTTCAAAAGGCTGATTTAGTTATTTACCAACTATTTCCTGTACTCCCTTGACAAGCTTCTTGTACCCTTGGGGGTATTCTTCCCCCTGCTTGGGAATCTCTGCTCTACAAAAAGAGTAATTACAGAAGGTTCTCAGAACCCCACAGGTCTCTCCTATGAACCTCTGATTTGACACACAACAATTGCTCTTCGCCATCCTTCCCAAGCCGACCTACCAAGCCCATAAGGGGCATCTTCCTTCTAAAGAGAGGAGAGTCAACATTCCCAGCTGCATCCTTGGCACGAAGACCAAGTCTTTGCAACTCTCTCACTCTCTGGCTGACCAGGAGCAAGCCCAGACCACAGAGGGGAGCACTCAGTGGACCGCCAGGGAATGGACCAGTAATAGGTCTGAGATGGAGAACGACTAGATCTGTGGGAGGATTGACAGAGAGAACTCCCAGGTGAGGAGAGTCCCTCTTCCATTGCATACTGGCACCTTCTTTGCAATTTACATTGCTAGAGAAGCCCCCAGCACTGAGAAGTTAAAAAAAAAACCATAGCCAGCGTGTGTGTAAGGAAAGACTTGATTCCAAGACTCTGACCCTGGCAAAAGAGAGAGCTTTATACCGTATTGCTTCCTGGGACTAGAGAGATTGTTCCCTTCCTCCATGACTATGGCCCAAAGACATCCATCTGGAAGGCAGATCCTAGAACATGGAGTTAGAAGGTGCTTTAGGTCTAATCGTCTCATTTTCCAGGCGAGGAAACAAAGGACAAAGAAGTACCTAAACTTCCCCAAGGTGAGGGGACAGCAGATCGCAGATGGTGTGCACAGACAGTGCCCCTGGCTTCCTAAACACGCCTTCGTTGCCGGCCACGAGCCTGTCTTGGGGTTCAGTATTCTCTCTTCCATTACTCTTACTAAGTTGCCTTCTCTTCAGTCTCCTTGCTCTCCCATGCCAAGGAGTGAGCAGGGGGTCTTTAAGCTGAAAAGGAGATGCATTTCAGGGGAGAAATGTCTATGGGCTTGGCAGAGGGAGGAAAAAGAGTCTGGGCTCGCTGAGCTGCGTCCGGTGGTGCCTCGCAGCTCCGCAGGGCTCCCTGGAAGGGAGCAGCAGAGGGCAGGGTCCCCAGAGTGTCAGAGGCCGGGCGCTTTGCAGTGCTGAGAGCACAGTGTTATACAGAGCCAGGCCAGGAAAAGCAGCGCTCACAATCCCCTACAGACTCAACCCTAGCAACAGCAGAGGTTCCTATGGCAACGGGAGATTTATTTTTAGTCATATTTTAACATGAACATGATGTGAGCGGATCTGAGCCCTATTTTATTTTATTTTTTAAAATTCTCTCCTCATAATGAGGTACAAACCTCTTAGAAAAAAAAGAAAGAAAGAAAAGGACAAACAAACCAGGTTTGAAAGAACTTCATCTTGGGAAAATGATGCATGATGACCTGTGATGCTGAACCCCCTTCTTCCATGCCTCCTAGAGGGGCTGGGTCTCCCTGTTTTCCTGGCTGTGGAGGGCTGTTACTGGGGACCTGGGGGGTTCAGAGGGTCAGAATAGCCTGAGATACGAGGGGCTGAACCCAGACAAGCATTTCAAAGTTCTCTGGTTCCATGGTTTCACAGCTGAGCTTAGGGGGAGACACAGGGAAAAAATGGCAACAACCTAATCCACCAATGTGTGCCACCTCGAAGTCTCTGAATTGACAGGCACACAAGAAGTAAGTCATCCATCAGACAGGTCAATTCACCACCTTAACTTCTCCTCCCAGGGCTGCCAGGACAGTTACTTGGTGACTTAGAAGGAAAAGAGGTTGCTTTTTCATTCTGGGTGGCTTCTCGTCGTGCCTTTGCTTTTGGAGTCCAGAGGACCCAACTGAACTCCACTGGTCTCTGGAAGCCGGGGGCCATGTGGCTCATCTGGGAAGCCTGTGGTGTCACAGGGCTGCCCCCATCTAACAATCATTCCCTGCTGGCTGGTGACGTGCCCACAATCCCCTCCGTGAGGCACTCCTTGGGGTTGAGATATTCACAAAAGGCACCTCCCTGCACATGTTACCTGGGAGGGGCAATCCATGATCTCATTTGGCACCCACTCATATAGAGCAGTTTATCAGATTAGCAAGACATCTTTTGGAAAGCAGGCAAGACCTGCAGGAGAATAGGATCATGGATAAAGAACTGGAAGGGACCTCAGAGGCAACGGAGTCCAACCCCTTCATTTTACAGATGAGGATTGTCGAGTAATTCGCCCAAAGCCAAACCAGTGGTGAGCATCGGGGTGATTCGAAGCCAGATCCTCTGCCTTCAAGAGTTCTCCAGAGTTCATTCCACCTCACCAAACTCCCTCCTTTCTAGGAACAACTGTTAACTGATCATTGACACATATCAGCACCATGCTAATGGACCCATATGGGCGATGGACAGAGGAAAGGAAAATGGTAGAATTCGGAAGATGTTAGCTAGACCCAAAAGGAACCTTGGTGAAGACCCGCTCCTTCCCTATGCTGTAGGAAAACCAAGGCCAGTGGAAGTGAGGTGACTATCCCAGGAGGAAGCATAGCATTGGAGATGGAACGAAGGATTCATGAATCTTGACTACTATGGCCAGTGTCCTTTCCATCAATATAAGGAAGGAGACTATAATCCCCACCTCCTAAGAGCCTCCAATTCTCCTGGAGAAAAGGGAGGGTCACAGAGAAAACAGAGCATTTAGATGATAGATGTTGAGCCTGCTCCAAGGGCAAAAGAAAGAGAAGAAAAGGTGTGTTTTGCTTGCCCAGAGAAGGAGGGCAAGGGAATGTCAGGGCCAGGATAAGGTAGACCCAGGAAATCTGAAGGCCATGATTCTTCTTTCAAGGGTTATATCAAAAGAAGGAATCAGGTTCCAAAAGGACATAGAGGTGCAGAAAGCAGATTTCCTTTCTGTGTCTTTGTTCATGCTGTGTCCTCTAACTATAGCCATCTTGCTTCTTTCTGCCTGTCAAAATCCTATTATTCATTCTTAAGCCTAAGCTCAGATGCCATTTTCTTCATGATGACTTCTCTGACCTCCACTCTAACCCAAGTGGGAAGGGTTCTCTTTCAACTTAACTCCCTTAGCACCCCCACTATCTGCTCCCACCCCTGGGACTGCTCACTGCCTTTTATTGTGGCTCATAGGGAACGAGTCATATCTCCTTTACTAGATTCTGAGCTTGCAAAGGGCAGAGATCATGTCTGACTCATCTCCATCTCCCACAGGGCTTAGGAACAGTGTTTTACCTAGAGGTAGGCACTCAGGAAATGTTTGTTGAATAAATGGATGAGCTGTTCTACCTTAAATTTTTTCCTTAGCGTTGGCTGAGACCTAAGAGACCATGAGTCCTGTTGCTATGGGGGCAGTATCCAGGAATATTTTCTCCTGACACTCCCACCCCAAGAAGCCTGAAATTTCCTGTAATTCTTCTGGGATAACTTTTCCAGGGATGAGCATAGCCATACACATATGTGTATATATACAGAAATACATGCATATGTACACATATATATTAATTTATATGTTTATTTACATATATACATGTATATATTTCAATTAAGAACAACATGGCATGGGAGATGGAATTCTAGATTTGGAATCAGGAAAGCCTAGGTTCAATTCCTGCCTCAGACAGACTTGTTTACATTTGTTAGTTAGAAGAATGCTTCTGTAGTAGATTAGGACAGCTTTGTGACCCCTAGGTAAATCATCTAATCCCAAGGAGAATTAATTTCTTTATCTGTAGAATGGGATTACTAATAAGACCTATCCCATAAGGTCCTTTCATGGGTGAAATCAATCAACTTTCTTTTATTAAGTGCTAGAGACTGGGGATCCAAAGAAAAAAGAAAAAGACAGTCCCTTAAGAATTTAAGGACATTAATGCAATGATGGTGGAGTTGTGGACTGATCCAACCATTCTGGAAGGCAATTTGGAACTATGCCCAAAGAGTGTGAAAAGGCTGTCTGCTCTTTGATCCAGCCATATCACTGCTGGGTTTGTACCCCAAAGAGATAATAAGGGAAAATCTGTGTACAAAAATATTTATAGCTGCACTCTTTGTGGTGGCAAAAAATTAGAAAATGAGGGGATGCCCTTCAATTGCGGAAGGACTGAACAAATTGTGGTATCTGTTGGTGATGGAATTCTATTGTGCTCAAAGGAATAAAGAACTGGAGGAATTCCATGTGAACTGGAAAGACCTCTAGGAATTGATGCAGAGTGAAAGGAGCAGATCCAGGAGAACATTGTACACAGAGACGGATACACTATAGTACAATCAAATGTAATGGACTTCTGTACTAGCAGCAATGTAATAATGCAGGACAATTCTGAGGGACTTATGAGAAAGCTATCTACATTCAGAGGAAGAATGTGGGAGTAGAAATACAAAATGAAAACAAGTGCTTGATCACATGGTTTGATGGAGATATGATTGGAGATGTAGACTAAACAATCACCTTAATGCAAATATTAATAATATGGAAATAGTTCTTTGCATATGTAAAACCCAATGGAATTGCTCATTGGCTATGGGAGGGAGGAGGGAAGAGGGGAGGGAAAGAACATGATTCATGTAACCATGGAAAAATATTCTAAATCAATTAAATAAATAAACTTAAAAAAAGAATTTAAGGAGTTTTTTAGTGGGGGAGGCAACACATAAATAAAGATAGACATAGGGAAAAGAGGGATGATACGATAAAGTGGGGAGTATTAGCATCAGGGAGGAAAGCTTCCAGCAGAAAGATGGCATTTGGGCAGAATCTGAAAAAAGTCAGAGATTCTAAGAGGCTAGGATGAGGAAGGAGAACATTCCAGACATGAGGCACAGCCATTGCAAAGGCACATAGGCAGGGGATGAACATTGTGTGTGAGCAGCAGCAAATAAACTAGAATGGTTGGACCCTACAGTGAACAGAGGGGTTTAACAAGTAAGAATACTAGAAAGATAGGGAAGAGTCAGGTTGTGAAGTCTGATATGCCCCACAGAGGAGTTTAAATTTAATCCTAGCAGGAAGAAAGAGTCATTAAAGTTTATTGGAGGGTGGGGAGTAATATGCTTTAACCTGGGCTTTAGGAGAATTGCCATAATATTTATAAAGTGTGTTATAACACTTAAAAGCTTCTTAAATGATGCTAAAATTATACAAGTTAATCTCAAAGACTAACGAACATTTTGTACATTTTTTAAACCCTTACCTTCTGTCTTAGAATCAGTTCTGTGTATTGGTTCCAAGGCAGAAGAATGGTAAAGGCTAGGCAAAGGAATTGTGACTTGTCCAAGGGTCACACAACTGGGAAGTGTCTGAGGCCAGGTTAGAACCCTGGACCAGGTCTCTAGGTCTGGCTTTCAATCCACTGAGCCACCCAGCTGCCCCTGGTACATTTTCTTACTTAATCCTCACAACAGTTTAAGGGAGGGGCTATTATTCATCAAATTTACAGGTGAGGAAAGTGAGGTTCCAAGAGGTTAACTGACAACACTTCCTGACTAATCAGTATTGGAGAGGGGCTCAGAACCCAGGTCTTTTCCCATTCCAGGTGCTCTAGCCACCATACCACACTGCCTTCCAAGTGAATTGACGAGCACTTTAAAGTTCTCAAAAAGCTCTTTTCACATAAACAAGAGAGTGAGGTAGGTAGTGCAAGTATTTTTCTCCCCATTTTACAGAGGAAAAAAAGAGTCTGACAAGGTTAAGTGCTATCTGTCTAGAATCACATAGATAGTAAATGTCAGGGCTAATATTTGAACCCAGGATTCCTTCCCACCAAGTCCAACATCCCTCCTTCATGACTCTTGGGCATCTCCTAGCAATAGGGATCTGACGTGGAACTCAACCGCAGGATTTATTGACGTATTTTCTCCCTGTCTCCCCACCCGCAGCTACTCCACCCTGGCACCTTATTTATCCGGAGTGAGCCTAGAGCAAGTCATCTCTGGACTGCCTGTTTTAACAGCTCTTTTACAGGGGGTGGGGGGTGTATGTTTAATGGCTGACAGGTTCAGTTTCTGCAGTGCTGAGGAGCTCATCCTCATGCAGAGGGACACAGACCTTGAGCCCCTGACATCTAGCCACCAATCCTGCCATCACAGTTCCCTTGTGTGCTCATTTTAGCCTCTGGTCATGGAGTCCATGGGATAGGTTCGTGTCAGTGTCTTCTGGTCTTACAGAGATTTCAGGTAGGCCATTAGGAGAATACTATAATCACAGAAAGGCAGTGTGTCACAGTGGATACAGAACCAGCCTTGGAGTCACGAAGACCAAGGTTCGGGTCACCTCTGTGACACATCCGTAACTCTATGACCCTGGACAAATCATTTGACCTCTAAGTGCCCCGGGCAATTCTCCCTACGTACACACTTCACTGAGTTTCAGAGAAGTGATATGATTAGTAAGTAGCAAAGCTGGGGCTAGAACCCAGTTCTGATCCCAAGCCCAGGGCTCCTATTCTGATCTAAAATATACAAATCTATGTATGAATATAAAATCCATATAATGTGATTAGGCCTATTTCATACATGTATGAATAGATATGCAAGTGATTTTATATATAAATTAATTTGATTTTACAAACAAAATGGTGCAGGTATTAGCCTGGCATGTCATATTCATTTACTGCTGAAATAGCTATTTGTAGACCATGTGCCGGGTCTCAGAGTGTGGCCTTTCAAACTGAAGCCAACTCTAATAAATCTCTAGTTGCCAAAGATGCCTGCCTCCTTATGAGGAGCAACGCCAGTCGCCAAGAATGATGATTACTTTCTAGGTGACCATATTTGTTTGAGTTCCTTTTCCATATGTAGTTCATTCTCTTGTCTTGAATGTTCTAAGATAAATATTAATGTATAACCATCTCCACTGTTGAAATCAGCAATATGGAAGAAGTATGGGAAAAAGAGGAATCACAGAATAGAGGATGTCAGAGTTGGAAGTCACCCTCAAACGCAAAGAATAGAATTCAACTCAATTCAATTCAACGCACATTCACTGAGAATTTAACATGTGCCATGCACTATGCTAAGTGTGCTAGGTGCTGATATATATGTACGTATACATATGTATATGGAAATGAGATAGTCCCTGTCCTCAAGGCACTTACATTCTACTGGGGAGATCAAGAGTAACACAAGAAAGTCAATACAAAATACAAAGTAAAATGGAGGAATTTCTTTCTTTCCTTCCTTCTTCATACTTCCTTCCCTTCCCCCTCTTTCTTTTTCTCTCTCTTTCTTTCTTCTTTCTCTCCCTTTCTTTCTTTCTCCCTCTATCTCCCTTTCTCCTCTTTCTTCCTTCCTTTCTCTCTCTCTTCCTCTCCTTTACTATAAAAACCCTCATCTTCTGTCTTAGAATCAATACTAATTATTGGTTCCAAGACAGAAGAGGGGCTAGAGCTAGGCAATTGGGGTTAAGTGACTTGTCCAAAGGCCACATGGCTAGGAAGTATCTGAAGCCAGATTTGAACCCAGGGCCTCCCATCTCTAGGCTGGGCACTCTATCTATTGAACCACTTAGATGCCCCATACATGGAGCAATTTCAAAAGGGAGAGAGTACTAATAACTGGGGCAGGTGGAAGGGGAAAAGAGGGAAAGATTTGGTGTGTACCACTGTGTTTTAAAGAAAGACCAGGACTTGGAGTCAGGGAGACTCATGTTCTTGAGCTGAAATCTTTCCTCGGATACTAACTAGCTGTGTGACCCTGAGCAAGTTGCTTAACCCTGTTTGCCTCAGTTTTCTCATCGCCAAAAAAAAACTGGAGAAGGCAATGGCAAACTACTCCAGTATCTCTGCCATGAAAACCCCAAATGGGATCACAAAGAGTCAGACAGTTGCCTGACTCTTTGAACATAAATAACAGGGGTTCTATAAGGTAGAAAGAAGTGAGTTTGAGTGCATTCCAGACATGACAGGGAGGGGGATGAGGCATGAGGTAGGAAGTGGAATACCATGTGCTTAGTGCAATGCTTGGTACAGAGTAGGCACTTAATAAATGTTTTTGGAATTGAATTAAATCCATACATGGGGAATAGCTGTCAGACTAATCTGATGAGAATAAATATGAAGACATTCATCTCTAGGAAGGAACTCACAAAACTAGAAATCTTGGGATTCCAGGTACATTTCAGTTACTTCACAAGAAGAATAGTCTCCCAGCAGTAGATAATTGGGATTTGTGTAGACAAGGACTCATATGACCACATTATGTTTATGCCTGATTCAGTTGAGTTTTAAGAATAAAATGGTTTATTCTCCAGGGAAAAAGGAAAAGAAGCTATATGTACTAAAATATTTATAGCTGCTCTTTTTGTGGTGGCAAAGAACTGGAAATTGAGAGGATGCCCTTCGATTGGGGAATGGCTGAACAAATTGTGGTAAATGATGGTGATGGAATACTATTGTGCCAGAAGAAAAGAGCAGGTTAATTTTAGAAAAAAAAAAAGGAAAGCCCTACATGAAATTATGAAAAGTAAAACAAATAGAACAAAGAGAATATTCTATACAACAGAAATCTTGTTTGAAGAATGACTTGTGTATGTTCACCTCTAGAGAAAGAATTGATAAATAGAAACATGTAAGACAGTTTTATATATATATATACGTATGTCTTTTTGTCAAATAATATCTCATGTGGAGAGGAGAGGGAGGCAGGGAGATATTTGGAAATTTTAATGTAACAAACAGATTAATTAATTTTTTAAAAGAATGAAATGGGGATAATTCCTTGCATTTGTGTAATAGGCTTGGCTTCTTCAAAGCAATTTTACACGTTCCACTTTTTTGTACTCACCAAAATCCTGAAAGCTGGAGAGATGAATAAAAAGTGAAACTTCAGAGAGGTTAAATGATTACCAGAGGCCCTGTGGCTACTTAATGGCAAAGCCAAACTAAGATTCAAAACTCTTGACTACATCTCATCTCAAATATATAATATTGATCCAAAATTTTGTAAATTGTTTTACTGTTTCAAAAACCTATTCACATCCATGTGGATAGCGTTTGATGAAGTAGAAAGAAAGGTGAACTTGGAGTTATAGGACCTGAGTCCCTGACTGCCACTTCCTATGTGACCCCGAACAAGCTATTTATACCCTTTCATCTTCAATTTCTTCTCCTACAAAATGAGGAGGTAGGATAAGATGGAACTCTAAGGTTGCTTCCAGCTCTAATTCTGGATCCTATCATCTCGTGTGACTTTCACAAAAATCCTATCAGGTAGATGAGATTATTACTATTTTCTAGATGTGGAAACTGAGTTTCAGAGAGGTGATACGGCTGGCAAGTAACCAAACTAAATCCAGTTTTTCTGCTGTTCAACCCAGTGCTCTTACCTTTATAGCACTTTGCTTCTCATCAGAGTTTAGCAATGTTATGAGCTAAATATTTAAGTTTGTACAACTATATTAGGATTTAAACATTAAATGGAATTTTATTACCATTTCCCTTCTAATTGCTATTTTATTTATTTATTTATTTTAATTGTTTTTTCTTTAAAAATTTATTTCTTATTTTTCAAATATTTTCCCATGTTTACATGATTCATTTTCTTTCCTTCTCCCCTCCCAGAGCTGACAACTGCTTTTCAATTTTTATTTAATTTATTAATTTGTAACATTTCTCCATGGTTATTGGATTCATATTCTACCCCTCCCCTCCTCCCACCCCCTCCCATAGCCCACACACAATTCCACTGGGTTTTACATGTGTCATTGATCAAGTCCAATGACAATCGCTTTTTAAATTTAGGAGGGGAAAACATTTTCTCTCAAGAGTATTATAATATGATGGCAAGCAAATAGCCAATAGCCAACCTCCTAGCACTCTAATGGATAGATTCTGGAGGAATCTCTTAACTTATTAATTAATTATTGATTAAATTAAATTATTAATATTAATATCCAAATGTAGGCCAATGTCCTTCCTAGAAGAAAAGGAAATGAAACTGAAGGAAGCTTTCCAGGAGTTTGAAGGGTTCCTACAAGGAGGATAAAGAGTTCCTAAAAAGAATAGGGATAGAATTTCAATGTGTAAACAAAGAAAAAAATCTGAAGGAGCAGAGGAGAATCTTGACCTCGAATAGAAGGTTGGAGAGTAGAAAAGTGTCAAATGGAAAAGAAAGGGAAGAAGGACCACTACTTTCTTAAAGCTAAATAATAAGTATGAGGTTCTCCCCAAAGAGAAGAGAGTGGTGTTACATTCACCTCTAAGGAGGAACCATGGGTAAGAGATTCCAAGTAAGGGTTAAAGGAACAATGCATAAGTACCCTCCATGGTTACTCCCTGCTGGTGGGACATTGAGGCACTCTCTATCTACCTGATAACAATAGAGATGTTTGTTGCATTTGCCAGTGGCTGTGAGAAGATGTGAGAGAGAGCCACCCAAGACTTGTCAAACTGGATGACTACTATTTGCTTCTAGTGATTCACATGGGTAAAAATGGTATTGCCAGAAGGGATATAGGAAGTATTGCTAAAGATGATGAAGTCTTGGGCAAGAAACTAAAGGCTCTATCGTTGCTGCTAATGCAAGGTGAAGATTTCAGAAGAAAAAGGAAAATTGACGATCTGAATAGCTATTAAGAAGTCCGTTTGCTTTTATCCTCTGGGGCAGGTAGCTAGAAAGAACATTTCAAAGGAATCAGAGAAAGGAATGGTAAGATCCCTGGATCAAACATCTGCAGCAGGAAGTCTGCCAAAGAGTGAGGCAAAGGATATTCTGATGACACCAAGAGAAACAATTCTGATGAGGAAAAATAGGAAGAATTGTCTGGAAACTGCTATAGATGAACATGGCATTCATTGGAAAATTCAGATTTCTTATTTTTTTTTTTAAAGACAGAAGATGGAAGCAAGGGCAGGTTAACAGAACAGGAAGACAAAGGTATGACACACTCCTATAAAAATAGTGTCAGGAGTGTTAAAGTTAAAATTAGTGAAAACTGGTGAGGACAACAAAAAAGGATTAAAAAGCTTTGTTGAGAAAAAGAAGAAGATAAAAAAAGAAGAGGCCTAATACCTGGGGTGGAGAAGAGGATGATAATTAGAGGCTATGGGAAGATAGAAGAGTTGCAAATTCTTAGCATCTCTTTTCTCTGCCAAGGTGGATGATTTTTGTTTGGGCTGAAAGACAGAACAAAATGTCTAGGAGGGATGGAAATCAGAATAACACTAATAACTACCATTTATGTAGCATTTTGTGTTTGCAAATATATACATATATATCTAATTTGATTTAATCTTTAAACTTCATAATAATCCTGTGAGGTAGGTACAATAACTGTTCTTGAACACAATTTATAAATGAAGAAACTTGGGCTTTGAGAGGTTAAGTGATTTATCCATAGATAAGTCACTTAATTGCTCTCCTTAGCTAGTAAGTCTCAACGGTGGCATTCTGAACAAAAGTCTTGCATTCTATCCATTAGACAGGGGAAGAGCACCTATCTGGTCCTTCTTTATAAGTTGAAGTCATCGATTCCACCACATGATGATGTAATTGTTAGATGTGAATGTTGAGTCACTTTTAGTGATCTTTGAAAAATCATGGAAAATGAGAGTGGCGCCACAGGATTGAAGAAGGGTAAATGCCTCTATTAAAAAAAAAGCAGGGGGGAAGAGAATATACACCCTATGAACTAGTAGGTTTAACCAGTTCTTAGCAAAATCTTGGAAGAGATTGCTAGGGGAATGGCTAGTGCACATCAAAAATAAAGAAATAGTAGTTTTGAAGAGCTAGCAGAGCTTCACTGACAACAAGTTAGTCAGGCCTCATTTCCAGTGCTTCACCCTTTTAAGGGGAATCACTAGAGATATAGTTTTCCCAGATTTTGGCAAAGCATTTGAACAAATGTCTCATGTTATTTTTGAGTCAGTCAATTAAGCACCTACTAAGTGCCAAACACTGCATTAAGCTCTCTAAATAGGAAGAAAGGCAAAAGCCAAAACAAAACAAAACAAAAGCCAAGCTCTGAACTCAGAGTCTAATCAGGAAAATAACATAGAAACAAGGTGCCTCCAGATAAATCAGAGATAATCAACAGAAGACTGTTAAAGGGGATTGAGAAGCTTCTTGTGGAAAATAGGATTTTAGCTTGAGGACTAATTGTCAGTCTAATTAAGTAGATTTGTAACTGGTTGGTTGAATAATGGACTCTGCTCCTTGTTCATTTGGTAGCCACTAGTGATAGCCACTAGTCATTTCCAGGCAGCCAGATTGGCTCATGTCTCTCTCTCCTTGTGGTCACAAACTCCAACAGAGACTGCCTTCAAACCTTCAGCTTGGGAGGGAATAAACCATTTTCTTCAAGTGTTTCACCTACAGAACAGTTGAGAGGCAAGACTTCCTCAGGCTTCCTGGAAGGGGAAAAAAATACTTCCTCACTCTCCATGTTTGTAGCAATCCCTTCTTCCTGAGCAGAGAGGAAAAAAGTAGCTAATTGATTCTCTGAGCCACTGACCACAATGGTTGTTCCAAATCTTCTCATCTTTCCTCAAGCTGATCATGGTTCTCCCCTTCCCACACTCTCAGCTGAGAACCTATTCTTACATGCCACTGAAAAAATTGATGGCTTTTGTCAACAACTCTCTCTTCTCTCCTCACCTTGTACTACCCCAGATATAATTTCCTACTATTGCCTCCATTATTCCAGCCTCTGATGAAGAAGTGACCCTTCTCCTTACCAAAACTAATATCACTACATGGACCCTAAATTTTGCCTCTTCTTGGATACCTGTCAATTAGGGGATATCTTTTTTGTTTAATTAATTAATTTAGAATATTTTTCCATGGTTACATGATTCGTGTTCTTTCCCTCCCCTCCTCTCACCCCCTCCCATAGCCAATGTGCAATTCCACTGGGTTTTACATGTGTCATTGATCAAGACCTATTTCCATATTATTAATATTTGCATTAGTGATTGCTTAGAGTCTGCATCTCCAATCATATCCCCATCAAACCATGTGATCATGGAAATGTCTTTCTTCTATATTTCTACTCCCACAGTTCTTTCTCTGGATGTGGACAGTGTTCTTTCTCATAAGTCCCTCAGAACTGTCCTGGATCATTGCATTGCTGCTAGTAGAGAAGTCCATTACATTCAATTGTGCCACAGTGTATCAGTCTCTGTGTATATGGTTCTCCTGGTTCTGCTCCTTTCACTCTGCATCAATTTCTGGAGGTCATTCCAGTTCACATGGAATTCCTCCAGTTCATTATTCCTTTTAGCACAATAGTATTCCATCACCAACAGATACCACAATTTGTTCAGCCATTCCCCAATCGATAGATACTCCCTCATTTTCCAATTTTTTGCCACCACAAAGAGCACGGCTATGAATATTTTTGTACACATATTTTTCCTTATTATCTCTTTGGGGTACAAACCCAGCAGTGGTATGGCTGGATCAAAGGGCAGGCAGTCTTTTAAAGACCTTTGGGCATAATTCTAAATTGCCTTCCAGAATGGTTGGATCAATTCACAACTCCACCAGCAATGCAGTAATGTCAATTGGGGAATATTTTAACAGCTTATAGAATATGACTGTAATAGAATACTTTTGTACTATAAGAAAAGATGAAGGGGATGATTTCAGAAAACCCTGGAAAGACTTGTTTGAACTGATGTATGGTGAATTGAGCTGAATAAGAACAATTTATGCAGTAACAACAATATTGTAAAGATAGTCAACTTTGGAAGACTTAGTAACTCTGATCAACACAATGATCAATCACAATTCCAAAGGACATATTATGAAACATGTTATCTACCTCTGGATACAGAACTAATTGACTCATAATGTAGACAAGTATTCTCTTCTCTTCCTTTCTCTTCCTTTCTCTGGACAGAGAAGAGATATGGCTAATGTAAAATTTTATTATTTTTATATATATTTGTACTATGCTTTATTTTTCTTCCCTTCTCAATGAGTGGGGAAAAAAGAAGGGGAGGAGGAAGAAGAGGAGGAAGAGAGAGAGGGGAAAATTTGAAGCTAAAAATAAAGTAAAATTGAATTTTTAAAATCCTATCTCTTCTTATCTTCTCTAGCAGATTGACATGTTATCCCCTCTTTCCCTCTAATCTTCAATCTCTCTCTTACTGGATCCTTCTCTCTTTCCTATAAATATGTTCAAGTTTCCCCCTTCTTTAAATAGCTCTTACCAGATCCTCCCATACATGCTAACTATCATCCCTTCTCTTATCTGCCCCTTCTCTTTTCTTGAAAAAGGCATTTATTCCCAAAGCCTCCTCTTATTTTCTTCTAAACCTCTGTAATCTGGCTTCTGACCTCATCATTCACCTGAAACTTGTATCTAAATTCTCCTCCTTTCCTCTTAAAGCTAATCTATGAAATTTACTCTAACCCTTACTTCCTTCCTATAGCAGGGACACTCCAAGTTATTCCAAGGGATCCTGGGAGCTCTACTCTCCTCAGCCATCTCCATGCCTCACTCTCATTCCTCTGTCAAACTCTTGCCTCTGTCGAACAGTAATCAAATCAATATAACTTGGGACAGCTGGGTGGCTCAGTGGATTGAAAGCCAGGCCCAGAGATTCTGGGTTCAAATCTAGCTTCAGACAGTTTCTAGCTGTGTGACCCTGGGCAAGTCTCTTAACCCCCTTTGCTTAACCCTTACCACTCTTCTGCCTTAGAACCAATACACAGTATTGATTCTAAGATAGAAAGTAAGGTTTTTTGTTTTATTTTAATCAATATGAGCATTCCTGGAATGGAAATGTCCTATGACTACAATCACCATTCATGATGACTTTCCTCTCCAAATAACTCTCCCCTGACCACCACCCCTCTATAAATGTCACATCTCCCTATAAGAATATAAGCATCTTAGGGGCAGAAATTATTACGCTTCTTTGTATTTGAATTCTCATTGCTTAGAACAATGCCCGACACATAGTAAATGCTAACTAGTTCATTAAATACATACATGTGAACTTTTCAAATCTTGAAGCTCTGTATTAATGCTAGTCGTCATCATCATTATTATTATGAAGAAGAAGAGGAGGAGGAAGAAGAAGAAGAAGAAGAAGAAGAAGAAGAAGAAGAAGAAGAAGAAGAAGAAGGAGGAGGAGGAGGAGGAGGAGGAGGAGGAGGAGAACATCAGAGGACCAGAGTCCTGGACCTGGGTCTGTCCACTAGCCATCTTTCTGGCCTCGACAGAGGGAATGGAAATTCTGATGGGCAAAGTGAAAAGGAGAAAGTAATTGGATGAACATAGGGCAGGCCTGACTGAGATACTCTACCTCTTTCCTTTTACATAGGGCCATGCTAGACATGGGACACCTAGGTGGCCCAGTAGATGGAATGCCAGGCTTGGAGTTTCAATCTGCTCTTATTCATAATAGCTGTGTGACCCTGGGAAAGTCATTTAACCTCTGTTTGTCTTAGTCCGTTGGAGAAGGAAATGGCAAAACACACCGGTACCTTTGCCAAGAGAACTCCAATGTATACATAAAGAGTCAGAAATAACTAGAAATGACTGAACATATCAGGCATGCTGTGAAGCCTAGCCCCTTTGATGCCTCACACTCATTCTTTGCAATTTGGTAACAATTCAGCCCATTTACACTGCATTCCCCCAACCCCTCCACCATTTAGACTGATCAGGGTCAAGCAGAGGCCACCTTCCGTTCATTCCATGCAATTATGGATTCGGGCCTATGGTGAGTTTTAGGGTTCGAGGGCTCACTTGAATTCGAAGACCCAAAACACAAGAAGTTTCCTGGTCATGGGAAAAGTGAAGGTTCAACCTTTGCTCTCTCCTCTAGGGAAAATGCTGGCCCAATTTGCCTTCCTGATGGATGCCCATGCACTCATGCAGTCAGGGAGCTTCCTGTGAGCCATGCTACATTTGGCAAGCGCTTGAGAGCTCTAAGCCAGTGGGATTGCACCCCAGTCATGGGAAAATCTTGATCAAAACCATAAATAGAGTTTCTTTCTTTCCTCGGTGCTTGACCATTTATAAACACATGGTGAGTCACAAGACAGCCTCACCCTGGGGACTCCTCTGGCATAAGTCACTGGTGCTATCCATTCTCCCCCACGAGGGCCACCCAGAACAGCTGGCCACAGAGAGAAGTCATCCATGGGCCCACAGGCAGGGACTGTCTGCCACAGTTTCCCCTGGTCAGATGGGACAGATTTAGTTCCAGTAGCAGGGAAACGGCAACCAGGATGATGGATGATATTGTTTTAGGAAAGATTACAACATTTCAGAGCTGAAAGAGACCCCAGAGGCCATTCAGTCTCAGACCGCTTCAGCATCCCTTGACAAGTGGTCATCCTGCCTCCTCTTGAACATTCCTAGTTATGGGGAACTCACTACCAGCCCCATCATATTTGGGAGTATCTCTAATAGTGAGTTAGCATTTCCTTACATCTGTATAAAATCTACCTCTCCACAACTTCCCCCCTGCAACCCTCTAAGGTCAAGTGGAACCAGCCTAATTCTTCTTGTCCATGAGGGGATAAAGGTTAGAGGTAAGGCAGAGACCTGGAATTTCACAGGTGTAAGAAATCTCTAGATGAGGTAACTCCCTCTAACAAAGCAAGGAGGTAGCTCTTAGAGAATGGCCTAAAGCCTTGAAAGGTTGAGTGACTTGCCCTGGATCACATAGCTGTGATAATTCGTTAAATACTTGGAAAAAGTTACAATGGAGCCTTCTTATCACCATCACCCCTTGGATCTTCTTTTCTCAAGACTTAACATCTCTGTTTCCTTCCAAAGATCCTATAGAATTTAGTCTCTAATCTCCTTACTCAGAATCATAACTAGGACAGGCCAAGTAGGACAGTGCCCCCAAGGAACTCACATCTGAGGAGATTTTGTCTTTTATATCTTTGTGTACCAGGGCCATCCCATTTCTCTGATAGGGCCTCCTGGGTCCAGTTGGCAGACAATGTGGCTCTGGAATCAGAGGTTCAAATCTCTCTGAGATTTATCCCCCAGGTAACTTTAAGAAAGTTAGCTCCGGGGCAGCTAGGTGGCACAGTGGATATAGTGCCAGGTCAGGAGTCCGGAGGACCTGTGTTCAAATCCAGCCTCCAACACTTCCTAGCTGTGTGACCCTAGGCAAGTCACTTAGCCTTTCTTCTGTCTTTGAATTGATACTAAGACAGAAAGTAAGGGTATTTTTTAAAGTTAGCATTTTTGGGCCTCAGTTTCCCCATCTGCAGAAGATAAGAGGGCAGGATTTGATGTTCTCTGAGGTCCCTTTCAGGTCCAGCTCTGTGATTCTGTGCTGGCTGCACCAGAGGCACAAGCTGGATTTTCTAAGCATGACCACATTCTGACCTCTTTGTCACTCCTCATCCTACACAAACGAATTTGCCCTGGATGCAAGAGCTTTTAGTTAGCTTTCAGCAGAACATAGTTGTTGAGATCGCATTTATAAAGCACTAAAAGTTAGCTTTTGGCAGAGTCCTCCCCATCATCCTCTTCTGGAAGTGGTTGTCAAGTCGGATCTAATCCAGAGGAATGTGACCGGCCTCACCTTAACTCTTGCGTGCAAAGAATTGTAGAAGGGGCTGCATGTGTTTTAGCCTGAGCAGTGTCTGAACAAGAAACTGAATGCTAAAATGAGCCTTCATGATTTCCCTCCTTTTCTAGATGAGGCAACAGAGCCTCGAGGGCAAACACTGGATCAATGGATGGCAGCTCCAGAGAGGCATGGCTTAGCCCAATATCTGGATGAATTTTCTAATAACCAGAGCTGTTCAACAGTGGAATGGATGGGTTTGAGAAGTAGTGAGCTCCTTGTTACTGTTAGGATTCAAACAAAGTCAGGATGAGCTTCCTGAAGGGGATAGGAAATTTGTGCATCTCTCTAAAGTTCAATTTTGAGATACTGTGACTTTTTTGCCTATGGAAAATCCACTAGTAAGACAAGTTTTAAGGTGATAGTCAAGTTTCTTCAGTTGGTCAGTGTTTGAGAGATTCCCCAGTGTTTAGTTTCACTTTGTTCCATGTCCATACACAGCATCCACAACCCTGCCTACTAATTTTAAGCAATGATCCATTATTAGTTTCGTGAGGGGCTGGGTAAATGCTGATGGCTTTAAGAGAACTTATCATTAGGAATGGAAAAAGTACTTGCTCCACTGGTCGGAGGTCAGTATTGTTCCCTTGGTATGAGAAGCAGCCTGATACAGTTGAAGCGAGTTCAAGATCCGATTTTGGAAGTTAATAGACGTGTGATCTTGGGAAAGTCAATTAACTCTTCTCTTCCCTTTTCTTTCCTGTTCTGTTTCCTTTTCCACAAAATGGAGATAATAACTTACTTTTATTATTGAGGACACTTTTTAATAGTGTTTTTCATTATTTAGTTGCTTTAAAATTCGCCAAAGGTTTTGCACATATTAATTTGATCATCACAATAACCTTGAGTTTGTTGTTGTTGTTGCTGAGTAGTGTCCAACCCTTTATGACCCCATTTGGGGTTCTCTTGGAAAATATATGGGCCTTATTTGTCATTTCCTTCTCTAGCTTAGTTTACAGATGAGGAAAGAGAGGCAAACAGGGTCAAGTGGCTAGCCCAAGTCATCTAGCTACCTTGTGTCTGGGGTCAGACTTGAACTCAGGAAGATGAAGTTTTCTGAGTCAGACCCAGAACTCTATCCAGTATACCGTCTAGCTGCCCAACAACCATGAGAGGTAGGTGCTATTCTAACTTCCATTTTACACATAGGGAAACTGATGCTTGGAGAGGTTAAGGGACATGCCTATGGTCACTCAGCTACTAAGCATCCATAGCAGGATTTGAATCAAAGCAATATATTGCTTTACACTTTGATGGAATTACTTAGTTTTACCCAACATTTTGAGTTTTTCAAAGTATGTTCCTCAGAACTGCTGAGTAAGAAGTAAAAGTCTTCTTATCTCCATTTTCCTAAAGAGGAAACTGAAGTTCAGAACGATTAGATCATGAACTCCTTCAGGATAGGGACTATCTTTTGCCTTATTTTGTACCTTCAATGCTTAGCACAGTGCTCGGCACATAGTAGAAGCTTCATAAATGTTCATTGATTGACTGTTTGATGAGTTGTGCCTTGCATACGGCCATATAATTAACACAAGCCAAAAATCAAACATAGGCCTGACTCTAAGTCTTCTACCCTTTCTATCAAATCACAATGCCTCTCATGATACCAGAATCTTAGATTCCTCTTGTGGGCCATCCTCAACTCTGATAGGTGAGCTTTGGGTGCATCGTACCCATAGCCAGGCCTCTGCCTTACATCCTGGCCATTGGCTCCAAACCATATTGTAACATGAAGAGTTCTTCCTCCCTCCTTCTGGTATTCTTTTATGTGTTGTATCCCCTATCAGAATGTGATCAACACAGTGCCTGACATATAGGCAGCATTTATTAAATATTCTATGCCCACCTATTTATCTATCTATCCATCCCTCTATCCATCTATGTCTCCATCTGTCCATCTGTCCATCTATTCATCTACCCATCTGCCTATCAATCTATCCATCCATCCTTCTATCCATCTACCTATATCTTCCTCTGTGTCTGTCTGCTCATTAATCTGTGTCTATCTACCTATCTATCCATCTATCTATCTATCTGTCTGTCCACCCACCCACCTATCTTTAACTATCTATATAATCTATCTATCTATCCATCCATCCTTCTGTTCATCTGCCTATCTTCCTCTATGTCTGTCCATTCATCTGTCTATCTACCTATCCATCCATCCATCCATCCATCCATCTATCTGTCTGTTTGTCCATCCACCACCTATCTATCTACCTATCTGTCTATCTATCTGTCTATCCATCCATCCTTGTCTATCGAAACAGCCATCTATCTGTTTTAAGTATACCGTTTTCTTTACAAAAATCTCAAGAGATAATTGGTGTAAGTATTATGCACAATAAAAAACAATGATAAATCAGTGCTGAATTAGATCACTGTGATCAGAATAATTTCCTGAAGCTTGTTATGTTCTTGAAGATGAGGTTCTGCTTAGTAATGCCATTCTGTCACTCTGCTTGGTTTTGATTCCATGGGGAAAAGATGCCCCTGTGCCCAGTACTCCTGGCTTCTCTTCCCTTTCTCCTCCCCAGTTTTTCTGCCTTCTTTTGTGTGTTGCCTCTTCCCATTAGATTGTTAGCTCCTTGAAGGCAGGGATTGTCTTTCTTTTTATTAATTGTGTCCCTGGAGCCTACCACAGTAAGCTCTCCAACACAGTGGCCCTTTGTAGGTACTTAGTCAATGTTGATTGGATTGGATTGGATTGGACTGTTCCCTCCTTGGGGAGAGTTGAGGTCCTGGTTGCCTTCTCTCCTCAATTTGCAGGTATATGGTAATGTGAGTCTTTTTATCTGGGCATTTATCACAATTCGTTTAGCATCACAGAATGTAAGAGTGGGAAGAAATATTAGGGACCTTATGTCTATTTTTCATAGAAGGAAACTTTAGCCCATAGAGGTGAGGCACCTTGGACAAGGCACAAAGAAGAGCCTAGGCTAGAACCTAGATCTCCTCATTTATATTCTAGTACTTATTACACTCCAGCATGCTGGTTTTAAACCAATGAGAGTGTGTTTAAGGGAACTCAGACCTGTGGACTTCCAGGCGGTACATGGAATAGAATCCTAGAATTGAAGTCAACAAGACCTGACTTTGAATCCTGCCACAGACACTACTGAATGACTGTAAAGTTATCACTTAACCTACCTCGGTTTCCCCACCTGTAAAACAGGGATAATAGTAGCACTTCCTTCACAGGGTTGTTGTATCAAATGAGTTAACATGTGAAGCACTTTGGAAACCTTAAAGTGCTAAATGCTAGCTATATTCATATCCTCAAGCAATTCATAGCACCATAATCAAAGAAACTAGATACAAAAAGGAAAAACAATAATGAAGTGCTAAACTTCCCAGTGAAAGTCTGGGCATGATTATAGTAGCTAGAGGGCTAGTCTTGGAGTCAGGCATTCCTAGATTCAAGTCCCACCTTCGAACACACACTTGTTGGTCACTTTCAGATGTGGAAACCAATGTGGATGGGTGATACTTTGGCTTGACTTGAGAGTCTGCAGGTCTCATTTCCCATCTGGAGTAAATCATGGCCATTTTGAACTAAACAGGGCCAGCTGGCATCAGTGCAAATACTGTTGTGCAAACTGTAAACAAAATCCCATCAATTAAGTCCACAGAGAGCAAATGGTCCCAGAAGATGTGCTCAGTGGGATGAGTACCAATACTCTCAGGTCCTTTCCTTTCCACAGGCTATTTCTGTTGGGGTTATTGTGTCCCAGAGAGAAGGTAGAAGTGGTAACTGTCCATTGACTATGGTTCTAGAGGTCCGAAGCATGAGCAGATCAAGTCCAATTATAGCACAGTTCATTGGATTTAGGGCAAAAAGTTATTTACAGACCATCTAGTCCAAATCAATCACTTCCCAGACGAGGAAATTCAGGTTTGGCAAAAGGAAAAGACTAGCCCAAAAGCACACTGATAGCAAGTGTCAGAGCTGAAATTTGAACCCATTCTTCTGACTCCAGAGCACCGTTCTTGTTCTCTTATTCTAAAGGAACAGGTTTCTTAGGTGAACTGGGACTCTAGAAGATTTGCATATCCTTGGACACCCCACAGCCATCAGCAGAGCAATCAGAACTGAGAAGAGAATTAATGAGAATGTTGCTATCTATTTAATATAGTTCTAAGAGTCCAAATTTGTTCATTTCCGATACACAAGACCCAGGAATAATTTCTGAAGTGTGATGTCATTGGCTTATAGGTCAACCGGTGATTTGGTCTTTGTGAGAGAATGACAGAGGCAGTAAGGGATCAAAAATAGAAGGGATGGACTAAATCACCACTTAATTCCATTCCACTTCTAAATTTGTGATCCGTTGACTCCCTTTCAAAAATACTGGCTAGATAATCTCCAAAGACCTTCACAACTATAATCCTATGTTCTTATATAAGATCTAATTCTAGGGGGCAGCTGGGTGGCTCATTGGATTGAGAGTCAGACCTAGAGACAGGAGGTCCTAGGTTCAAATCTGGCCTCAGACACTTCCCAGCTGTGTGACCCTGGGCAAGTCTTTTAACCCCCATTGCCCACCCTTACCACTCTTCTGCATTGGAACCAATACATAGTATTGATTCTAAGACAGAAGATAAGAGTGCTTTCTTTTTTAAAAAAAGATCTAATTCTAGTACCTTCCCTTTGATCATTCCTATTTATTCCATAGAAAGCTTGATACATAGTTGTATTCATCTTGTCTTCCCCCCCCTTAGATTGTGAGTTTAACTTTGAGAACCCTATAGTTTTATTGGTGGGGAAAGCAAGATCCAAGCCGCATTGCTAATCTTATAGCATATCCAGGTCCTTAAATTCAGTGAAGAAGACTGAGATTGTGATTTCTTGGAATGTGGGACTCTTGCAGTGAAAACTCCCTCCACCAGTATCAATTGGCAAGTTGTCTGTAACTTCTAATCATAGAGAATTTCTGATTTGTTCCTGGTCACACATGGCATGTTAGAAGGCTCAACTTGAGTCTAGGAATGCCTGACTCCAAGACTAGCCTTCTAACCATATTACCATGCCCAGACTTTCACTGGGAAGTTTAGCACTTCATTATTCTTTTTCCTTTTTGTTTCTTCTCTGATTATTACATTGTAAGTTACTTGAGGACATGAACATTATTAAAAACCTGGAGTCACTCATGCCTTCATACCCTTCTCAAACTGGGATACTAGAGAACATCTTGTCCAGTCTTTTCATTTTAGAGAAGAAGAAATTAATGGCCTAATGAGGCTAAATAACTCTTCTAAGGTCACTCAGCTAGTTAGAACAATTAGTCAGCTGTGTAACTCTTGTTTGTGTCCTAAAAAAATTTTATCTATAAAGGATCCATCCAACACACCAGAACCCTAGCATCCTCTATTTTTTCTAACCCTTACCTTCCATCTTAGAATCAATACTATATATTGGTTCCAAGGCAGAAGAGCAGTAAGGGTTAGGCAATGGAGGGTCTAGTGATTTGCCCAGGGTCACACAGCTGGGAGGGGTCTGATATCACCTTCCATGTCCATATCCACTAAGCCACCTAGCTGCCCCCTAGTCCTCTGGTTTTTATTTATTTATTTTTTTTTTGGTGGATTCTGGAACAGTACTTGAGCTTGTCCATCTTATTCTTCACTCTCGCCTACTTCCTCTCCACATCATCCATGGCCTTGATGATACCTTTTATACAACTACTCCAACAAATGACATTCTTGGCAAGACACTGCTGCCTACTTATATCCAGCCCACTCTCTGTTTCCAGCCACTATTGAATTCTCCATCAAGCTCATTATCTCTCTGAAGTGCCTATCTGAGTCATGTGTACTGATGGATGAATTCAAAAGGCTTCCATCTAACTCCATGGAATATTCTGGGTAACAACCAGTCTTTAGGCACTTTGTTTTTCCTAGGTAGGTACAGGAAGAATGACTGATTAGCTTGTGGCTATCTTTCAGCCCCAGGCCATATTTTTGTTAGTCCCTGTTTGGGGGAGGGGGGGAAGGGAAGGAAGAAAAAAGAAAAGTATAGATGGGCAACTCAATGGCTAAAATGACAGGCCTAGAGATGGGAAGTTCTAGGTTCAAATCTGACCTCAGACATCTCCTAGCTGTGTGACCCTGGATGAGTCACTTAACCCCAGTTACCTAGCCTTTATTGCTCTTCTACTTTGGAACCAATACTTAGTATCAATTCTTTAAAAAAAAAAACAACCCTTACCTTCCACCTTAGAATCAATACTCTATTGGTTCTAAGGCAGAAGAACAGTAAGGGTTAGGCAATGGGGGTTAAGTGACTCACCCAGGGTCACACAGCTAGGACGTGTCCAAGGATTTCAATTACTAGGACCTCCTGTCTCGAGGCCTGACTCTCAATCCACTTAGCCACCTAGCTGCCCCTCTTAGTATCAGTTCTAAGAGAGGAAAGGTAAAGGTTATTTTTTTAATTGGCTAGCCGCTAGAGCAAACTAAACAATCTGGGCATGAAGAAGGATGCAGACTAAAGCCAAAGAAAAGAGAAGAAGGAGGAGGAGGAGGAGGAGGAGGAGAAGAAAGAAAGAAAATGGTAGAATGAGAATGCTAAATGTTATAAAAAGAAAGAAAGAAAAAATCACAAAGGGTTGGAGGAATAAATCATGAAAGTCTTCTGATGTATAGGAGATAGGACTTGAGTTGGTCCTTGCAGGAAAGAAAACATTTAGAGCAGTAGAGGCATTTTAGACAAGGGAAAAGGTATGAGAAAAATATGGAAAAGCTCAAGGAAATTAAACAATGAGCAGATATCTTTGGCTAGAGTGGTGAGCCCTTGCCAGGAGCCCTGGGGAATGAGATTCAGGAGAAATGATAGGGACCATATTGTGAATTGATATCGAATGCCAAGCTAAAGAGTTTGGACATAGGTGGTTTACAAGAGGGAGTCTTTGAATCAATCAACAAACCTTTATTAAATACCTATAACAGAATATGACAAACACTGTGCTGGGCACAAAGGATACAAATACAAAATCTCCCCTCGAGGAATTTATATTCTTCTTGAAAGTTTTTGAGTAGGCGATAATCAGCACATAGTGATATTTAAAGAAGATCGATATGGCAATCTGCACAGAATAAAACAGAACACGGAGAGACTGGAGACATTTAAGCTCTAATTGGGCATGAAGCTAAATTATGTGTTCCCCAACTGCCCAGGGGTAGAGATGTTTTGCTAACAGGGAAACCATTGAAAGGACGGGCTAATAAAACATTAGAAAATAGTTGGTATTTTTGTAATTCCTGAGACAATAAGCAAAAGGAAATACTGACTTGTCACTGAACAAACTCGAAAACCTGAGTCAGACTCTCGTTACTCATTCAACCTCAATACAAAGCGGAAGGTTGGGGAGAAGACCTGGAGTGTCTCTTCTCCATCCTGAATCCTTACTACTTAAGTATTTATTCTTTAGCTTTGGGATTTCAGAAAATAAAAGGGGAATTAAGAAAGGAAGAAGATGACTAGTTTAGGCAGTTTGCATTGACTTACAAATCAGCACGCTAACTTGGACCCGAGCAACGCTATGGCTCAGGGCTGGATATGAATTCATAAAACCAGCATTTCCATCTCAGTTCTACTAACTTGCTGGTCATCAGTGGTGTCCAAGGAGCACAGGTGACCCCAGAAGATATGTTAGATAGGGTTGACACAATGATAAGTGAGTCTTTTAATCTGTCTGATCATCAGTTTTTTTCTTTTAAAAGTATAATTTTTAAATATTTTTCCATGTTTCCATGATTCATTTTCTTCCCCTTCTTTCTTCCCTCCCTGCTACCAGAGCTGACAAGCAATTCCACTGGCTTGAACAAATGTTATCACTTGATATGTATTTCCATATTCTTAAAGCCTAAACCCCAAATCACATACCTATACATCCATGTGATAAGTGTGGGCATCTGTTTTTTCATCTATAAAATAGGCTGAACTAAATAAGATATAACAGAAAGGCCATTGACGCTGCAGTCAGAGAATCAAGGTTCAAATCCCATTGCTGGCACTTACCATCTGGGTGATAGTGGGTAAGTCATTGGGTAAGTATCCACATTCTCTATAAAAGGAGAAGGATGTCCTACATAGCCTTTCAGGTATCTTTCATCTCTAGACCTATGACTCTGCCTCTAAACCTTGTCCTGTTATTATGATCCCTGCCATTTCCTCTTTCTTTCTTTTCTCTCTTGTCAATAAAGTCTTCATACTTTCCAGGTCAGGAGTGTAAGAGGACAATGAGCGTATAAATTCACCCACGCTAAAGTTTTAGAGTTTTAGATGCTAAGGTATCAACAGTGCTTAGTTACTAAGGCCAGGAGCATCTTCTTCTTTTTTAAAAGAGAGCCTAAAAATACTGCATGATATGGTAGATAGAAAGCCAAGCCTAGAGTCAATAAGACCTACATTTGAGTCTTTCTCTAGCACATATAAACTGTGTGACCCTGAACGAGTCACTTAACCTCTTGGTGCTCCTGGCGAATCTCTATGACATTAAATTGAGCAGATGTTGATTTGCATTGGTAAAGAGAATCCTCACTCTGGGAATTCTCTGCACCAATTAAATGTTTTCTGCCCCACCCACCACTACCCAAAAGGGAACATAGACATTATAGCTTAACACAAAGGAATTAATCATTAATGGTAGGAATTCTGGGCAGTGTTAGGGAAGGATTTGAGGTTGGGAGAAACTTCTAGGAGCCCTCAAATTACTCCAACCAAATAGCAATCAACTTCATTTCTAAGATCAGCTAGTCTCAATGAGAATGAAAGTCATCATCGGGAGAAAAGAATTGTTGTTCTCCCCCTGATAGGAAAACTGCTAGAGTTTTACCCAAGACAAGTGGCTTTGGGCCAGAACATAAGAGCAGATGCAAACCTTGTGGAGCCAGGAGAAGGAGCAGAGCCCCTGTACAACTGCGATGATTAGTGGCCCAGACTTGGGATCTTGGTCTGTATTATAGCCTCATGTAATATTTCCCCTAGTAAGTTAGGTTTTCAGACAGGAAACCAAAAACTTTCCAACTGGATAGTATCAATTTCTTGGCTAGTTATGTCCAAACTTCGGCAAGAACAATGGGGGTGCTGTGGGAGGAACACAAGCCTGAGTAGCTCTAGCACTTCTCCCCAAAGCCTCGGTTTTCTCATCTGTAAAATGTTGGAGTAATATTTGGTGACTTCTAAAGTCCCTTATCTTTATAATATTCTTTAGTTTCAGTGATGAACTGGATAAAGTCATGTTTCAGGATGATTAATCTGACAGCAAAACACAGGATGACTTTTTTTTAACCCTTACTTTATGTCTTAGTAGCAACTCTGAAACAGAAGGATAAGGGCTAGGCAATCAGAGTTAAGTGACTTGCCCAGGATCACACAGCTAGGAAGTATCTGAGACCAGATTTGGACCCAGGTCCTCCCAACTCCAGACCTGGTGCTCTATCCACTGTGCTACCTAGCTACCCCTCATAGGATAACTTTTAACGACCAAAGAGTGGGCTGAATTATTTCACCAAGTACAATTAAGGGTTACCTACTGGATCTAGAAATTCAGGGACCTTAAGTAACAAGGCTAAAGCTGAATTGGGGCTACAGTTGAAAGGATTAATCATCACTCATTTAGTGGATAAAATTAAGACTTGACCATATGAGCAATATCAAAGTGGGTCTAAGTCATTAAGATTTTTATGAGCTAAAATCGTAGAGATCATGGAGAGAGGAAGAAAAGGAGGTTTTGTGCTTAGCTTTGTTTATAGCAAAAGGTTCACTGTATTCTACCTCTGCTGCCCTTTAAAGAATTTCTAGAAGGATCCCTGGAGTTACCAGCACAACATGGTTCTTTGAGCAGGCAGCCCCAAAGCCACAGGTGACTGGAGACATGCAGGGCTGACTTTAGGCACCTCCACACTGTAATGCAATCCTGGAGAGAAGCTACTCTTTGTGTACAGTATATGGTGGTATATATAGTTTCTGTACAGTATATAGAACTGATCGTGTAAGATCCTAGAGCTGAAAGGGACCTCAGAGTCAAACTCCTTCATTGTACACATGAGGAAACTGAAGTTTAAAGAGGTAAAGTGACTTGTCCAGGGACAAATAGTAAACAACAGAAATAGGATTGGCATCTAGGTCCTCTGATTCCAGAGGTAAGGTACTTTTCTCTACTTTAGATTGCTATGTAACTTCCAAAACAAAACAAAACAAAACCAAAAAAAAAACCAGTCAATCTGAGGAAAAAGAAATAATAAGAAAAAAAAAACAGAAAGGCTAGGGGTAGCTAAGTAGCACAGTGGATAGAGTGTCAGACCTAGAAGTTGGGAGGACCTGGCTTCAAATCTGTCCTCAGACACTTGTTAGCTGTGTGACCCTGAGCAAGTCACTTAACCTTGATGGCCTATCTGTTGCCACTCTTTGATCTTAGAATTAATACTATTAAAGAAGAGAAAGAAAGAAAGAAAGAGAGAGAGAGAGAGAGAGAGGGAGAGAGAGAGAGAGAGAGAGAGAGAGAGAAATAGGGAGAAAGGGAGAAAGAAGGGAAGGAAAGAAGGAAGGAAGGAAGGAAGGAAGGAAGGAAGGAAGGAAAGAAGGATAGGAAGGGAGGGAGGGAAAAAGGAGAGAGAGAAAGAGAGAGAAAGAAAAAAGGGAGTAAGGAAAGAAGTAAGAGAAAGGTCATTCCTTTACTTGAGAGTGAAGAGGAAGAATAAAGAAATCCAAGTTAAGTGATTTCTTAGCCTCTCAAAACTGAGCATAAGGAAAGCCATCTTGACCATTAGGATGAAAAAAAAACTCTGGTTAGGGAGATTCTAATGCTTTATCATCCAGATATTTAAAGGATTGACAGCCACCTACCAAATCACTCAATCAATCAACTAACCAAGAAGCATTCATTATGTGCCTACTATGGGTCAGGCATTGGGAACACAAAGACAAAAATGAATTAAGTTGCTTAGATCTTATCAGAAGACATAATACATATGAATATATAAGTATATATATGTTGTATTCATGTATTTGTTTGCGTACATATTGTATAGATATAGTATAAGAATAGACTGTGTGTGTGTATATATACATATATTACAAGGTTTAGATGTATACATTTATTACAAGATTTGAGGTGGGAAGCCACTAGTTACAGAGATATAGGGAAAGACCTCCTGTGAGAGATGCCACTTGAAGGGGCAGCTAGACAGCCCAATGGATTGAGCACCAGCTCTGGAATGAGGATGACCTGGGTTCAAATCTGGTCTCCACTATTTTTCAGCTATGTGGCCTTGGGCAGGTCATTTAAACTCATTTGCCTAGTCTTCGTCTCTTTTAGCTCAGAGATGTTACTGTAACAGTAAGAGTTTTTAAAAAAATGTCCCTTTGATTTGAGCTTTGAAGAAAACTAGGAATTCTAAGAGAGGGAGGTAAAGAAGGAATGCATTCCCTAGGAATGAGGAACCATTGGATTAGTGGGTGTTTTTTTTTTGTTTGTTTTGTTTATTTAGGGTTTTGGTTATACTGGAAAAGACATGGAAAGAATAGGTAGGATGCTGTGCTGGATGTATGAAGTCTAGAAAGGACAGTTTGGCTGGACTGTGGAATTCATGAGCTGGAGTAACTCTAATAAGACTGAAGTGGTAGTTTGGAAGGGCTATACAGGATTTTAAACAACAGTCAGAAAAGTTTGTATTCGATTCTAGAGGTAATAAGGGAACCACTGGAGCTTATAAAACAGTGGAGTGCTCTAGGCTTATCATTTTGTAAGCTCTGTAGCAAAAGGATTGGAGTGAAGAGAGATTTGAAGAAGAGAAGAGGCTATTGTAATAGTCCAGGCAAGTGGTAATTCCTCCATCCCACCTTAAACCCTTATTTTCTGTCTTAGTATCAGTTCTAAAACAGGCAGGGGCTAGGTAATGTGAGTTAAGTGACTTGCCCAGGGTCACACAGCTAGGAAGTTTCTGAGACCAGATTTAAACCCAGGTCTTTCTGACTCCAGACCTGGTGCTCTATCTAGGTGCTACCTAGCTAATCTGAGGTAATGATATCTTAAACCAAGGTTGTGGTCCTAGGAATGGAGAAAAGGAGACACATGTGAGTTATGAAGTAAAGGCATCTAATTGGATACTAATACAGAGGGTTGACCCAGAATACCTTTTGAGGATCTTCTAACTTCTAGAATTTTAGCCTTAAACATCAGAAGGTATCAGGGAACTACTTGACTTCCCAAGATATATAGATTTTCTTTTTATAAACTTCATTTCCTGTACCCCTTCCTATTGTTGAGGAACTGCAGACCTATGGGTTTGGACTGTTTAATATCCTATTAGGCACATCCAATATATTGGCTTTATTGATCAACTGGTTTATTTGGGGTTTTTTCCTTTGTAACAAGGAATGGCTCACAAGATAAAGGGAAGAGGTGTAGAGATGGCTGTGATAAAAATAAAAGTATCCATTTTAAAAAATAAAATACATTTCCAACAACTAAATGGGTAATTATACCTATATTTGCCAAATTCTTGGATTCTCAGTGGAATAGGACTTGTTCTTTTAGATGTAATAAAAGCTCCATCTATCCAAGAGTGTGACAACTTAGAAAGAAGCTTGAAAAAAGATAGTCTCTCCTACAACTGAGTCACTCTGATACCCATCTTCCTGGTGTAACTGTCAGAGGCTGCATTTCCATTCAGCACTGGTTCCCATGGCAAGTACAAGGTGCTGTTGGAGGTATTTCTATTTTAAGATGACAATATGTACCAATCTTAGTAGTATTGGTGACTAGAAGGGTACCACCTTAAGACAGTGATGGTGTCCAAAGTGCATGTGAGCCCTCCACCTTATCCCAGACAGGGGAGGGAGGAAGCTCTCCCATTGGGCTGCTGGACAGAGGGGTTGGTGATGGGAGAAACGTCCTCAGATGTGGTGGAGATGGGGAAGAGAGCCAGCCCCCCTCTGGCATGTGTGCCATATGTTTACCAACACAGACCTAAGATATATTTTCCATTAATGATTGCCTTGTATTGGAGTCTAATGATTCCATTGTAGGATCCTCAAAGTCCTTTGTGATCAGGACCTGAAAAACATGACTTCCTCTGAGGTATGTTGTCGCTGAAGGAAGTGCACACCCACACTACCCTTTGGCATCCACACTATTTCTTACCCTATGCCCCTTTAAATCCAGCATTATCGATTCAAAACACTGTTGTTGCCTGATCTAAATGACCTCTACTCTTCTTATTAAGATAATTGGCCCCAAATTCGCAAAATTATCTTTACCAAGCGGCAGAAAAATGATACTGTCTCTGATGATATTCTCCACTGAGAACATTAAGCATTCTTTTTCCCCCAGCATTTCCATAAATAAGCTCCCCTTCTGCAGCACCTTCTGTACCACTGAGGTTTTCTCAGACAACTATGCCTGCATCTGGTTAATATATGACCCATTACCATACTCTGTAAGGAGCCCTGAACCCCTGCTCACAATGATTACTCTCTTCTAGTCAAGTTCTTTTTCTGTCTGGTCCCATATCCCTCAATGGATAGGTTATTCTTCTAGTGCTTAGTAGGCACATATAAACCCTTGCTGGCTTGATGTTACGATTTAAAAAAAAAAACTTACCTTCCATCTTGGAGTCAATACTATATTGGCTCCAAGGCAGAAGAGTGGTAAGGGCTAGGCAATGGGGGTTAAGTGACTTGCCCAGGGTCACACAGCTGGGAAGTGTCTGAGGCCAGATTTGAACCCAGGACCTCCTGTCTCTAGGCCTGACTCTCAATCCACTGAGCCACCTAGCTGCCTCCTTATCATGATTTAAAAAAAACTCTTACCTTTTATCTTAGTATCAATTATGAGACAGAAAAGTAGGAAGGGCTAGGCAAGCAGGATTGAGTGACTTGTCCAGAGTTGCACAGCCATGAAGTATCTAAGGCCAGATTTAAAGTCAAGTCTTACTGACTCCATGACTTACACTTGAGTGTGATACCTTTGATATGCTCCAAAGGGCTATCTCCTAAAATCCTGTTTTCAAATAAGACCAGCATCTGTTTTATGTTTTATGGGATAGCAATCTTACCTACCTAAAACAAACGTATCTATAAACAGAACAAATATTAAGCCCTCTTATCATAGATAAACAGACTTGTATGAAAATATTTATAGCTGTGCTTTTTGTGGTGGCAAAGAACTGGAAAAGGATGGTATGTCCTTCAATTGGGGAATGGCTGAACAAACTGTGGTATATGCTGGTGATGGAATACTATTGTGCTCAAAGGAATAATAAACTGGAGGAATTCCATGTGAACTGGAAAGACCTCCAGGAATTGATGCAGAGCGAAAGGAGCAGAGCCAGAAGAACACTATACACAGAGACTGATATACTATGGTAAAATCGAATGTAATGGACTTCTGTACTAGCAGCAATGCAATGACACAAGACAGCTCTGAGGGATTTATGGTAAAGAACACTACCCACATTCAGAGGAAGATCTGCAGGAGAGGAAACATAGAAGATAAACAACTGCTTGAATGCATGGGCTGAGACGGACATGATTGGGGATGAAGACTCGAAACAACCACCCCAATGCAACTAACAACAATATGGAAATAGGCCCTGAACAAGGAGACATGTTACAAACAGTGGAAATGTGTATTGGCCATGGGTGGGGGGAGAGCGGGGGGTGAAGGGGAAATTAGGGGCATGAAGCATGTAAACAGGTTAAAAATGAATATTAATAAATGTTTTAAAAAATCAATGTTACAAATCTAAAAAAAAATTAAGCCCTCTTAATTCTGGTTAATTCTTATTCATAAAATCCACCCTCAGGAAATAGAGTGCCTAGGCATACTAGACACGAAAAATGTAATGGTAGAAAAAACAGACCCTTCTGACTGCTCTGTCTCGCCTGCTTGTCTTCCTGTGAGGCACTATTTGGTTGTCAACCAACAGTTTCCTACCTTCTAAAAAGTTTGAGTAAACTGGGGTTCTTGGTGTGAGAGCAGCAGGGTCAAAGCTCATGTAAACATACCACCTCCTTTAGAAGATGCTCAGCCAGGAGCAGCTAGGTGGTTCAGTAGATAGAAAGCCAGGTCTAGAGACAGGAAGTTCTAGGTTCAAATATAGCCTCAGACACTTCTTAGCTGTATGACCCTGGGCAAATCATTCAATCCCAACTGCTTAGTCCTTATGATATTGGGGGAGCAAAATTAGTGTCTTGTCCAAAGAATTAATGTCTTAGGCAATCTCCATGGAGAGGGAACAAGCTTTACTAAAAGAAGGAAAGAAATGGAATGACCCTAGTGATGGAGTGGTCATGGGGCTAGGTGGCTTAGCAGATTGTGTGCCAGACCTAGGGAAGGGAGGTCCTGTGTTCAAATATGCCTTCAGATTTTTCTTAGCTGTGTACCCTGAACAAGTCAATTAAGCCCCATTATCTAGCCCTTACTGCTCTTTTGCCTTGAAACGAACATAGAATATTGCTTCAAGATGGAAAATAAGGGTTTAAAAAAAGAGGGACTAGTGTAAGTGTTAACATTTATGGTTTGGCTACACATGTGAAAATTATAAATCTTTTATTTATAAAAGAGGTGAAAGTAGAGAAATACAAAAGGATAGAAAAAGACATTAAATTATCTAACTAAATATTGTTCCAGTGCTTGGCTCAGCCAGGACTTGATCTTCAATCAGAATTAAACTATCTCCAGAAGACAGGAAGGGAAAACCAGCTATCCACTCACCCAAGACAATGCCTGGGGCTGGAGGTCTTGGAGTGACTCTCTTGTTGGAGTCCACTCTCTACTAGCCTCCTTCACCAGATTCCTTCACCAGAATCCTTCACCAGCCTTCCTTCATGGCTTTTATGGTGGTTTCCTGTCCCTGCCCCTTTTCATGGGGGCCAATCACAGTTTTCAAATTGTCTGAGTTCTCAACTTTGGAATCACACCTTTCTGAGTGTGTGAACTCAAGTTTCTGGCTTGTTCTCACCTAGCATCAAGTAAGGTGTGAACTCACAGAGAACCAACAATTCCCTTTCCACTAGGAGAGGCTTATTAAAGGAGGCAGTATTTTAGCTGGTACTTGAAGGGAGCCAGAAGGTGGGGAAGAAGAGAGAGGATTTCAGGCATGAGAGACAATCAGTCAAAAGGCATGGAGTTGGGAGGTGGAGCATCTTGTTTGAGGACCAGCAAGGAGGGTGATATTATTGCATGGAAAAGTGTGAAGAGATAATAAAGCATAAGGGGTCTGGAAGGATAAGAGAGGGCCAGGTTGTGAAGGGCTTGAAAGTCTAAATAGAGAATTTTATATTTGATCCTGGAGGCAAAAAGGAGTCATTGGAGTGTATCGAACAGGTGTGTGTGTGTGGGGGTAATGTGATCAGACCTATACCTTAGGAAGACACCTTTGAAAGCTGAGTGAAAGTGGACTAGAGTGAGAAGAGAGCGGGCTATTGCAATTACCTAAGGCAGGAGGGTGATAAGGGACTGTACCAAGGTAGCTTTAGTGTCCTCGGAGAGGAAGGGGCATATACTGGGGCTGTTAAAAAGGTAAAATGGAAAGGACTTGGCAATTTTATATGGGTGAGAGAGATCGAAGAATCAAGGATGATGCAGAGTGATTGGGAAGATGGTGGCACCCTTGATAAAAATAGAGAAGTCAGGAAAAGATGAGAGAGGTGGCAACCAGTGTAGAGCTGTAGCAAGCTGGAAAGAGTACTTTGAGGGCTATTCTAGTCAAATAGTCTCCTTTTGGGGTGGGTGAGACAACTGCTGTGGGGTTGTCTAAAAGGACTGGGAAATCACGGATGCCTGGTAAGCATGCCAGCTGGGTGATATCCCAGAAATTAGTGAGTAATTACTACCATCCTGGGATAAGAAGGCTCTTGAAGAAAATGATATCAGGGTTCTAGGGTACATGTATGATTATTTTAACCATGGAGTTTTATTTTGTTGAAATCATATCATAGGCAACTGTATTCCTCCCTTTTTTTGCACCCCCAGATTCATCTGGTTGCTTTGGGTCCTAAAGACTGTTCCAGACATGTCTGTCTCTAAGTTGAAGGCCTAACTTGAGCCAAAGTTATGGAGTCATGGAGTATACCAAGTCGTTTTGAGAATCCAGGTTAGTACCTAAAAGTCCCATCCTGGTCCTGGGTCCCAGTGCCATGCTGTCTCTTTCTTTAAAAGGTAGGTTTGTGGCCCTGTTAGCTCAGAACATTCTAGTATACATTTGTAGTAAGAACATCCAGACACAGAAAAATCTAAGAGACTTTTGATTCCTAGCCAAAACAACCAGTCTTGAATTACCCTCAGGTATAACAGGGTCATCTGTAGTCTTTCTAGCCTTAGGATAAACCCAATGACCTCCACTTAAACCTGATGGAATTCATGTTTGGTGGGGGAGGGTAAGAGATGGTTGTAGCTGAGGACTTTAGAAAACCCCTTGTGTTTGATGAATGTGAGATTCATTCAAATATGCTACCCTGTATGGATCCAACAAAAATAAAGCTTTGCAAGATGATGGCCTAGACATTGGCATACAAAGGCAAGGTAGTGTAATGTAAGAGCTCTGGCTCCAGAGTCAGAGGACCTGAATTCAAATCCCACCTCTGATGATTATTATCTAAGTCACTTAACCTCCCTGGGCCTCAGTTTCCCCAGCTATAAAAATGGAAAACTTTGGAATAAATAACCTTTCAGGGCCTTTCAAACTCTAGAGATCTAGGATCCTCTGGTCTTACATGATCCCACGCTCTTACCCATGATTGTGGTACCTTGTCCTTGTCTTTCACACGTAAGATGGAGAAGTACAAAAAGTGCCATGCACTTGGCTTCTAGCTGAGCAGCCCATGCTCTTATGTAGCCAGTCTCATTTTTTCCACTTTCTTCATTTACCTATTTTCTGTCCCACCCTAAACTATTACTTATCTAAGCATCCATCTATTTTTCTAAGTCAGCTTATTCCATGCCTTTTACATCTGTGCAAGCCTGTTTCTACATCCATGGGCATGTGCCTACAAGCTCTATGGATCTGTGGATACAGAATAATCACCCTTTGCACATTATTCATTCAACACAATTGTGTTTTTACACTGTTAAGAAACCAGCAGAGCAATTCAGTTTATCTACGTAGATATCTTATGCATAGACCTTTTCCAGGCCCTATCTTGCCTGCCCGGGACTACCTACGCTTTGCCTGCCAGCTGGAACCAAAAACAAAGTTCAAAGAAACCGTCCAGAACTATATGATAGGTGAGGCTTGATATATTTTTTTATTTCCCTAGATGCACATCTATTTATTGTTTATTTTTTATGGGGCAGGACCATATGCAGTGGCAGGGCAGGGCAGGTGACACACCTATGTGTCTTATTGGCTCATTTTTTTTTTTAGCAATCTACTTCACATCCCTGCTGACTGACCAGGGTTTGACCAGTGGAGCTCTTAGTCCTTCCCTTCCCTTGAAATTTGATGAATTGGAACTTAGGCTTCATTTGTGCTTCAGATTGTGGGCTCCATAGACAAAGTACTGGTTAATCTAATAAAAAAAAAGGAAAGAAGAAAACCAAATCGACAGTATCAAAGATGAAAAGGGAGACCTCACCTCTAAGGAAGAGGAAATTAAGGCAATCATTAAAAACTATTTTGCCGAATTATATGGCAATAAATACGGCAATCTAGATAATGTGGATGAATATTTACAAAAATATAAATTGCCTAGATTTACAGAAGAAGAAATAGAATACTAAGAAATAGAATATCCCATATCAGAAAAAGAAATGGAACAAGCCATCACAGCACTCCCTAAGAAAAAATCACCAGGGCCTGATGGATTCACAATTGAATTCTATCAAACATTCAAGGAACAACTAATCCCAATAGTATACAAATTATTTGACAAAATAAGCAAAGAAGGAGTTTCACCAAATTCCTTTTATGACACAAATATGGTACTGATTCCAAAGCCAGCCAGACTAAAAACAGAGAAAGAAAACTATAGACCAATCTCCTTAATGAACATAGATGCAAAAATCTTAAACAGTATACTAGCAAAAAGACTCCAGCAAGTGATCACAAGGGTTATTCATTATGATCGGGTGGGATTTATACCAGGAATGCAAGAATGGTTTAATATTAGGAAAACCATCCATATAATTGACTATATTAACAAACGAACCAACAAAAATCACATGATTATCTCAATAGATGCAGAAAAAGTTTTTGACAAAATACTACACCCATTCCTATTGAAAACACTAGAAAATATAGGAATAGAAGGGCTTTTCTTAAAAATAATGAACAATATATATTTAAAACCATCAGCATCATCTGTAATGGGGATAAATTAGAAGCCTTCCCAATAAGATCAGGAGTGAAACAAGGATGCTCATTGTCACCTCTATTATTTAACATTGTACTAGAAACACTAACAGTAGCAATTAGAGAAGAAAAAGAAACTGGAGGTATTAAAATAGGCATTGAGGAGACCAAGTTATCACTCTTTGCAGATGATATGATGGTCTACTTAAAAAATCCTAGAGAATCAACTAAGAAGCTTGTAGAAATAATCAACAACTTTAGCAAACTTGCAGGATACAAAATAAAACCGCACAAATCATCAGCATTTCTATATATTTCCAACACATCCCAGCAGCAAGAGCTAGAAGGAGAAATTCCATTTAAAAACACCCTAGACAATATAAAATACTTAGGAATCTATTTGCCAAGACAAACACAGGAATTATATGAATACCACTACAAAACACTTTCCACACAATTAAAACTAGATCTAAACAATTGGAAAAACATTAATTGCTCATGGGTAGAATGAACTAACATAATAAAAATGGCAATCCTACCCAAATTAATATACTTATTTAGCACCATACCTATCAAACTACCAAGATACTTTTTTACTGAATTGGAAAAAAAACTATAACAAAGTTTATTTGGAAGAACAAAAGATCAAGAATATCAAGGGAAATCATGAAAAAAAAAATGTGAAAGAAGGTGGCCTAGCAGTACCAGATCTAAAACTGTACTATAAAGCAGTGGTCATCAAAACAATATGGTACTGGGTAAGAGATAGAAGGGAGGATCAGTGGAATAGACTTGGGGTAAATTACCTCAGCAAGAGAGTGTATGATAAACCCAAAGATCCCAGCTTTTGGGACAAAAACCCACTATTTGACAAAAACTGCTGGGAAAATTGGAAAACAGTATGGGAGAGATTAGGTTTAGATCAACATCTCACACCCTACACCAAGATAAACTCAGAGTGGATGAATGACTTGAATATAAAGAAGGAAACTATAAGTAAATTAGGTGAGCACAGAATAGTATACCTGTCAGATCTTTGGGAAAGGAAAGGTTTCAAGACCAAACAAGAGTTAGAAAAAATTACAAATTGTAAAATAAATAATTTTTATTACATTAAATTAAAAAGGTTTTGTATAAGCAAATCCAATGCAACCAAAATGAGAAGTGAAGCAACAAATTGGGAAAAAAATCTTTATAACAAAAATTTCTGACAAAGGTCTAATTACTCAAATTTATAAGGAGCTAAATCAATTGTACAAAAAAACAAGCCATTCCCCAATTGATAAATACGCAAGGGACATGAATAGGCAATTTTCAGATAAAGAAATCAAAACTATCAATAAGCACATGAAAAGTGTTCTAAATCTCTTATAATTAGAGAAATGCAAATCAAAACAACTCTGAGGTACCACTTCACACCTAGCAGATTGGCTAACATTACAGCAAAGGAAAGTAATAAATGTTGGAGGGGATGTGGCAAAATAGGGACATTAATACATTGCTGGTGGAGTTGTGAATTGATCCAACCATTCTGGATGGCAATTTGGAACTATGCCCAAAGGGCTTTAAAAGACTGCCTACCCTTTCATCCAGCCATACCACTGCTGAGTTGATACCCTAAAGAGATAATAAAGAAAAAGACTTGTATAAAAATATTTATGGCTGTGCTCTTTGTGGTGGCAAAAAATTTGAAAATGAGGAGATGCCTTTCGATTGGGGAATGGCTGAACAAATTATGGTATCTGCTGATGATGGAATACTATTGTGCTAAAAGGAATAATGAACTGGAGGAATTCCACGTGAACTGGAATGACCTCCAGAAATTGATACAGAGTGGAAGGAGCAGAAACAGGAGAACATTGTACACAGAGACTGATACACTGTGGCACAATTGAACATAATGGACTTCTCTACTAGCAGCAATGCAAGGATCCAGAGCAAGGCTGAGGGACTTATGAAAAAGAAAACTAGCCACATTCAGAGGAAGAACTGTGGGAGGAGAAACACAGAGGAAAAACAACTGCTTGAATATATGGGCTGTTAGGGATATTATTGTGGATGAAGACACTAAATGATAACTCTAGTCCAACTATCAATAATATGGAATTAGGTCTTAATCAACGCTACATGTAAATCCCAGTGGAATTGTGCATTGGCTAAGGAGGGTTATGGGGTTTGGGGAGAGGGAATAAACATGAAACATGTTAACTTGGGAAAATATTCAAAATAAAAGTTAAAAAAATGAATTTCCTAGGGCCACATAGTTAGGAAGTATCTGAATCCAGATTTGAACCCAAGATCTCCCATCTCTAGCCCTAGCTTTCAATCCACTGGGTCACCTAGCTGCCCCCTAGCAGTAATGCAATGATCCAAGACATTTCTGAGGGACCTATGAGAAAGAACACTATCCATATCCAAAAAATAAAAAAAAAAAGAACTGTGGGAGCAGAAACGCAGAAGAAAAATAACTGCTTGATCACATGGGTTGGTGGGGATATGATTGGGGATGTAGACTCTAAATGATCACCTTAGTGCAAATATCAATAATATGGAAATAGGTCTTGATCAATGACACATGTAAAACCCAGTAGAATTGTGTGTTGACTATGGGAAGGGGGGTGGGAGGAGGAGAGGGATAGAACATGAATCATGTAACCATGGAAAAATTTTCTTAATAAAAAAATAATAAAAACAAAAAAAGATTATGGGCTCCATCTTTTCATTATTAATTGCTCTGGTGGGGATGAGGTTGGGGAAATTTGTGATTTCATTGCCTCTCACCATGGAGTCTCACCATTCAATAACTGGGTGTTTGTTATAATGTCAGTAAACGGAACCTTCATTTTTTAGCCTGGACTAGGGAAGGCGTGTCTTCAACATGAGTTGGCTTACTATGAGAATACTGACCAGATGTTCTCCATCTTCACAAATGCCTAAATAAGAGAAAATAGATATAGACTACCACAAGAGAGAATTTTGTAAGCTTAGAAGAAAGAGCTTTCTGATATATAAGAGACTACCAAGGTTAGAGAGAAATCCCTGGAGACTTCTGAATCAGGTTTCCAGTGATGCTGTGAATGAAGGATGGCCCAGATGACTCCTGATGATTTTCAGCTCTGACAAACATTATTGGGTGGTCCTCTGTCCACAAAGGTGACCCACCATCAATGGGTCATTCGTGTTGCGTTGTTTCCAGGAATTGAGATGGGTTTGTGCTGGCCTCTCTCACCTGGTGCCCCTTGGGACCTCCTGGAATGCATTTACAGATTGGCCAGCTGGAGTAAAGGGTGTGATCTGAGGCTGGGCAATAGAGCGAAGCAAATGGACCACCTGGGAATGGGGAGCGTCAAACTCTTAACCTTGGAAATATTTATGCCAATATTATTAGCCCATTGAGCTAACCAACCAACTCCCCCAGTGATCTATGCATATTAAATTGGTTTGCATTTGATCCCCCCAACCTATTGTTTAACTGCTTCTGGCACTGTGATAAAAGGGGCTGGAATTCTGTCTTGAATGTGAATACTCACAAAGCACACTGGTAATCACATAGGCAGATTTGAGTTGATGATTGCCTCCCTACTACCATAATGCAGAAGTAGAAGGAAGCTGCACAGGACTGAGGACCATTTAGTTTTGATTTAGCTGCCTTGCCCAAAGAATTGGCCAGTCACCAGTCAGGTACTGAGCCTCTCTACACCTACTTAGGTTGGTTCTCAGAAAGCAGCTTCAGTCTATATGCAAAGCCTTTCCATGAGCATAGCCTTTGATCACCTCCACATCACAATGTATCAGGACAGGATTCTGTAGGGTGTGCCTCTTTACAGCCAAGTGCATTAATTCTCTATTATGGAGCATGGATATACTGGTAGATCTCCTTTAATGTGAATACTGACTCTTGTGAAGTGATCACACTGTTCAAGTTCACACTGCATATTTGCACTGGGCTGAAACCAATGACCACATTTTATACAATTATAGTTTTAAATTGTGTGAATTTGAATACATCCAACTACTTCACAGGATTAATTATTCACACCAATGGGGACCTGGCTATATTCCTTGACATTCCTCCAAATCTCCCTCCAATATAATATGGAATGATTTTAACTAAATCAACAGGGTTCCCCAAATAGAATCATGGAATATTAGAATTTATCTAGTATAAACTTCCTAATTTTACAGATGAGGAAAACTGAGGTTTAGAAGAGTTAAGTAATTTGTTCAAGATCACATACCAATTAGTGGAAATCCTGGGATTAGAACCCAGGTCTCTTGATTCCATAATCCATTAGAAACTTCTACTTAAGCTACTAAAATTTAAAACTGCACTACTACTTTTGGGACACACTGTATGTTAAGTGTAAATTCCTCATATAAGTACTACCCTGAACTTCAATCCCAAATTTCTATGGCAGCAGAGAGCCAAGTTTAAAGCTCTCTAGGGCCACTACCCTACCATCAACAGGTCTGACTAGCACGAATTCTTTAAAGGGCAAAACAATGAAAAGTATCGCCTTCATCTTCCTTTCTCAGGATTCTGAGCCAACAGTTAAGACAAAGACTAATTAGTAGGGCAGGATTTTTAAATGTTGAGCCAGAAACAACAGCTCTGTCTCATCACATGCCAAGATTGTCTTGGGGTGAAAGCTGAGCTCATCCAGGGAAATACACACAAATGTATTCTCAAACACACATACATACACACATACAGAATTAATCATTTGAACATAGTCACACGAAAGAGAAAACCTACGTATGTTTCTGTTGCAATGCTCCCAGGATCCCTTCTTGTACCATATATTTTTTTCTTAAGTGGTTCAGAGGTGATAGAGTGGGGAACACAGCCCTGAAGGGGGAGGTGATGTTACTAACTCCTTTCTGGGGTTCTGGAGTTCTCCATAATGTGGAAAACAGTGAAAAGAGTGCCCTTGTGGAACGTGAGACACGAATCATGGTTCTGTCTCAAAGTAGCCATGTAAATAGAGCCAAATAACTTTCCCCACTTTAGGGATTCACTTTTTCAACCATAAATGGTAAGAAATAAATGGAGACAATGTGGTAAAATGAGGGAAAACACAAAACAAAACATTGATTCCAGTTTGGGAGGACCTGGATTAAAATATCACCTCTAGAGCTTATTGCTCAAATAGGTGATTCTGAGTAAGTCACTCCATTTTCTCATTCATAAAATTAGGAGGCTGGACTAGAAAACTTCAGAGGTTCCTTCCATCTCTAGATCAATCATCTTCTGATTATGTAGTCTGGAAGGACCCTTCTAGCCCTACTATTTTGAAATTCTATCACTTTCCTTACTCTGAAGAGATAGCTAAGTAACAGAGTTTCTATTTTGGGGAGCCTGGGGAGAATCTCCCATTTTATGTATTGTCCAAAGCAAGTATGATCAAAATAGAGTTAGTCCTTCAGCAAGCCCATAACTGTGTATACTTTCTCTTCATTACTCCATAATGTCTTAGTTCTCCTCATTGCCACTCCCCTTTATGGTCAGTCAGTGGCCCTTCATTCCTCTCCCCAGATATTTTGGTCCTTCCCACAGAAATATCCCAGATAGTGACTTTCAGAAGCTCCCCTCCTCAAAACAACTTCTGACCTATATCTTATCCCCTGCCTTAGGCCAAGGAATTATGGGTTCATCTGTCCCAAGGGTCTCCGATAATCTAACTAGCTCATGTCTCACTCTTCCCTGGTAACAACACATTTTATTGTTATTAATAGTAACTTAAATTGTTTACTTACTAAACTGACACTGTAAGTTTAGAGTTTTCTTCACAGCAACACTGTGAGAAAATTAGTCAAGATGTTATAATCCTTATCTTAGAGATAAGGAAACTCAAGTTGCTTGACATCAGAAGGGTTAATTGACTTGTCCAGTGTCCTCTAGTTTTTTGTGTTTTCTTATTTCATGATCCCACTCTCTTTCTATCATACAATGCTGTCTTCGCACACTTCAGGCATGCTGCTCTTGAAGAAGACCCATAAGAAATGGATTCTAAAGCTGGGAATTATCAATTAAAACCGGGAGTGGAAAAGACCTGCAAGTCATGTTCTAAAAGTGAGTGGTTTCTTAGCCTACATGAATTGCCTTGACTGTTGGAAGACTGACCCATTCAATAGACATTTATCATCATCTAGTGCATATAGAATACTACTAAAAACTAAGGGCATGAAAAGATACAATTCTTGCCCTCAATGATGTTACTGTCTAGTAGCATGGTGTGTTTTCATGCTGTGCTATGTATTTTAAAAGAAATTTTCTTAAAGTACCAGAGAAGGGAAAGATTTCAAGGATTTCATTTGCCCAGGAGAAGGGAGAGAGAGGTACCAGAAGGCTTCCTAGAGATGGTGGCTTTGGCTTTGGCTTACGTGAAGGATTAGATTTTCAAAGGGGGAAAATGGGGAAATGAGGGTGGAATGAAAAGTGTGTTCCAGGTATGGAGTGGCACTTAACTAGTTTTGTTGATTCCAAGTGCACACTGGTGTACATTATTGACTGTCCTGTAGGAGATTCAAAAATAGGAGGTTCTCCTGGAGGAATTCCATGTGAACTGGAATGACCTTCAGGAATTGATACAGAGTGAAAGGAGCAGAACCAGGAGAACATTGTACACAGAGACTGATACACTGTGGTAAAATCGAATGTAATGGACTTCTCTACTAGCAGCAATGCAAGGATCCAGAGCAAGGCTGAGGGACTTATGAGAAAGGAAACTAGCCACATTCAGAGGAAGAACTGTGGGAGGAGAAACACAGAGGAAAAACAACTGCTTGAACACATGGGCTGATGGGGATATTATTGGGGATGTAGACACTAAATGATAACTCTAGTCCAACTATCAATAATATGGAATTAGGTCTTAATCAATGCTACATGTAAAACCCAGTGGAATTGTGTGTCAGCTAAGGCAGGTTAGGGGGCTTTGGGGGAGAGGGAAAGAACATGAAATAGGAAAATATTCAAACTAAAAATTTTTAAATTAAAAAATAAAATAAAATAGGAGGTTCTCCTTCCCTCTGCATTTTGGAGAAGGTCAGGGAGGACATAAAAGACCTATTACCAATGTGCCCTCCTGGACATAAAGGGGAAAATTGAGGTCTGGAAATGCTTCTAGGAGATGTCACGGCCTAATTGATGTCTTCATATGTCAACTTAACCTAGTGTGGTAGAGGGCTGTCAGAGCCTTAGGATAAGAAAAGCAGACTATTATCCAGAAAACACAAGCAAAACTCTAGCCCCAAATAATTTCTATCTTCAGGAGACAAACGGGACAGGTTGAGATAAATACTGGTGGTTTATCGCAGGAAGGCTCCGTTTGGTTTGGTGGGAGTGTGTGCGTGTATGGAGTAAGCCTGATTTATGGAGACAAAGGCCAAGTACAGCCCTGAGGAAGGCCATTCATCTAGTTTGCTAGAGGAAAAGGTCAAACTAAAGAAATTTTTAAAATTATGCTAAATAAGTGACTAACTTCTTTCATTAACTCCTGATAGGTTTTCCCTTCTGCTTTGTCCAGCTTGCATATAATTCCAGCTTGCCAAACTGGTAGGTATGGGGGGTTAAGCTAACACATCCAGCTAATTTTCCATTTGAGGAGAGAACTGAAAAAGGCTCAAGAAATGGATGTAGAACTTGGCTGTATGTTGCTGTGGAAAGAATGCTGGACTTGGAGTTAGTAGACCTGAGTTTGAGTCCCAGCCCTGCTACTAACTGACAAAGGTTTCTTAGCAAGGCACTTTCCTTTTTTATGCCTCAGTTTCCTCATCTGTCACATGGAAATAATAATTCGTGTGCCATTGCACCTCATGGAGTTATAATTCCTGTGCCATCATACTTCATGAGGTTATGAAGATTAAATGAGATAATGTGAATAATGAATCATTTTATTAGTTCATAGAACTCCCAGGATGGGAATTCCCTCCACTGGCCTAGATCACACCCTCTTTATGACTTAGAGAAGTCTTGGGAAGTTATCTGAGATCTACAGAGGTTAAGCAACTTTCTCAGGGTCATATAGCTTCATAAATGTCAGTAGTGAGATTTGATCTAAGTCTTCGGAATATTGAACTCAGCTCTCTATCCATTATACCACAATACCTTTATGAAATATAAGAGTGAAAAAAGAACATGTTTATTTATGAAAACATTTTGAAAAGTATAAAGCACACAGATAAAGCACAGAGGGGCAACTGTAAAGAAATCAGAGAAAGAAGAGAAATGGTATTGCACCAGGAGGATGGAATTTCTCTTTCCCTCAGTGTTTTGAGCTCATCACTGCATTAGAATGCCAGAAAATGCAAACATTCTAGCTCCATGTTTTACCGCAAAGAGGGAATATAGAGGGAACTTCTCCAGCCCCTAGAGATTTCATTCTTATATTTAGTCTACTCTATCACTGTGTTCTGGATTGTACACTGTCATTTGTCATTTCTACTATATAATTATTTCTTGTATGTTAGTCTTGGTTAAGCACTCAATTAGTCCTTTCAGGACAGTGACAGCATCTATAATTTCTTTGTATCCCCCAAAGTCCTTAGTATGTAATAGATCTTCAGTGTTCCTTTAGAGTTTAATTCCTATATAATTTCTATGCATTCTATAATTTTCTAAATCTATAGATCTAGACTCAGATTTTTTTTTCCCGAGATCTCGTCCTATACCACCATCTACCTAGTACACATTTCCAGCCAGTGGCTCCTATGTTCATCTACTTTTTGTGCCCCACCTTTCACTCAACTCTTATCTGTGATTCCAAGAAGTGGTAGCATATGCAGCAGCCATGCCCTGGTAAAACCCTCTGGGCAGATGAGCTAAACAAGGTTAAGGATATCAGACAGGACTCATACCTGTCAGTGAATTAGGAAGATGTTTACTCCAAGCACATGAAGACTTCCCCTGGCAGAATGGGGCATATGAGAACAATTTGTTCCAATGACCATGCCGGCAACTTTGGATTGCTGTGGACTGCTAAGAGCTTGGCCAGACATTAAAGATACCAAAGTCATCGACTGCATGCTAGGCCATCACCAGCCACTGGACTTGGATGACTCTGGAAGAAAGAGTGAGGCTGATGACTTTGTGCAACTCTGTCTCACTTAAATCCAATTCACACTGAAATCAAGATATCATCCTCTGATACCACTTGTCATCTACAAAAAGTAAGGATGAACAACAATAACCTTTCAATAACAAACTTTTGATAGGAGACTTTCCCCACTCTGCTTAGGAACATGCCCAGAGGCTTTATTACTATTTAACTTTCCCCATATCTTTTCTCTGCCTCTTCCCCTTCCCATTGTCTCCATCCACTCCAAGACTATGAAAGCCTTAGAGTTGATGCTATGTTTGAGATCAGTCCACTTTCTGGAAACTTAACCACAGGGTTCTTATTTGCTCTAGAAATCTAGCCTAGACACTGCCATTCTCATCTCCAGAATTCTTGTCATTGTAGAGACAATGAATTTTAAGAAAGAATCTCAGCCCCTCAGCCAAAAGCAACTGATACTTCCCTTGTCCTAAGGCTAGGACCTCCTACTTCCCTAATCTTTATGATACAGTCAAGGTGGACCAAGACAAAAACTCCTTTCTTCTGGCACTCCTCCACCTTCTCCTCTTCTTCCTCATTCTCATGTTTTTATCTTCTTATAGCTCAGCACTTCTTTCACAACCCAGATCTCCCTCTTCCTTTATACCCTATTGAACTCCTGCTCTTTAACCTTTACCCAGATCTCTTCTCATCTTCTTGTGCTCTTGGAAAACTTGATTTCTCAATAAGAATAGCCATTGCTCTACAACCTTCCCCTCTTGGAGATTAAATCTCTAAAGGCAGCTAAGCAATATATCTGGTGGTATAGGGGATAGAGTGCTGGACCTGCAATCAAAAATAGCTGTGTTCAAATCCTGGGTGAGTTAGTTAATAGCTATATAACCTTGTGAAAGTAATTTAACCTCTGTGAGTCTCAGTTTCTGTTGTTTGTTTGTTTGTTTTTTTTATAAACACTAACTTCCATCTTAGAACCAATACTGGTTCTAAGGCAGAAGAGCAGTGAGGGCTAGACAATGGGGGTTAAGAGACTTGCCCAGGATCACACAGCTAGGAAGTATCTGAGGCCACATTTGAACCCATGACCTCCTTTCTCCAGGCCTAGTTCTCCATCCAATGAAGCAGCCCACCTACCCCAAACCCTCCAGCTTCAGTTTCTTAATGGCAGTGATAGCAATAGTACCTTCTCCACAAGGCTGTGATAAGAACCAAAGGAGATAATATATATAAAACACTTTGTAAGCACTATATAAATACTGCTTATTATTTTTATTTTTATGAAATATGAATGTAAAGAATATAATTGTGCTACCAGAAATGATGAAAGAGATGGCTTCAGGAAACCTTAGAAGACTCATGTGAACAGATTCAGATTGAAGTAAGCATAACTAGGAAAACAATTTATGCTGTATCATTAGCATTGCACAAATGAACAGTTTGAAAAATTCCAGAACTCTTATTAATACAATGATCCACCATTATTCGAGGTGAAGAATGTTATGTACCTCCTAACAGAGAGATTCAGAATGAGGCACATCCTTTTGGACCTCACCAATATGGGGATTTATTTTGCTTGGTTATACTTATTCATTACAAAGATTTTCTTTTTCTTTTTCATTGGTCTTTGTTGGGGCGGGAGTAGGGGAGTTGTGTAATAGAGAGATTAGGGGAATAAAGGTTGTCTTTAAGGTAAAGGGGTTGAGCACCTGCTAAGAACTTTGTGACCTCTATTCCCTTAATCTCCCTATTACAGTTGGGAGGGAGAAAAAATTGTTAACAATTAAAAAAAAATTAACCTTAAAAAAGCTTGTAGACAATTTGGATCTTATAATTTTGGAAACCATATGTTGAAAATTGTTATTACACATAATTGGGAAAATAAAATGTCTTTAAAAAATGCTTGTTGTCTAATTGCCTGTCCCCTCAAAGGGAGCTAACAGTCTCATAGAGGGAATAAAAATGGTCCCAAATAACTATCATACCAGTTTCCCAGAGCTAAAAAGAGAGACAGTGAGGAAAATGAGGATGGAAGGAATGGAGTCCTTTAGTTTCTTGGCACTTGATTATTCCAGTCATTCAGCTGACTGGCTTGATCTAGACTTAGCTGAATTGGCCTGAGTTCCATGAGTGCCAAGGTATCAGATATCACACTTACTATTCTGTGAGGCTGTTGGGCTTCTGGCAAGAGAGAGAGCCACAGATGCCCAGCCCAAGAAAGATAGCACCCAGATTCCTACATTTGGCAACATGGCACCAAACAAATATAGACCTACTGGCAGTAGTCCAGAGAAAGGGAAGAAAAATGACTGAGGGAATGAACGGGATGACTTATGAGGAAAGATGAAAGGAATTAAGTGAGCAGAACTTGTCTCAACAATGGACTAAGGGAACACAGCAGCAGCCTATAAATATCAGATGATGACAAACAGCAAAAGATGACAGGCATTATTTAACCTGGCATGAGGGCATAACTGTGCCTAATGGTATGAAATTAGGAGAGGAGAAATTGAAGCTTCATGTCAGAAAGACTGAAATTGTTAACATCATGGGACAAGGTTCAAAATGAAGGAACTCTCCCTTAAATAGCGTGGTGCTGTGGAAAGAACACGCTGTTTGGAGACAGAAAACCTGGGTTCAAATCCTAGCTGGCCTAAATACTACCCATGTAACCTTGGGAAAGTCACTTAAACTCTGGGACTATTTTTTGGAGCCTTAGACTGTGGGCTTCTGAGGGATAGAGATTGTCTCATACCTTTGCAAATCCAGTACCTGGCACATAATAGGTATTTATTGTTTATTGACTGATCACCTAGTCTTACACCAAAGAGGCTGATTTAAATGGGACTCTAAGGTCCCTTAAAGCTCTAACCATATGATCCCATGACCTAAGCAAATGTACTTAACTGACAAAGTCTCTAAAGTTCTTAACCTTTTCTGTGTCATTTACCTCCACAATATCTCTCACATATGTCCCTTTCTCTCTTCTTAGTTAATACCACCTTAGCTCAAGCCAGAAGTGTGCTGGAACCAATTGTAAAATTTTCAATTATACCTCAGAAATCGGCAATCATTACAAAGAAATGATGTATTGTTTTTTGATTGTCTACGTGTCAGAAAGTATTATTAATGCAGTCTTCACGTAAAAGTGTCTGAGCATGTGTATATTTATAGAGGTGTGTATATATTTTTATATCTACTTCCCCTCTGTAGAGTCTGGTTGTTAAACATATACTAGTATGCCCCTGTTTTGCTCTAAAAACATTTGCTTGAACCCAGTAGTAGCTAGGAGTCCAGTAGAAGCCTCAGGGAATGAAGTCATCACCAGACTGGAGGCCTGGCAATTGGATGCTAATTAGTAATAACAATAACTAGAAATTATATAACATTTTGAGGTTTGCAAAGTGTTTTATATGCATCAACTCATTTGAGCCTCATAACATCTCTGATTCAAGCAATACCTCTTACCTGGAACACTGCGATAGACTCATCTTGGTCTCCCTATTATCAATGTCTCCCTTCTCCATTCCAGCTTCCACATAGCTGCCAGAAGAATCTTTCAAAAACACAGATTTAACCATATTACTAACACACTCAAAAACCTCCAGTGGCTCCCTATTGTCCTTAGGATAAAAGAGCAAATAAAGTCTCGCATTTAAGACCCACCACAATCTAGCTCCAACCTAGTTCTCCAAGTTCATTCCACATTATTTCTCTTCCCAAACTATATTCCAGCCAAAATGAACTATTTGCTATTTCCCTAACTACATATGCCACCTACTTCATGCGTTTTTATAAGCCATCTTTCATGCCTAAGATACACTCGAAGGCTTATGATTAGAATAGATGTAGAAACTGGGGCAAAGAGAAAAGTGACTTGCTCAAGGTCATACAGGTTGTAGGAATAGAATCTGGATTCAAACTCAAGTCCTCAGACTTAAAACCCAGCAAGCATACTTTAAGATACTTTACTCGCTCTCTACCATTTAGAATCCATATCTTCCTATGAGTCTGAACTCAGGTGTCATTTCCTCCATGAAGCTTGCACTGTTCCTATCAGCTATTAATGATCTCTCCCTTCCTAAAACTCTTTGGGCTCTCCTTTCCCCTTTTAGCTCCCTGCCCTGTGTCCTGGCCTTTGTGCATGTTGTATTCACCCCTTCAAGAAACCCCCATAAGCTTCCAGAAATTAGAGATTATTTTAGTTTTGTCTTTCTTCCTTTGGGGTATAACCTGGTATTTTGTATATGGTAGGGGCTTAATAAATATTTAATAAATGTAATGGAATGGCATTGGCATGTAAATGTAGCATAGAACAGAGTTGGAGAAGGTTGGCAGCAGGAAAAAAATGAGTAGGAGACTGTGACAACCATTCAGGCATAAAACAATGAGGCGCTGATCTAGGGATGGTCACCAGAATTAGGAGAGGGTAAAGGGGGAGGAGAAAGAAAATGACTTGGGAGACCTTAATGATGATTTCAGAGCAAGAAGCACCAAAAAGAACAAGCTGAACACATTTCATTGGTGGGAAAGGCAGGGAGGACGATGACACTGTTATTAATATTGGGAGCTTGGGAGTAAGGAAATAAAGGAAGAAAATCCTGTGATTCATTTTGACCTGTCAGAATGTAAAGGGGCAGCGAGGTGGCACAGTGGATAGAGTGCCATCTCTGGAGGCAGGATGGCCAGAGTTCAAATTCAGCCCCAGACATTTACCAGTTGGTCACTTAACTCTGCTTGCCTCAGTTTCCTCATCTATAAAATAATCTGGTGAAGAAAATCGCAAATCACCCTAATATCTCTGCCCAAAAAACCCAACCCATTGGAGTTGCAAAGAGTCAGACACAACTGAGAGAACTGGAGAGCAACCAAGAATGTGAAGAGCTGAGCAGGAGATCTGGAGTGATCAGCTGTTCCTCATGCCTTGAATTCACTCCCACCTCACTTCTGCCTCTTAGAATTCCTATTTTCCCTTGTCTCAACTCAAATGCCACCTCTGAGGTGAAATCTTCCCTGGTATCATTGGCTGCTAGTGCCCTCTCTTCCAAATTCTTTTGAATTTATTTTGCAAACATTTTATACTTAATTATCCATGTACATGTTCTTTTATCCCAAGAGAATGTAAGCTTTTTCATTTTTGTCTATCTTCAGTGTCTAGCACACTGGATGTGTTTAATAAATGCTTGTAGAATTTAGTGGACATTTGTGTGAGATGGACTATACATACCCTGGAAAGAAAGTGAGAGATCAAGACTAAAAAAGCATTGAGGAGCGCCTGCCATATTACCCCTAGGAGCTCCGTTATTAACTAAACTGTGGCTCGGTCTCCTCATCTCCTCTTGCCCATGTTGCTGCCTGGGCTACCTTTCTTGTCTATTGGCTAACCCAATGTTTAACTCAGTGCATAGGGAAGTGGGGAAAGAGAGGGATAAATTTAAAATGGGGCCCACTACTCTGTCTAAAGATCCCTTTTTTCCCTGAACGTCTCCACAGCCCCTAGAATATAAGATCCTATTAGTGGTCTCTTACGCTAATTGCAAGGATTTGGTCCAGAACATTCCAAGAACAAACAGAACAAAAAACTGTAAAGTTCTGAAAAAGAGACACAGATTACAAAGCAGCAACCTCTGGAGTCAAGCTTCCTACCTCTTTTCTTTTCTTTTCTTTCTTTCTTTCTTTCTTTCTTTTTTTTTTTTTTAATACTTTATACTGTGTAATGGTTCCAAGACAGAAGAGTGGTAAGGGCTGGGCAATGGGGATTAAGTGACTTGCCCAGGGTCACACAGCTAGGAAGTGTCTAGGCCTGGCTCTCTATCCACTTAGCCACCCGGCTGCCTTCCTTCTGACCTCTTTTTTTTTTAATTCAAAGATATTTCATTTTCCCAGTTACATGTAACTTCCTACTTCTTTTCAAAGAAAACCACAGAGGCCTGCTCAAAGGCAAATCCATTTCCCAAGGAACAAAAACCATCATCCTTTCAGACACCCACAAGTGAAAGAGAGATTAGGTGGGTGATGCTCGATAAGCTATGGGCAATCGAAGGGAAGAAATGACAAAAAGTGGTCCTGTAGGCTTAATCTACTGCTATATTATAAGATGACCCTGAAAACACTTAAGTGCTGGTTTTCTAAAAATCACTTTGCTAAAGATCTTTTGTTATTCAGGGAATATCTCTCAAATATTGCCCATGCTCCTTGATTTTAGGGTAGTTTATCAATCTGAGGTTTAGATAGTTGAGGTGAGTGGCCCACAGTAACACAGCTAATAAGTGTCTACAGCAAATTTGTAGTTGGGTTTCCTGCTTCCAAGATCATCAATCTTTCCACCATAGCTAGTTCTTTTGCATTAAAGAGCCCCCTGAATGGCTCTTCAGTTCAAACAGAGAGAATTAATGTTTTTTGCTCAACACTAGGGGTCAAAACCTAAATCATCAGATGTCAGGCTCTGCCCGCCTTCTTGTCTTTTTGAACATCAGGGCCTCTGGCATTTATCCAGATTGCCCAGTAGTGATTCTAGTATTGCTGGTGGCAGAAACATTAAGAAACATTTTGGTTCGTGAATATCTTGCCTGTGCTTCACAGCTCATACATTCCTATCTCAAAGTTAGAGAAGCAAATGTGGTTGAGCAGGAAGGACCCCCATTTTGGAGTCAAAGGGCACAGGTTCAAATACTAGCTGCACTATTTATCATCTCCATGAACACGGTCATATTATTTCTCCTTCTGGTCCCCTGTTATTTTCTCTCTAAAATAAGAGGATCTGATTAAGTGATCTTTAAGGTCCTTTCCAACTCTAAATTCTATGACACAAAACTAGGACACAGTTCCTATTATGCTGAAAGGCAATGTCATGAGGTTTGTAATCAGTTCTCATATTTATCTACCTGTTGGGCAATTGATGGATCAATAGATATATAATATGTTTATACAAATGTGTATATGTATATAATAGCATTATAGAAAATTTTTTGATCTCTTAGTTAAGCCTCTTTATTTTACAGAGGGAAAAAAAAACCTTAAGAAGGGCTTTTGCTTCAGGTCATGTAGGCCATTAGTAACAGATCAAGGAGTCAAATCTATGTCTTGTGACTCAAAAGCTAATGTCCTGTCCACTACTATCCAGTCGCTTCATGCAAGCTACAGTGAGTGCACATCCATGTGCACACAAATATACATACATGATCTTATCTGATCCTTTCATTTTACTAATAAAGAAACGGAGGCTGAGAGAGCTGACTTGATTTGCTCATGATCACCCAAGTAGTAAGGGACAGAGATAAAACTCAAACTCGGGACTTTTGACTCCAAATTTAGTGTTCTAAAATCTCTCCTTTTACCTGCTGAACTTGTTTCTAAGGTCCAAGGGAAAAGTATAGCCTCACTGTATCCTCTCAGGACCATCATATCCCTTACCAGTTACAGTGGAGATGCTCAGCTCCAGAATCACCTCCTACAGGATACCTTTCCTGATTCCCCTTCAATCTTGTCCTCCCACCAGCTGTTAGCACCTGCCTGACAGAATCAACTTGTATTAACCTTGCATTGTTTTGGATTTATTTATTTGAGTACATGTCATTTTCCTCCAGTAAAATACAATTTCCTTGAGAGTAGGATCTGCTTCATTTTTGTATTTGTATCCCCAGCACCAATCATCTGGCACATAGTAGGTACTTAATGGCAGAGCAATATATGTATGTATAGATAGGCAGATATAGCTATATATTGTTATAAAAAAGAGATTAGTTTAGGAGAAAAATGTAGGTTTGCAGAGGACAGAGGCAAGAGACCAACAGGGAAAGATTCTGGAATGCTGGAAGGAAGGGTTAAGTTGAAACTCAGAGACTGTTGGGTCGATCTGGCTCTCTCTGGATGTTATCCTGGAGTGTAATATAGAGAGAGGGGGTCATGTTAGTTTTTTCAAGCTTTGGCTGAGTTCTGAAAGCAGTTAGGGGTTTGGAATCTTGAGGGAAAAAGTCAGTTGGTTTGGGTCTCCCGTGGAGGGAGGTTGTCTGACCAGCTGAGCTGCCTCCTTACCTATCTGTAGAATTGAAATTTAGCCTAGCTTTGAAATATTTATTTAAGAAATTGTTATTTTGGATAAACCCTTTATATCTTCCTTCCCTATATTATTTCCTACCTTCCTTCCCTTACCTTATATGTCTGTGGAGTTAATAAGGAGAGTAATTAGAGAGGAGTTCAAATTCGTGAAGGGTTAACTATAATTGACAATATTAGATATAAAGAAACTAGTCAGTCATCATTTATTCCCTTTAGATATCAAGAGCACTTTTTAAGCTTGAGTTAAAGGCTGGTCCTTACTCAGACTCCATCTCTGCCTCCCTTCCCCCACCTGAGGTTCCTGAGACAACTATTAGGGCTTCCTTAATCCACTTTCCTGTCAGATCATCCTTTTGAAGATAATAAACCCTTTTGTGTTTCAACAGACCTATTAGTATAATTTGTCAGTTAGTTATTAAGAGAGGGAAGAAGAGGGAAAGAACTAACATACTCTGGGCTTGAAGGGAAGCCGGGGTATCCGTCTTGAAGGAAGGTATAACTTCAAAACAAGTCCCTTCCTGTGAAATTAACTAAGCCTGCTCTCTACTAGTTCCTTGCTATCTTGTTTTGGATGAGATACCTTGTAATAATTAAACAGATGAGTCAGGACCCCTTTTGAAATTGCCAAAAAATGCCATAGAGAGAGAACAATTGCCACAGCTGTTAGTATGAAGCATATACATTCAGCCAAAGTGAATGCAAACCATTTGTAATAGTCATAGATTTCAATTAATTGTTGTATCAAGTTTGGTACTTTTATCAGCCAAAACCTATATAGTCCCTGCATAAAAGACCAAATAAGCAGTGACAGACTGCTTAATACAAAGATTAATCTTGTGGAATTCATTTTCTTTTGCTTCAGAAGATAGTATATTTGACTTGGCTTGCCAGAATGTAATGGGGATAATTATAAGATCCAAATTAACAACCTCTTCCTAATGCATTGCGGGTGGAATTGTGAATTGATCCAACCATTCTGAAGGGCAATTTGGAATTAAAACTCCATAGCCTTTTATCTAGTAATACCACTACCAGGTCTAGATCCCAAAGAAATTTTTTAAAAAAGGAGAAAGGACCCACTTGTACAAAAATATGTATAGCTGCTCTTTTCATGGTGTCAAAGAACTGGAAACTAAAGGAATGTCCCTCAGTTGAAGAATGGCTAAATAAATTGTGGTATATGATGGTGATGGAATACTATTGTGTTATAAGGAATGGTGAACAGGATAATTTTGGAAAGAGCTGGAAAGACCTACATGAACTGATGCAGAGTGAAATAAGCAGAACTAGGAAATTATTATACACGTGAACTGCAATATTGTGGAACAATCAAATGTGATAGACTTAGCTACTCTCAGCAATACAAAGATCCAGAACCAGTCTGAGGGGCTTATGAAAAAGAATACTATCCACCTCCAGAGAAAGAATTGAGTCAGAATACAGATCAAAACATGTGATTTTTTTCCACTTTAATTTATTTAGGTTTTTAGGTTTTATATGATCAATCTCTTACAAAAATGAACAATATGAAAATATGTTTTACATGATAATGAATGTATAAACCTCATGGCTATATATTACCATTTAGATAATTTGGATCATATAACGTTGGAAAATTTATGTGGAAATTTGATATTACATGTAATTGGTAAAACAAATTTTATAACAAATTGTTTCCCTCCTTCACTTCCCTCCCCCATCTTGGAGATGATAAACAATTTGATTTGGCTCATACCTGTATCACCATTATTAGCTTTTTTTTTAAACCCTTACCTTCTGTCTCAGAATTGATACTTAGTAGGCAAAAGAACAGTAAAGTTGAGGCAACTAGGGTTCAGTAACTCGCTCAGGGTCAGTTTAGAAAGTTTCCGAGGCCAGATTTAAACCCAGGTCCTTCAGATTTAATGTCCGGGCTTGGTGCTCTATCCTCTGTGCTACCTAGCTGGCCCTATACCATCAATAAATGCTTATTGATTGATTAGTTAATATCCCTGCTTTCCTCCCTTCATTCCCTAACCCCAAGCTCTTTTTCCTATTTCTTTCTCTTCTTTCTCTCAGGGGTTGCTGCTAATCAGAGTTTCCCTTTCTCTTCTGAGTGCCCAGTCTTCTTGAACTTGGAGGTTGTGAGCATTTTTTGTATCTTTTAAAAATCTATCCTTTCTTTGAAGTGTCAGTTTCAATGTTCCCAGTCTTTGAATGGAAGCCTCCTAAGAGCACTGGGTTTAATAAATAATCTGCCTGTTAGTCAGTTGAGTCATTTACCCTCAAGTGCCCAGTGAACATTTGATTACAATATCTACTACTAGAGTAATCAAGTGGGACATCTTCCAGGAAGCTGAAGAAGGAAAGGAAACACAGCTCCGTTGTAACGGACAGCTTCTGGCAAGGTCCAGCATGGTGTATGAAAGCATCCTTCCTAGTCCATACATGGGAATCTAGTGTCCAACTGTAGAGTGCTCTGTGAAGAGGCTTAGCTTTCAAGGGAGCCAATGACATAGGCTCAAAGCAACGTAACCTGATCCTGGTCCTTTCAATTTGAAAGAAAATAAAGCCTGTATCTACAGATGGTGAAAGAGAGAGACACACACACACAGTGAGAGACACTGAATCAAAGACAGAGAGACATGGAGGCAAAGACAAATACAGACAGAGAGAGACAGTTTCAGAGGGGGAGAGAGAAAGAGAGAGAGAGAGAGAGAGAGAGAGAGAGAGAGAGAGAGAGAGAGAGAGAGAGAGAGAGAAATGACATTTAGGCCACTGGCTTGATTCCCTTAGCAGGGTAAATCTGCTTTCCTGTGATCCCACAGGAAAAAAACAGATGAGATTCAGCTACCCTATGGAGCATCTGCAACATAGACTCCTTGCATTTAATAGGAGAAATTCTAACACACACCCCTTCTCTGCCCTGTGTTTTTCAATGGGTTAGGAGAAGGTGAAGTTTCTCTCCCAAAGAGATTCTGCATTTAGTCTGTCATTTCAGAGGCTTTATAAACTCCCTCTAACCCAAAGGAGCCCTTAGCTTGGGTTTGGCATGATATTGTCAAATAAATTAGATGTTATTCCCAAAGAGATATATGTCTATATTAGATCTTTGAAGTAACGAGAAGTGGAAAAGTCCTAGATTAAGAATCAAAGGACTTGAGTTTGAATCCTCTCTATCCTATTGATTACTCTAAGAACCTTGGTTTTCTGTTCTGAAAAAGGAGATTGAACTAGATAAATTTCTAATATTTCCTCCAACACCAAATTCTTTGATAATTTCTTCAGATCAATACTGAATAATGTCTCCAGGAGAGAATAAAATTTAGCAAGTTCCTGAATTATCCTTTCCTTTACACTTCTATTCTAACGGCTAATCATTAGTTGAATCTTTATAGCTTTTTCTAGATATTACACATGAATTAGTGCCACAGGCTCTGGGCTCATACAGTTCAAGTCCAATCTTGGGAACCATACCAAAATCATATATTTTTAGTTCGTGTTGTCCCCACTCAAAGTTTCCTTTTGGAAATTTGTGACATATCTTAAATATAGCTTATACAGGTATCTTTTCCACATTGTGGGGGTTAGGAGCACAGCACACTCCACTCCCCTGGCAAAATCTGGAATATCCATGTAAAATTTTTTGGCCCTCCCTTTGTACCAGAGAAGTCTGATTTTTTTTTCTTTTTCTTCTATGGGGTGTTTACCTTATTGTAAAATTTGAGTTAAATATTTGGCCATAGACTATATATAGCTCAACACTAAATAAAAATATTATATGAAAAAGAAATTTTAAAAATACCAAATAAATATGAAAGTTTTAAAAAATGAAACAAATTTGAGGAGAACAATATTTAAAAATGTTGAATTTATAACAAAAGACAAGGCGTGCATTTCTACATTTCTAAACTTTTTTTGTGTTGTTTGCTGGCATTCCAGGATCATTTGTGGCCTCTGCAAAACTCCCCAAAAGTTCCCATTTAATTTCTTATGCTGACTTTTGAGATACCAGAACTGAGATGGGGAAAGAAGGGGTATCTGCATTTAAGTCTCCACAAATATGACTAAAAGGTCATCAGATCCTAGGCAAAGTAACAATGAATATCTGGTACAGGACAATCTTTATTCCATCCCACTGAAAATACAAAGCCACACTAAAAAAACAAACTCCCAAATAAATAATCACTTACAATTCACCCTTTTTGGTGATTTCCTCCTTTCCCTAGGTTCCTATATTCCTCCAGATTCACAATACCATCCTGAGGTTTGAATTCTCCTTAGAAAGAGAATGAACTTGGGGCTGCTTAGAAGAAAATCCTCTAACATTCTGTGAAGTGATGCTTCATCTCTTCCCCACCCACCTATAGATCCAGAAGACAGTCTTTGGTGCTTCATGGCTCTACTCTGAAAGCTTAAGATGCCTGGAAATGGAAACAAATTTAGCAAACCCCTTTTCCACAAGCTCTGTGTTGTCCAAGTAAATCACATTAATAGAGGAAATTAAAATGCAAGTACTTTGTACTATCTTCATAGCATAGTTTTAGTCCCTTGTTGAAGGCCAAGCATAAGAGGAGGGGGAAGTTGCTAGCAAGATGTCTCCTTGATAAGCACTTCCCAAGAAGTTCATCTTCTCTTGCTAGAAGATTAGATTCCAGTACAACCCTTGCTTATCAGACAGATATTCTCTTCCCATTCTTGTTGCTAGTGGACCAACACCCTCAAGAGACTGGACCCAGGGTTGGGGGAGGAAGTAACTAAACTGTACAATGATAGAACTGTCATTGTCTTGTAGACAAGAAATGCTGACCATTGACTCCTTTGGAACATCATAGCATATTTGTGGCTTGAGAGAAAGCTGGGCCAGGGAGTCATGTTGAATAGGAAGGAATGGACAATGAGGTGGAATAGGGGAATTATTTCCCAAGTCCAGTACTCCTTTCCTGCTTTATGGAGTTTGGGCCAATAGTGTTAATGCTATGAAAGAGAAGTTGATATATCACAACCAGTGAGGGGAAACCCCATTTGAGACATGAGCAGCATGGACAATGAGCTTGGAGTGTGAGTTTGTGGGACGTAGGACAGTACCAGATAATGCTGAAGAGTTCTCAGGGGAGACCCTACTGATGCTTAGACTACAGAACTCATTGAGCAATCAATAAGGAACTATTTGACAAAGTAAATAGAAGATCAGAGTACAAATCCAGTCTCAGACATTTAATAACTAAGTCAGTGTAGACAAGTCAACCTCTGTCTATCTCAGACTCTTGATTTAAAAAATGGGGCTAATAATAGCACCCAGGATTTTTGTGAGAATAACAATGAGATAATATTTGTAAAATGCCTTTCTAACCTTAAATGATTAATTTTTATTAATTATTATTAATTAAATAATTAATGATAACTATTGTTATTTTTGTTATCATCTATAGGAGTCAGAGTGGGATAGTTAGTCATACACAGAGTGAGACTGCCCCTCTTTCCCTTTAGTGGTGACTGCAACGTGGGGAGGAATAAAGAATGCTCTCTCCTTCCAAAGGCTCCTTGGAGCCTTCATTCATCTGGGTAAAGCAAAGTTGTGAGCTCAGCTTCTTGCTGCTGAAGGCATTGTGATGACCGACTCTTTCTCTGACCAGTATGAGTTGCCCCTGTCTTTTAATTCTGATTTCTCATATTGTTGTGAGGAAGATTAGTTAGTAATTAAGTATTAAGGATGTACCTAGCAGGAAGGAGCTGGAGCATTCCAAGATGGAATGAAGGAGCAGGAAGAAGTGGCTTGTGTTCTGAAAGAGACTCCATTAGGGGTTTTCACAAACTTTTTTTAGTCCTGGGAGATCTCAGAGTAAAGGACACCCTGCATCCTGATTTCCCTGGGATCCTGTGTGGTGGTGGCATCTAGCAAGAGGACAAGAACAACAGAGCAGTACCAAGGAAAGAGGAGAAGTTTGGGATCTGGCGGACAGCATCTCAAGCATACCCTTTCTACTTGGATAACTTGGCTTTTGACATCCAGAGATCATCGGTGGATTACTGTGAGAAACCCCAAAGCCACCCTCAGCCCTTAGCTGTGCTGATCAAGCCTGGCAGGAACCAGGTTTGATGCAGGCTTCCAGTGATTTCATTACTGCTCCTTTGTGCTCTGTCTGCTAGATCACTAAGATTAGAGTAGAGAAGTCCTCCCCTTGCCCTGTGGTTTTGTCATTAGGTTTTAAGTATAGAAATCCTTTCCCACTTTTTAGTTAAACATAATTAAACCTGTTAAACCCTTTTACCTTGCCTGCTTGTTTCTAGACTCTGGCCTAGGGAAAGCTGGGTGACAGTTAAGACCAACTGCCATTCCTGTGTTAATTCAGTGAACTCTGGTCTTCCCATCCTGGTCCAGTCTCTCCTACTACCCAGAGTGTGTACCCACAACTATTTAGATTTATTGTAACATCCCTGGTGCCCTCTATTACCTATTTTCACAATATTAAAGATAGTCTAAACCAGGGGTCTGCAACCTTTTTGGCCATGAGAGCCATAAACGCCACATTTTTTAAAATGTAATTTCATGAGAGCCGTATAATATGTTTAACACTGAATACAAATAAATATGTGCATTTTATGTAAGAACGACACTTTTAAAGTACAATAAGTCTCTGAACTATTTTTAATAACATTATTATGTGCTAACCAATGATGAATAAAGTACATTAATGTTACTTCTAGTACTGCATGGTTTTGCTGATTATTAATCAAAAAACAAGACTTAATGGGGCACTATAGTACTGATATAACTGCACACATACATATAAACCTCCTTTACACTAAGAAAATTGCTGAAATAAAGAGAAAAAAATTCAGGGAAGAATACTTTTTCCTCTCCCTCTCTCAAGTCAGGCAACAGGAGAAGAAAAAGCTGCCAGCCTGCTGGTTAAGCCATTTGACCACATAAATTAAGTAGGGGATCAGGAGATTAAAGAAAATAACATGACTTGTGTGCAGGCATTAGTAAGTAGTGGGGGAGGAGGGTACCTTTTCATGGAAAACTGGCCAGGACACATCACACACATTTCCTGGTACAGGTGTTTATCAGTGCTGCCTAATCAATCATTCTGTATCAAATGAAACAACTACTGGGGAGAAATGCTTCTCACTAATGAAGCATATGTAAAGATGTAATCTGACTATAGTTCCCCTTTAAGAGCAGGTAGAAAAGTTAAAAACAATAACAATCCCACAAATAGGGAGTGCAGACCCCATGAATGCACTGAGATAAAGCCATGTAAATCAGAGGCAGAGGGGTAGAGAATGTAGATAAAAGTGATCAATCACTATACAGAACCCCAAGATGTCAGTAACAGGTGTGGAAAGTGTAAAAGGAGGGCAGAAGGAGGAACACACAGCACACCTACCAAGCCGAACTAAAGACTAGGATTCGTCTCGCCTGGCAATATCAATGAGGGAGCCTTCTATCTTAGAAGATAGTCGGGGTACTGAAAGGATCACGTGAGGTATGTAAAAGTGAAATTTGGGAGATGCCATCTAAAAGTATATATATTTTCTATGGACATGTGGGAACTATCAAACTACATTTCCCGTGGTCCAATGGGTTTCCGTTTCCTGTTCTTTGGGTGTGGGGACACCTACGTCACCACGCAGAGGTCAGTTTAAATCTCCTGGGTTAGGAGGAAGTCTCTCTCTTGGCCAGCAGACTCAGGAAGAGAGGGGAGGTAACAATAATGGCTGGGTTGCAGTTTTGAATTCTTACAAGCGCGTGGTCTAATGATTTTACCAGCATGGCCATGGCTTTAATTAAAATACTAATTTATATATTTATATCAGTCTTTATCATTTTTAATCGTAATACGTATCACGTGACGCACGATGTCATGCATAAACTGTTAGTTACTGTGCTGTGGTTGACTTTATGGCTCCTGCAGAAAGAGCCATATCTGGCCCTCAAAAGAGACAGATATGGCTCGAGAGCCATATGTTGCCGACCCCTGGTCTAACTATGAGTATGGTTTCTTTCTGAGTATTGAGAAGTTAGGAAGCAGATAAAAATCTTAACTAAAAATGAAGCCCAAAGGAGAGGGACACAAATAGGAGATCTAACCAATTCTTCTATTCCAAATAAGAGGATTAGGCTAACCCTTGAAGAACACTTCCTATTTCTCAAGCGGGAGTATATTCTAATGCTATGCCTTCTTCTTTCACCTGGATTGCTCTGCCCAGAAAAATTTCCCTTCTGCTGTTCAGAAGGCTAAGATTCAGGAAATATTGACTCTCAGACCACATAGTTACCATCTATCTCACAGGCTAATATTATTGCACCATCTGTCCACAGCTGGGGCTGAGAACATTGGGATTGGGAACTCTCTTCTTAGACTACTTGAATGAAAGAGAATTCAACTCCCAAGGCCCCCTGTCCAAAGGCACTCATTAGTGACTACTAGGGCCAGAGAGTGGGAATTGGAATTCTTAGTTGTGTTTTTCTTTCAAGATGTGTCCAGGGGGCAGTTGGGTAGCTCAGTGGATTGAGAGCCAGGCCTAGAGACGGGAGGTCCTAGGTTCAAATCTAGTCCCAGACACTTCCCAGCTGTGTGACCCTGGGCAAGTCATTTGACCCCCATTGCCTAGCCCTTACGACTCTTCTGCCTTGGAGTCAATATACAGTATTGACTCTAAGACAGAAGGTAAGGGTTAAAAAAATAAACAAATAAATGAAAAAGATGTGTCCAAATTTAAAAAAAAAAAAAAGAGCAAGATAAAATTTGTGGTGAAGGCCATTTTTTGTAAAACTACACAAAGAGATTATTCCTTTCATAGCAGTCCAGCCAACCAATTTATCATCCCATAGTCTACATTGAATCGATAATGGGTCAAATGGTTATGCCCACACCCTTAATAGGAAAGGATGAAAATTCCAATGGCTCACTTTCCTGTAAACTCATCAAATCAGTCTGAAAATTCCTTGATCCCTCCCCAAACTTCCATCCCAGCTACATAGGTATTTTTGGACTGGAACTGGGATTTCATGGCACGAGGCATTCCAACTGAAGGAACTTTCACTAACCATGCAGAAATGTAACTGCTTCATTGGCTTGGTAGGGAATATTCTACTAGAATGTGCACCCTGGAAATTTTATTTTAATTTTTAAAGTTAAAGATATATGGAATATTCAATCATACAGGGCATTATTTCTGTTTGTCAAACAAAATATAGAAATTGAAAATATCAAAACAAAAAAATTCCTAAAGTTTAGTTTAAAACACAAATTTTGCAAACTTTTCTCTGTTCTCTACCCTTGCTATTTCCCCTAAAATACAAAAAGAGCCTTATCTTCATTGATAAAATAAAATCTTTAGAACTGGACCCTGCTCCCCTAATAATATACTTTGCCATGAAAGGTTAGCATTGGGGTTGCCTAAGACACTGAGAAGTAAAAGGACTTGCCCAATGGTCACATGGCCAACATAAGTGACATTTTGAACCCATATCTTTCTGGGTCAAAAGCTGCTCAGAGTCAATTTCTTTCCAATTGAAAGAGCCAGGGTCAGATTGTATTATTATACACAATTAAATGACACTATTATATTTTATACATCCATGTGAACTGGAACAACCTCCAGGAATTGATGCAGAATGAAAGGAACAGAACCAGGAAGACCATATTCACAGAGGCAGATACACTGTGGCACAACCAAATGTAATGGACTTCTCTACTAGCAGCAATGCAATGATCTAGGACAATTCTAAGAGTCTTATGAGAAAGAACTGTGGGAGTAGACACACAGAAGAAAAACAACTGCTTGATCACATAGTTTTATGGGCACATGCCTGGGGATGTAGACTCTAAACAATCACACTAGTGCAAATATTAAAAATATGGAAATAGGTCTTGATCAATGACACATGTAAAACCCAGTGGAACTACTCATTGTCTACAGGAGAAGGGTGGGAGGAGGGGAGGGAAAGAACATGAATCGTGTAACCATGGGAAAATATTCTAAATTAATTAATTAAATAAAAATTTTCAGATGCAAGATATATATTTTATTCAACTGCTTCATCTGTAGCTCATGCTGTATGATTCAACTAACTACATATCTTATTAATTTAATTCAACATGCATTTATTAGGCAGCATTAGTTGTTTGTCTCTGGGCAAGTAACTTAATTGCTGTCTGCCTCAGTTTCTCCACCTATAAAATGAAGAAAATAATAATACTTACATCTCAGGGTTGTTGAGAGGTAAAATGAGATAATTTTTGCAAAGTACTTCACAATCTTAATGTTTTAAATAAATGCCAGTTATCATCACCACCATCATCATTATTTTATATATCCTAGGTTCTGGGGATAAAAAGCAAATTAGCAAATGAATTTCTCTGGTTTTGGCTTCTTGGCCTAAAATTTAAGATTCCTAAAGCTCTAAAATACTTGTAAAATTCTCAAAACAGTTTTATTTATAGGACTTGATAAGGCAGGCAGACATTATTAGCTAAAGAAGCCATTAACTAGACTTTCCAAGTTGTGAGTAAATAGAGGAATGTTTCTTCTCCAGATAATCTAAGTCAGCAGTCTTTAAGAGGAAAACACAGTCTTAGTTATTTATTTTTAAACCCTTACCTTCTGCCTTAGAATCCATACTCAGTATTGGTTCCAAGGCAGAAGAGCAGTAAGGGCTAGGCAATGGGGGTTAAGTGACTTGCCCAGGGTCACATAGCCAGGAACTGTTTGAGGCCAAATCTGAACCCAGAACCTCCTCTCTGTAGGCCTGATTCTTAATTCACTGAGCTACCTAGCTGCCCCTACACATTCTTATTTACAGTTCTCCTTACTATGTAACTGTGATATAGAATAGATGCATTGACATCCAAATATAGGAATATTCTCATTTACACACTTCAGACATGACAATCTTATCACCATGCCAAAAATCAACTGCAGCAGAAATACAATGTTCTTCAGGTTTAAACATTTTGGAGATGATAATCTCAGAGAAGCAAGATGCTCTGTGGAAAACTGGCTTGAAATCTGGGGCAGTTTATAAGTGGTTCCCCTTCTCAGGTTCAATTATTCAATAAATTGCCTTCAAGACAACATCCTAGGCACTAGGGGAAATACAAGAAATATGGCAGTCCCTGTGTTCGTAAGGTTTTCAGTCTAGTTAGGATGAAAAGATATATGGCAGAGTGCTGCCAATGAAAGGCTTTCTGTGAAACTGCCTGATGAGTAATGGAAATAAAAATGTCCCTCTTACCATCGATGACACCACCATCCCTGGAATCATTCCCAGCTCTCTTCTTTCTTTTTGCCTCACCCCAATTCAGTAATATCTCAAACTGAATGGGGGATTTAGCCTGAGACAGGCTCTGGGTTTAGGTTTAGGTTTGTGTTACTTACAATTTGTATACCTACAGGCAATAATAGTAATGGTGCTGATAGCTGATACTTATACAACACTTTAAGGTTCAAAAAGTATAATGTATCTCTTATTTTAATTGATCACAAAAGCCAATAAAGAAAATACCTCAGGTAATACGATCTTGGTAGTATAGGCAGGAAAGTCAGATTCATTGTAGGCTAAATGACTGACCTATAGTAAATTTTGGAGGCAGAATGTTGTACTACACTACAGTACACCATATTTATTGTGAGTGTTCATCCTTCATTTTCAAAGAACAACAAAGAGGTTCAATGATATCAATGATGGCATGACTTCCACTTGAATTGGATTTATTTTTTTTTAACCTTTACATTCTGCCTTTTTATGTGTAGATTTTCTTTACTTTCAAGTCTTTTTTATTTTTTTTAATTGTTTCTATGATTACATGATTCTTGTTGTTTCTCTTCTTTTCTCCCTCCTCCAAGAGTTGATAAGCAATTCCACTGGAATATGCATACATTATCACTCAAAATCTAGTTCTATATTATTCATTTTTGTAAGAGTAATCTTTTAAAACAAAAACCCTAAATCATATACCCATATTAAAAAGTGATAAATCATATGTTATCTTCTGCATTTCTACTCCCACAGTTCTTTCTCTGGATGTAGATAGTGTTCTTTCTCACAAGTCCCTCAGCATTGCCCTGGATCATTGCATTTCTCTTAATAGCAAAGTCTATCATATTTGATTGTCCCACAATATTTCAGTTACAGTTCAGTTTCAGTATAATGTACTTCTGGTTCTGCTTATTTCTCTCCACATCAATTTGTGTAGATCTTTCTAGTTCTTATAGAAATCAAGAAGTTCATCATTCCTTATAACACAATCCATCACCTTCAATTACTTGTATGAGAAAAAATTATATATATATTTTTAAACCCTTACTTTCTACCTTAGTTCTAAGACAGAAGAGTGGTAAAGACTAGACAATTGAGGTTAAGTGACTTGCCCAGTAAGGAAGTATCCAAGGCCAGAAAGGAATTGGGGGAAGAGGCACTTGAGCTTTATCTTAAAGTAGGTAGGTGGTATGAACTGACAGAATTAATGGTGATTAATAATTGATAATGATAATATGTATGATAAAAATGGTGATGATACTGATGAGAACACCTCTTGTTTTTTTGGTGCTTTGTAGTTTACAAGCGGATCCACAGTTGACAAAATTCATTCTCACTGTGAGGTGGCAATTTTAAAAAAATGTCTATTGATGCTTTTTACTTTACTATCATTTCCCAGTAACTCTGCTCAGCATAGTAAAGTCTTCCCTTGTACCAAATAGGCACAATCAAACTAATCAAACTATATAAACCAACCCATTGGCCATATCCACATATCATTTCTTCCTCATCCTATTCCTATTACTGTATTAAGTCCTCCTTAACCATTGTGCCTTCCTCTGCTGATTGTCTACAATTTTTCCTTTTTATAATTTGCTCATGCATTGTTGTTTTCATGGTGTCTCCCCCATTTTTAGATGAAGTCCTCAAGAGCAAGGATGAAATTTTTGCCTTTCTTTCTGTCTCCAGTGCTTAAAGGCATAGTACCGAAAACATAACTAGGTGTTTAATAAATGTTAATAAAAAAGTGTCTGATAAATGCTAATTGACTAGGACAGGACTAGGTGGTTCTGTGGATAGAGCCCCAGTTCTGGAAATGGAAGGTCCTGTGTTCAAATCTTGTCTCAGACACTTCCTAACTGTATGATCATGAACAAGTCCCTTAACCCCCAAATGCCTAGCTCTTACCACTATTTTAAAATATCGATTCTAAGAGAGAAGTTAAAGGTTTAACAAAATTTAAAAAATAAATGCTAGTTGAATGACTGACTATTATCTGTCGCCATTTTGCCAATGACCAGAATGCATCAGCATGGATTTCTTGGGAGTCATGGCTGGTCACGTTGACTGGAGACATAAGTCTTTCACTGTCATGGAAGATATGATTATTCCCATTTTTCAGGTGAAGAAAAAAGAAAGGTTAAGGAACTTGTCAACATCATACAATTAGTAAGCAACAGAGATGGGATTGAAATACTTCTTCTGAGTCTGGCTAATATACTTTCTATTACATCATACTGCCTTTTCTAAATGCCTGGAGCCTCCTAGGACACCTCACACAGTTCTTGGAACACAGTAGAAGAGAGTAGGTTACCAACCCTTCCTGTTAGAGGCCTTGAGAACAGTTAACTTCAGCCAAATTTCTATAGCTTTGGAAGATCAGGTACACAACTCTGTTTCTGTGTGTACATCAGAAGATGAAAATTTAAGACAGAAAATTTAATTAGAGTTTATTTCTCTGCCTTGACTTTTAGGACTCACCATAATCTGATTCCACTTGACCTTATTTCCTTCTATGCCCAGAACATTGCCTCTACTACAAGCCAGCTGGTGGCTTCATTGTCCAAAGAACATATAACATGCATGTTCATGTTACTGCCTTTCTTTATTCATTCTATATCCTTGACCTCCCAAACTCTCTCCTCTTTCCTCCCTTTCTCTCTGCTCTCATCCCCATCCTTCCCCTCTTCCCCTGTCCTCCCTTTATTCCTTTTCTATTCCCTCCTCTCTTTCCCTCTCCCCTCCCATTCTTTACCCATTTCCTCCTCTCCTCTACTATCCTCTCCCATTCCTGCTTCTACTTTCTTTTCCCCTCTCCTCTCTTCCTCTACTCCCCTTTCCATAGTACTCTCTTATTCTCCTTTGTCTTTCTCTCCTCTCCCCTCCTTCTCTACAAACAATTTCTATCCCTGAAGACCCAAATCAAAGCTCATCTCCTCTGAAAAGTGTACTTTCTGAGTTCATCCTTATTTTGCCACTTTCTCACTTTTATAGCAGCAATTTTGCATGCCACATCGGTGTAGTATATTTTATACATGTCCATCAATGAGTATAAAAATACAAGATATTACAAATTTAGGTTTTTATCCCCAACCAGATAGTAAATACCTAGATATTAGAGATTTTGACTTCTGTTTTACTTGTACTCCCCATAGCCCAACACAATGCTTGGAACACAGATGTTACTCATAATAAAGGCTTGCTGACTGACTCATTTGGAGGAATCGTTCACATCTATCCCTTGAGAGGAGGGAGTCCCTCTTTTAGTTCTTTAGAAGACCATATCCACCCACATTGCTTCAAGCTCAACAAGTAAGAAATGATGAATAGGTTCATTTTTTTTAAACTTGAGAAATCCAACAGGAAGTTATGAAGAGTAAAACAAGTAAAACCAGAAAACATTATATACAGCAACAGAAATATACTGTTTGAAGAATGATTTATGTATGTTCGCCTCCAGAGGAAGAACTTTTAAATAGAAACAAGCAAGATATGATTTTATACATACACAGCTCCTTTTGTCAAATGATGTCTTCTTTAATAAGGGGAGAGGAGAAAGGGAGGAAGTTACCTGGATATTTTATTGTAACATGAATAAATTTAAATTTAAAAAAAGAGTGTATGCACATTCCATGTGGTGGCAGTAGGGATAGTACACATACCTTGTGAACTGCTGTAGCTCTCAGCTTTGACCTCATTCCTTAAGAACATGGCACCATAACTTCCAGGGTACCTCCCTGAATACACAACTTGTGTCCCTCCTCTCTCCATCACCAAGTTTCGCCACCTGGATCCAGCTACAAAAGGCAGACCAGGAGCCTAGAAAGCAGAGAAGTGTAGGGAAGCTTTCGTTAGCTGCTAACTCAATGTTCCCCTCTCCTCTGTCAGTGTTTTTCTCTGTCACCCAAGGTAACCAATGTACTGGGTCCCTATGCTCTCCTTAAAGAAACTCAAGTGGGTAACCAAAGTAGCTTTTAATGCTCAAGGGAGTAAACCAGGACTCCCCTGCCATATGGACCAAGAGAGATCATCTAACAGTGCACACAATGGTTACAACAATAGCAACATGATTTCTATAGATGGTGCATATCAACAACACCAGCAGGATCACTCCAACATGAGACCAGGACTTTGCGTTCATCCCTAGGGCCTAAAGGGCTTGATGTCGGGAAACCAGGGCTTTTGCAGAAACTCTGGTTCTAAGTGACCACAAGAAAGTCACTTCCCAGCTGAAGGCCCTAGGTTAGTATTTCATCATGGCATGGAGGTGCCTGAAAATTCTTGAAAGCTCTGACAGTGGAGCACAAGCCTTCACCAGGTCTTCTAACGTGAATAGGAGGTGGTGTGGTACAGTTAGATCAACTGGATTTGAATCCAGGCTCTTCCACTTCTTACTGCCTGGACGGTCCTGGGAAACACATTTAGCCTCTCTGGGCCCCAGCTTCCCCATCTATAAAGCGAGTTTGGGCTAAATGGTTTCCGAAGTTCCTTCTAGCTTTAAGCATATGATCCTATGAATACACAATAAAGGCTTTGAATAAGGTTGCATGGACTGTCTGTTTCTGTTTTCTGAAGAGAGACACTTATCAGTAGTAGACTGGTAATTATGTAATGATTTGATGGTGGCAACCAATGGAACAAAGAAAAATACAAAATGGTGCCTTTGTCCTATGCCACAACCCTGTTTCTTTAGAGATGATTAGCGAATGGTGGGAAAAAAAGAGGGCAGATGCCAAGCTGCAGAGCACTTTTAAATTCACTTTAATTAGTGATCATCTAAATCCTTATCCAATACTAGGAACTAAAGGGTACCCATAAATTAGGGATGGTCAGGCAAATTGAAGCATATGGATCTGATAAAATACTACATGCTGTAAAAAATGTAAAATAAAGTTTCAGAGAAACTTAGGAAGACATGTATGAGCTGATCCAGAATGAAGTGAGCAGAACAACCAAGAGAACAGTTTATACCATGACAACATTGTAAAACCTACCAGCTTTGAAAGATGTAAAAATTCTGAGCAATGCAATGAACAACCCAGGATTTCAGGGGAATTATAATGAAGCTTGTTATCTTTCTCCTGACAGAGAGGGGACAGACTCAAAATACACAATAAGATATATTGTTTTGACATGGACAATGTGGAAACGTGTTGTGTTTGGCTATGATATTTATTGTGTGGATTTTCTTTTTCCTTTTTCAATGGAGAGCAAGAGGGAGGGATAGGAAAAAAAATTTTTAATTTAAAAAAATTTCTATTTCAATGAAAAAATTATTACCCAATGACTACCAGGTTTATATCCTGCTAGGGGAAAAAAATCTTATTGCTATTGACACTTTCACTTTAAGTAATACAAACAAAATTAGGAAATTATAGCTTAATGGAACCATTGCCCATAGATTCTCTTTGGAAAGGAAAATAAAGAATTGGCAGAGTTGTGTGTTTGTTTTTTTGTACTACCAAAGGCAATTTAAAATATTTCATTAGATATTTGATCATCTCATATTGTTGTGCTTGTGACCAAACAGTATAAAGATAATTGAAGCTTGTGAGACACCATCTGTTGTAGAAGGCAAGAAGGTAGAGAAATTCTAAGAAGAATTTGATCAGAATTTCTGTATTAAATCAGCATATGTTGTAATATTTGGTAACTTTGAAGCACAGAAGAGGACTGGGAAAAACAAGGTAGAAAATATGGCCCAAACCATATTTTCAAGAAAAGAAAGAGGCCAGAGGCTTAGAGACTACACCGAGGTTGCATGTATACATACAGGGTATACCAAAAAAAAAAAAAAATCTTAGTTTAGCTTTAAGCTGTTAAAGCTTAAAATTGTACTATGACTTTTGGGAGATATTCTATATAAATTACTATTTTATGGAGGAAGAAAGAGGTATGTTCTGGACCAAGTATCAGAGGACATCAGCAACAATTAAATTGATTGCATTCTATCTGAAATAACATGGATGATTAATGACATGGAAATCATTTCTGAATTAGCTATTTGTGTACAATCATTGATGATTTATTAGACTAAAATAAAATTAACATCAAATTAAAAGAAAGAATTAAAGGAGAAATATAGCTTAAAATTAAAACAACTCCTACCTAACCTAAACAATCCATTGATACACAAAAAATAAATAAATAAATGGATTTGTATAAAGAAACTGATGTTGAGTTTTGCTGACAATCTAAGCAGTAGATATCATCATTGGACTGGAGGAATTCTTAGAACCATAGAGTAAGATTAAGGACTTAGACCTTAGAGGGACCTCAGACACTATATAGTACAGACACATCATTTACAAAGGAACCTAAGGCCCAAAGAAATTAAGGGATTTGACCATGGTAGCAGAGATTATAAATGGCTGAGGTAGAATTTTAATCCAGATCACTCTGAATCTAGTGTTCTTCTTCTTTTTTTTTTTTTGTACCATGCTTCTTCTGTACTTCTTCATATGTATCTAACTGTACCACCAATGGCCGTGACAATCCTTACTCATACTTCCTATTGGCTTTCACTATTGGCTCAATACTAAATACAGTGTAACAGTGCATAGACAAAAGCCTGGAGTGTTCCAAGCATGGCCATTGTGTACAAGTTGACTGATGAAAGACAATTTAAAACCACCAGAAGACTATCTGATTCTAGATCTAGTAAGGAGATGGCCTAGGGATCTTGTCTGTAAACAAGTACCCTATTCTCTGCCCCCATCATTCTACTGGGCTAGACAGGTAAGACAATACCAGGGATTGTTGTCATCTGCATTCTTCCAGCCTTCCCATTTTCAGCCTACAGGAGCCAATAGCTAGTCTACAAAGGTTCAGTTGAGCCTTTTCCTTTATCATGGTCCTCTTTGCCATACCCATCACACCCTATCCCAACCTGCCTGTAAAAGCAATTGGGTATACAGGGACCTAATATCCTTAGCCTTTGCTCCACAATACCACCTCAAATGAACAATAGAATCCAACCTATATTTCTGATAAAGATTACTATATAAATGAATGTAGAAGAGCTGAGCTCTTCCTCTATACCCCCACACCCTCAAGAAATATCTGAAGAAGATGATGGATAAAACAATAAACAAAGTAAAAACCCATAACTATCTACCTCTATACAATCCAAAATGAAAACATAAAATAACTAGAATCCAAAAGTAGCCAGGAAAAGAGTTGCATGAGGGAAGCCAGAAAAAAACCCAGAAAATAAACCTGAAAGCTGTGGGATTAAGGAAAGGGGATGCACCAGAGAAAATATGAGTAAACAGAAAGAAAAACAACTCTTTTGAGTATAATGAAGATACACTATGGCTTAAGGAAAGTTCAAGTTACCAGACAAAGCAAGTAGCAAATTCACAGAAATAAAAGTAGAGAACAAGAATAGATGGCAGAAATGAAGCAAGAAGTAAGCAGTTACTTTTGAATTAAAATAAGAGCTCTGGAGGAAAAAAATGTAAGGAGAATAGTTTAGAACAAAATATGGAAAATGTTGTCCAAATAGAATTTCAAGGGGGAAAAATAGAATGCAGCAATGAGAACTCTCTGATTTTATGAGACAATTAGAAACATTAGCACTAAATCAAGATATTGAAACAATATAAAGTATCTACTATCAAAAACAGCTGACCTAAAAAATAGATACAGGAGAAATAACTTTAAAACCATCATATTCCTTGAAAATTATGAGCAAACCAAAAAAACCTGAATTCCATATTTCAAGAAATTATAAAAGAAAATTGCCCAGCTCTATTATAACCAGAGGGCAAAGTAAAAATAGAAATCATCCACCAACCACCTCCTAAAAGAAACTACTAACTGATCCCAAACACCCAGGAATATCATAATCAAAATCAAGAACTTCCATGTCAAAGGTAAAATTCAAAGGTTAAAAAAAAAAAAGCAACTCCACAAAAGTATTCAAATTTCAATGAACTATAGATGGATCACTCAAGACTGTGTTATACCACTAAAAAGGCAAAAAAAATCTGGAAAAGTGCTCCGGACAGTTCTCACTTTATGTGAAGTTAAATGATTTTTACACAATGTGAATCTGCCCATTTACATGGAGGAGAGAGGAAGTAAGACAGGGAGGGGGACAACACCTGGTTCAAGAATACATGGGAGTCAGGGACAAGGAAGCAAGGTCAGGAAAATGAATACATTGGGGCCAGGGTCAGCCTTGTGTAGACCTGGCTGGAACTGAAAAAAAGAACATTCAAGGGGCAAACATGTGGGGACCAGACACAGACATATATAGGAAAGAACAGATGACATATGGGGCTTGGGGACAGAAACAGCACACCTGAGCATGGGCAGATGAAAACAGATACAGTGGGGCAGGCATGCAGGAGGGTGGGCAGAGCAAGGCAAAGGTCCCCTCTCTCATCACTGGAGGTCTCAAGTCAAGCCCCAAATCTGTCACTGGTGGAGTCAGTGGCAGTTTCTCAACAAATGTGTTCCACTTTCACTTGGAAATTTTTTTGTCAAAAATTTCTCTGTGTGTGTGTGTGTGTGTGTGTGTGTGTGTGTGTGTGTGTGTGTGTGTGTGATGGGAGACTTGGAGCCCATACAGCACTGAGACAAGGAGCAAGAACAAAGTGAGAAAGAGAGCGTGGCACTGTACATATACAGTAAAGTTAAAATAAGTGGAAGGGGGTGGGGAAAATATAGATTTCTTTCAGAATTTTTTATTTAAAGCTAATTTGCATAATGTGAATTTACATAATGTGAGAACTATCTGTCTTCATATGTATGCATATATACATACACATATACAGGAATTCCTTCCTATGTATTTATACTCATAATCATTACAATTTATTCTGCAAGACTGCAAGAATAAACGCACGTGATGAAAAATAGACCTTTAATAAAATATGTCTTTTAAACTTTCCTGATGGCAAAATAGCTGAGCAGAAATTTTGAAATGTGAATACAGGAGTCAGTAGAAACCTAAAAAGGTAAATAGAGATGAGCATTTGGAAGGGGCTAAACAATGATGAAGGGATTACACTTTTTAAATTTATTTTTAAAAACCCTTACCTTCTGTCAGAATTAATACTAAGTATCAGTTCTAAGGTAAAAGAACACTAAGGGCTAGGCAATTGGGGTTAAGTGACTTGGCTTGGGTGACACAACTAGGAAATATCTGAGGGCACTTTTGAACTCCCAACTCCCAACCTGCTGCTCTATCCCCTGAGTACCTCACTACCCCAAGAAATTATATTTTAATAGAGAAAAAATAACAACTGACCCTTTAGAATCTCTTTATCTTCAAGGCTCACAAAGGGAGGCAAGATAGAGACTGGATATGATTCTGTTCTCTAAAGTTCATTTTAAGTGAAGGAAGAAGGGAGGGGAAAAGTAATGCTAAGGAAGAGATGAGTGAGAAGGAAGAGGAACTCACTATTTTTCATGACCACTGGACAAGAAAAGAGTATAGAAACATGGACAGAAGGTGTAGAGAACATCTCATGAATCACACTTATCAGAAACAGACATAGGACACTTGGATACACACACAAAGGGGATGGTGGAAAAATATATCTATAGGGACTTGGGACTATAAATAAAAAAAGATAAAAACGTAGCAATGAAGCATTTTAAAACTAAGCAGAAGAGAACAAAAGGAAGTTCAGAAGGGAACCCAGACAAACAAAAGTTTAGCAGATTAAAATCATTAGAAACTTGAACATAGAATAATATATTTGTCAGATCTCTGGAAAAGGAAAGATTGTTTTTCAAACCCTTACCTTCCCTCTTAGAATCAATACTGTGAATTGGTTGTAAAGCAGAAGAGTGGTAAGGGCTAGGCAATGGGGGTTAAGTGACTTGCCCAGGATCACACAGCTAGGAAGTATCTGAGATCAGATTTGAACCTAGGACCTCCCATCTCCAGGGTTGGCTTTCAATCCATTGAACCACCCAGTTGCCCCCAATGGTTGTTTTGTTGTTTTTTTTAAAGATACGATTAAAAGAAATAAATAAGGAAACTATATTATGCTTAAAGCTACCGTAAATGAGGCTTCCTGGTCTAAGATTTCTGTATAGTACAGGAATTCCTTTACTTGTCCAATAATTCTATTCCTTTCTTCACATATTCCAAGAACTCTCTTATTAATTCAACATTTCTAGCTCTTAACTTCTTCATATGGCAGAGGCAGACAACTGCCTATATCACTATTTCTTTCTCTCATCTACATTTCCCCGCTGCCAAAAATCTTTCTAGCCTTCGTTGTGCTTTTTTTCCAGTACCCTTCCTTGAACCTTCTTGAACATTCATTTTTCTTTCATTCAATCAATACATGAATGTTAATTGCCTACTCTGTGATAGGCACAGGCTATACAAATACAATTAACAGGAAAAAATCAACCAGCCTGACAGAATTCTAATGAGAGAAAACAACAAATACTTATATAAGTATATACTGCATAAATACAAAATTGGATAAATACAAAATAAATAAAAAGTAATTTAAATAGGGGCAGCTAGGTGATAGAGTGGATAGACTGTTGGGCCAAGAATCAGGAAAACTAAGTTTGATTCCAGCCTCAGATACTTCCTAGCTGTATAATCCTGGGTGTGTCACTTACTTAACCCAGTTTACCTCAGTTTCTTCATCTATAAAATGAACTGGAGAAGGAAATGGCAAATTGCTTTAGCATCTTTGCTAAGAAAACACCAAATGGATACAACTAGGCGACTCAGTGAATCAAGGGTTCAAATCCAGCCTCAGACACTTTCTAGCTATGTGACCCTGAGCAAGTCACTTAACCCTAATGGCCTTGCTCTGATCACTTTTATGACTTGGAACTGATACTAAGTATTGATTCCAAGACAGAATTTTTAAAAAACAAAAGAAAAGAAAACCTCAAGTGGAATCACAAAGAATCCGGTATGAGTGAAACAACTGAACAAACAGAATAGAGCCCTGAATGCTTTAATTTTAACAAGGTAGCATCAATGTCACTCTCAGTTGTGTTGAACCTGAGTTTTATTGCCATTTAATGTTGACATTTGATCAGTTGCGATCACTGTGCATATTTTTCCTTTTAAGTCTTTTCTGCCTTTCTTCACTGACCCTCACAATCTTGTTCTAGTTCTCTGAATTCATCTTATTTGTCTCTCCTTATAGATTAACAATATTTCTTTACATTCACATACTATATTTTATTTAGCCACCCTCTCATAATAAACATATGGTTTGTTTCCAACTTTAAGTACTATAAATATTTCTACATAAATAGGTTTTCTCCCCAACCCCCTCACCTATAACTGTGTAATTAGGATTTGCTCCCCCAAACTCTTTTTCCCAGCTTCCCATGTTACGTACTAATGTAGGGAAGATATAAGTTTTTGTGTAGCTCTGCGCTCTCTCTCTCTCTCTCTCTCTCTCTCTCTCTCTCTCTCTCTCTCTCTCTCTCTCTTCTCCTTGGAATGCGGCTGTGGAGGTGGGTTGAGAGGCAGGAGAATTTTACTCAGGTGCTTTTTACTCAGGTTTTTACTTTTGCTCTTTTTATTTCTTCTACTTCAAGTGATTATTAATAAACTTTATAAAATATAATACTTAAAGTTATTGGATATTTATTTTAATCTTACAACTCCCAGAGAAAATATATCTAGTTATTGATTTTTGTCACTTTGTCTAAGGGTATAAACTGTTTTGTATTTTTTGTTAAATAAAAATCTATATTGTTTTCCTGAATGCTCAGACCAATTCACTCCACTAGCACACCAATTTCCCCATAGCCTCATCAACAATTAAATTATTTCATCTTTTAATTTGATAGGTATTAGGTGATATATGGGAATGGTTTTCATGTGTATTTATCTGATTATTAATAATTCCAAAAACTGGAAAGTCTTGTCATTGAACCAGTGCTGTAAATCCCATAATACTCAGATGCTACGTGAGGATAAGGAGCCTACTACTTCTTGACTCCCATTCCCAAAACTGAGGTAGATCAAGTCAATCATAGATCATTCTTTAAACCTTCAGACTGCCCAGTTTTTCGCTCCATCTCTCAGCCTCCTCTCCTCTTTGTTTCTTTATCCATATCAGGTACAGACAAGGGCACAGACCTCTACCAACTGTTAGTTTTCCATTCTGCAGGCTTCATACCAGTCTTGCTAACAGTTATCTGACCAAGAGCCCTTTCTTCCTGGGCTACTAATAAGCAATCACTGTTAGGAAAGAGAGTACACAGCAAGACAGCCAAAGGACCTCAGTTATTTATTTATCCATTCACTGAGAATATATTTATTAAAATGGGATAGTTCTGTGCTAATAATGAGAAGAGATAGCCTGAAGTAACAAAAATTCTGGCTCTCCACCTCCTGCTAGAATGGAATCAGTAATAATAGCTCACATTTACAGAGGGCCTTAGGGTTTGCAAAGCACTTTACAAATATCATCTCATTTGATGCAAGTACCAGAAATGAAGGGCAACTAGTGAGCCCAGGGGAAAGAATGACTCTGAGAGAAAAGAGGATGATGCCAGACTTGATCTGAATGAGCAACCAGGATTCTGTGCAGGCTGGGTCAAGCCAAAGATTTCATGGGGTAAACACAACCAAAGAGCAAGGCAGAAGTCATGAGATGGAGAGCAGAAGTGCAGCATAAAGCCAAGGGGTAAGGGATAAGGGAGGCCAAATTTAAGGGAGAAACTAATCAATTAAGATCCCCAAATTCTTGACTTTTTATTTACTGATAAATTTTCTTTTAACATGATTGCTAGACATAAACAACAACAAACATAGTTTATCTATGTATCAACTGAGGATGGACAGCCTGCATTCAGTATTAGAGATTTAGCTATAATGACCTCATGGCTCATGCCCCCATCCAGATCAATCTGGGAATAACTTCATTTGGCTCTCTTCTAGAGTGCCTGAGTCTCTTCACCTGCTAAAGAAAGAGTACAGAATTGATCAATCAGATAGAGTAGGGTATAGATAGGGCAGATCACCAGCCATCAGTAATGACATGACGGACCCTGTCTGGCTGAAGCCCAGGCTCTAATGGCAATAATGGTCTAACTAACCCATAGTGCTCCAATAGCTGCCACTCTGCTGCTATAGGCTCAGTTAGGGAAAACACAAGACTAAGTACCGAAAGACCCGAGTTCTATCCCCTGCTCTGGCCCTGACTCACTATATGACCTTGACCAAGTTATTTCTCCTTCAAGTCTCAGTTTTCCTAATCTATAAAACTGTAAAAATAAAAATTTGTAAATAGTAATAATCAGGAATTAGAGCAAGAAAGTAAAGTGAGAGAACTGGGTTAGATCCCTTCCAGCTTTGTCATTCTATGATTTCCCTAAAGTTACATGTGAATTTGTCAAAATAGAACTGAGAATAGAAACTTGATCTGTAGTGACATAGCCACTAGCCTAGCCTGCCTCCATCAGTACTTGCTTGAGTCCTGGACTTTGGCAGCTTCATTAAGTCTGTGGCAGCCAACTGTGACCTAAGAGAGGGCAAGAGCTTCAGGGAGGGAATGAAGCTGATGCTGCTTCTCATAAGCTAAGATCTCAGACTCCAAGAACAAGAAAACAGAAATCCCCAAAGGAGTCAGACCTAGCTGATGATAGATAAAGCAGGATAAAACTTTTAAATCTATGAGCCTGTTCCTTGTCTGGGGCTGGGAGACAGTCCCAGTTGGAGCATAAATAACGTGTGGTTTCAGTTCAGGGCCAAAGATGCAGACAGTCTCTAAGGAGAACATATTTCTGGATTTTACTTGATGATCAGGGAAAAGAGTTGGGGTGGAGCTACTGAAAATTGGTTTCTACTCAAGTCATAATGGTTGGGCCAGATCTGAACTAAAAAATGAGTTGGTTTCTTAACACTTGCCTCTACTATTCTCATTTGTTAAGGTCTAAAAATGAGAGTAGAGATGATTTTGTTGTTGGTGTTGTTTTGTAATTTCTCAGTCATGTCCAGCTCTTTGAGATCCCATTTTTCTTGGCAAAGATATTGGAGTGGTTTGCCATTTCCTTTTCTAACTCATTTTACACATTAGGAAACTGAGGCCAACAGGGTTAAGTGACTTGCCCAGAGTCACAAAGCTAGCAAGTGTGAGGTCAGATTTTAACTCAGCAAGATGAGTCTTCCTGACTTAAGGCGTGGCACTTTATCCACTGTGCCACTTAGCTATCCATAGAGACAATGTTAGAAAATAAGATTTAACAAGTAAGACTAAGTAGACAGTGTTTGAAAATGATCTTTAACTTGTGAAACTAAGAGAGAACAGTTCATGACCAAGAAGATGGATTAGCACCAGTTGGACTAGGCAACAGCTGTGAACCATTGTTCCTAGTGGGAATTTCCCTGGGATGTTCTAAAGATAATGAATCTGCCAGGGCCTCCGGCATGCTTTCTATGCCTTCATTTTGGATTTTGTCTGGCACCCTTATGTCAGTGTGGCTTAAGCTTGTTTGAGGTGGGGGAGGAAGGATAAGTTGGATAGGAAAGGATGCCTTGTGCCTGGAAGATTCCACAAGTAACTGCCCCTATGTACCTCATCAAAGAAGGAAGGAAGTGATGCCAGCTGGTTAAACTAAGCCCCTTTCCTCAGAGGGAGAATGGCAGAAATGTATAAAGAAATATCTGGAATAAGTAAGGAATCTATAGGTGCAGCCCCTGATACTAAAGGAATTCTACCAAACCTCTATGGTTATCTTCACCTAGTTGGTACACTTTGGATTTTTTTGCTGTTCCTTAAATAAGACACTCTATCTCTTGACCCTGGCTGTTTTCTTTTTCTTTTTTTTTTAAAACTCTTACTTTCTATCTTAGTATCCATTCCAAGTCAGAAGAAAAAGGGCTAGGCAGTGGGAGTTAAGTGACTTGCCCAGGGTCACAGAGTTAGGAAGTATTCCAGGACAGATTTGCACCCTGGACCTCCCATCTCCAGGTTTGGCACTCTATCTACTGTGCTATCCAGCTGCCCCAGCTGTCTGTCTTCCATGCCTAGAATGTTTTACCTTTTTATCCTCATCTCTTGGCTTCTCTGGCTTCTTTGAAGATTCTCCTCAAATCTTACATTCTGCAAGAGGCCATTTCTAGTCCTTCCTCTACTTTGCTTGTGTCTTCCCTTTGAGCCCACCTTAAATTTACCTTTTTTTTTTTTAAACCCTTGTACTTCGGTGTATTGTCTCATAGGTGGAAGAGTGGTAAGGGTGGGCAATGGGGGTCAAGTGACTTGCCCAGGGTCACACAGCTGGGAAGTGGCTGAGGCCAGGTTTGAACCTAGGACCTCCTGTCTCTAGGTCTGACTCTCACTCCACTGAGCTACCCAACTGCCCCCACCTTAAATTTACCGTCTGCATCTAGGTATGTTCATAATCATTTATATGTTATATCTCCCATTAGATTGGAAGCTCTTTGAGAGCAGGAATTGTTTTTGTCTTTGTTTCCCAAGCACTTAGCTCAACATCTAGCACATAGTAAATGCTTTTTTGTTTTATTTTGTTTTCATTTTTTGAATTGTATTTTCTTTTTTTTGTATATCAATACAATTTTTAATCATCAATTTCCGACATTTTGCAATAGTTCCCTATTGTTCCAGGATTATATGTAACATTTTGGGACTTGCATTTAAAGCCTCTGAAAACTGTTTCCCATAAAGCTTTTCAGTCTTATTTTCTATTACTCCCCATCCTACAGAGAGGCAGAGTAAAGTAGAGGACCTAGATGCGAGTCCCTCTCCTAACAAATACTTACTGTGTAACCCTAGGTGAGTAACTAACTTCTCTGGACTTCAAGGTGCTAACCTGCTTTGCTAAACCAAATTTCTTTATTGGGAGCTCCTTATGCCAATGAAATGAGAGGTCCAATCCCACTATACACTTTCCCTCTTATCTTGCCTGCTTTTTCCCATACATGATTTAGAGTCAATGTTCTATCTTTCCACCTCTGGACCTCTGTACGTTTAGTCTCTTCATATCCTGAATAACCTCTGCCTCTAATTCACAGAATGTCAAATTCCATTCACAGCACAACTCAATAGACATTTCTTATACCAGGTCTTTCCTGATAGCCCCAGTTATTAGCACTCTCTCCATTCTTTAAATGTTTGATAGAATTCGCTTATGAATCCACTCTGATTATCCTTGATTGTATATATATATATTTTTAAACCCTTACCTTCCGTTTTGGAGTCAATACTGTGTATTGGCTCCAAGGCAGAAGAGTGGTAAGGGTAGGCAATGGGGGTCAAGTGACTTGCCCAGGATCACACAGCTGGGAAGCGTCTGAGGTCAGATTTGAACCTAGGACCTCCCGTTTCTAGGCCTGACTCTCAATCCACTGAGCTACTCAGCTGACCCCTGATTGTATATTTATAAAAGTTGCAAACCCTCTTTGTCAGTGGGAGTATATAATGATGGCTAAGATGATTACCCTCTCTGGGCCTCAGTTTTTTCATCTCTAATCTAAAAGGGTCGGACTAGATAACTTCAAAGCCCCTCAACTTAAGTCTATGTCCCTGTGACTACATGCAGGCCACTCTAAAGTAGTCGATGGTTCTGTCCTGAGCTGGCTTTCTGGGTTGTACTTTAAATGGGAGACTTGCTTCTCAAGACCAGTGCAAGATTTGAGACCCAAAGGCGGAGGTGGAACAGAAGTACGTGTCTCCTTATAGAGATATCCCTTCCACACGGAGACTTACCCCCATCATGGTTTCAATATATTATAGGTCAGCAAAACAATTAAATGGGAATTTGGGGGGAGTTTTGTAGAAGCTGCAAGTGACAGAGAAGAAATTTAGAAACTCAAAAATGAATAAAATATACCTGTAATATTATATAATGTCAACACATTTTATCTTTTAATACTCTAAATATATACAATTCCACAACTTTTCCAATAAGATACTATAAACACCCCATAAAGAAAAAGAAAAAATTTAGATTTCTCTGGTACAAAGGGAGGGCCAAAACATTTTATGTAGATTCTCTGGATCTCAGGGGCTCCTTGCCCCTAGCTTCTGCAATATAGAAGGGAAATCCATATTTGATTTTTGAGAGGAGGGGGGTACTGACCAGTGATTTGTAAGCTGTTGGTAAACCTGGTAGAGAAAAATATATGACTATCAGGAGATTCCTTGAAATCCTCAACTGACCTGTTTTCTAGTGGTGTTAGAAAGTAAAGCCCACTAAATAAGTAGAGGCCATAAGGTTAGGAAATGAAGCCTTATAAGTAAGAGTAAAGACAGGCAGTCATCAGATAATTCCAAAAAGTAAGCCCTTGTGTCCTTTCAGTAGTAGTCCAGTGACGCCATCTCAGAACAATGCTTTAAAGAATTGAAGGAATTGCTTGATTTCTGCTAGAAATTAGTGAAAATAAAGATTAAGATTTTTTTTTCTCTCCAAGATCACAGACCCACTAAAATCTACCCACAGACCTTTTGGGGACCCTTGGATGCCCAGTTAGGAACCCCTGAAGTAGAGCTAGAGTAATGAAAGCAAATGAAGAAACCACATCCAATTTACCACAGCCCCTTTTGAAAGTAGATAGAGCCTGGGAATGTTTTTCATGGAGGTAGAAAATTAGGTAACAAGACAAAATCACGGTACATATGAGTTGTCATACTTCTAGATGTCATTGCCAAGAAAAACATTCTTTGCTATCATGTATTAATGTACTTTAAATCTCTTGTACCAAGGATAATACCTTGGAAATTTTGAGCAATAGCAGGACTGGCCTGACATGCAATAACCATACTGCATAGTTGGAGGGAAACCAAGAAGATTCTAAGCACCCTCAAATAATTCCTCTGTTTAAGTACCACAGGGCAGCCAAAGGGTAGAATGATGCCAAGGCTAGGCCTCTTAGCCCAAAAGGAGGAGAAGCTTGATCACATTAGTGGATGGGGAAATGATTGGGGATGTAGGCTCTAAATGATCACCCTGCAGGGATGGGCAAACTATTCTCCACGGGCCAGATCCAGGCCATAGTTTGCAGATTGCTTAAGGCAGAGCCTGGATCTGGCCTGGGGAGAATAGTTTGCCCATCACTGCAATGCAAATATTAATAATATGGAAATAGGTCCCGATCAATGACATATGTAAAACCCAGTGGAATTGCTCATTGGCTACAGGAGGTGGGAGGGAGGAGGGGAGGGAAAGAACATGAATCGTGGAACCAGGGAAAAATATTTTAAATTAATTAATTAAATAATTTTTTTTCAAAAGGAGGAGCAGAAGAATGTATACAGAATGTATACATTTTGGAATAAGTGACAAATCTATGGCTGTTGCCTTAAAAAAAAACCTTATGTTCCACCATAGAATCAATACTGTATATTGGTTCCAAGACAGACAAGCAGTAAGGGATAGGCAATGGGGATTAAGTTCCAGGGTCACACACTAGGAAATGTCTGAGGCCACATTTGAACCCAGGACCTCCGGTCTCTAGGTCTGGCTCTAGGTCTCTCCATTGTTAAGATTAAAAATGATAAAGACTGATATAATAAGACAAATTAGTAGTTTAATTAAAGCCATGGTCATGTTGGTAAAATATATATGACCGTGCCTGACTAACTTTTAAATTTACCGCCAGAGCCCATCTTGTCCCTCTCCTACGCCAGCCAGCCACTCAGCAAAACCAAGAGCCCTTCTCTAGGCCCTCCTCTGAATTTAATCTGCCCCCTGCTTGGGGACCTTTGATGTCCCCACGCCCTAAGACCGGAAACCCATTGGAATAATGGGTAATGTAGTCTCAAAGCCCCCACGTGTCCATAGGGAATCTGCTAGACACTTCCAAATAGCACTTCCCTGAATTCAAAAGAAACACCATTGAGCTACCTAGTTACCTCCAATGGATGCAACCTTTGATACCAAAAGGAATTTTTGTCATACATTTCATCATTAGAGATTCATTCTTTTGGATTAAGTATTTGCTGCATTAAGGTTGGCTAGTCATGTATACATAAGTAAAAATGAGTCAGTAGGTCCTTTCCTGAAAGCAGATTTTGATGAGAAGGGGATGCTTCAGAGTAAAACAGAATATGAGATTTGGGGTATTGAAAGAGGGTAGAGAAGAGACAAAGGGTGACAAATTTTTGTGATACTATCCCCATCATGGTAGCTGCTGTTGCTACGATTGTTCCTACTGCTAGTTGACATTTATATAACTGTTTGGGATTCAAAGTGTTTTATATATTATCTTATTTGGCCCTCAGTATATTTCTTTGAGATCAAGAATGTACCTCATGATGTACCTTCTTTGCTGTAAGAGGAAACTAAGATTTAGCAAGATGAAGAACTTGCCCAAGTTTACACAATAAGTAGCAGGACTGAGACTCGAACTCAGGTTTTCTGACTTCAAATTCTGGCCTCTTTTGGCTATGCCAAGTTGTTTCTCCAATTATTGCTATGTCATCCTGGCTTCTAGTTAAGGCAAGGCTACCCTTGCCTTTACACATCATCCTCAAACTTACCCTTGTCTGGTAAGAAAATGCCAGCCATTCCTGGGCCACTAAGTTTTATGAGTACTCACACATTTTTCAGGGTGTCTATGTACAGACCTAGGGCTAAGAGTTTGAACAAGCAAGTAATCACTCCATTTATAAGATCTCTCTAACTCACGCCTATGCCTTTTATAAGAGTTTTACCATGTTGAATGTAGAACTGCAAAGTCAAGTAAAATCCTCCCACATGGAGCATTGCTGGTTTCCATCTTTGCCACACTAAAGTTCTAGGAAGTGGCCTGTGGATTCCCATGACTATGAGTGCGTGTGTGTGTGTGTGTGTGTGTGTGTGTGTGTGTGTGTGCGCGTGCATCCACATGCACTATTTTTCAGAGATTCTAAACAGCTACGGATGTTGCCTGATGGAACATAAGCATATCTGAAAGCAAGAGTAAAGGTATAAGGAAATAGAAGAAGTAGGAGAGTAGGAAGAAGGAGGGCTGCTCATTAACACTAAGAAGGAGCTAAGGCACCAACACAGAAGCCTGAAGTCTTCAGGGGCATTGACAACTTTTAAAAATGACTTGTTTTCTACTACATTGTAAAATGATGTTCAATACTGGCCCCACATCAATTGTCCCATCTTCTTTCTACAAACCTAATAGAAAGATTCATTAGCATAATTTGGGGAACTTTCCTTGAGTTTTTCCTTCAGATCTAACAAGTCTCTGGTTTCAACCTCTACTGTCAGCACCTTGAATGTTGAAGGTAGATAAGTGATTACCAAATTTAGAGGATAAAATCCTTTAAAGTAAAAATATTTCTTATATCTTCAGTATGATGAGGTTGGGAAGATAAAATTATCTGTGTCCACTTTAATTAAATTTTAATTAAATCAATTTTATTTTTTATTTTTAAATTTTGAATAAATTTTAATTAAATCAATCAGCAATTTAATTCAATTAATCAGGAACTCAAAGCACCCCTACTTAACACTTAAATAAGAGAGTTCACAAGTCAAACACTCTCACTGCCAAAGAGAACTGCCCAGCTCTGGGTAGAACTAAGCAAATTGAAAGACTGCAATCATGTCTTTCAATCTGTGAAGAAGGGGGAAAGACAGGAAATGATGTGGAAAATGGGCTATAAAAAGACAAACATGGGCCCAAGGGCCTTCTACCATTCCTTTCCTGGCATTTGGAGAGATTGGTTCTGGAGATTCTTGCCTTGGCTTTGGAAGAGATTCTTTACCTGGATCCTGCATGGGCTTGTTGGGTGAGTGACTTGGGCTGTAGAGGAAGCTGAGCTGGTGCACTTTTGGCTGAAGACTCCACAAGAGATCAAGACTTGAGGAAGTGGGGGCAGCTGGGTGGCTCAGTGGATTAAGACCCAAGCCTAGAGACAGGAGTTCCTAGGTTCAAATCTGGCCTCAGACACTTCCTAACTGTGTGATCCTGGGGGGGGTCACTTAATCCCCATTGCCTAGCCCTTACCACTCTTCTGCCTTGTAGTCAAAGCATAGTATTGACTCCAAGACAGAAGGTAACTGTTTAAAAAAAAAAAAGACCTGAGTAAGCCTCCTGCTGGGGTGATGAACTGGACTTCACTTTGCGAGAAGCTCTTAGGGCTGGTAGGTTTGTTAAGAATCTGTCTTTTTATCTACATTTCTCCCTTTCACTCTTTCCACCTCTGTAAATATAAGCGGCTAAAAGTAATTTTGACTTAAGCTATAATATTTTAAAATTGGCGACAACAATATTACTTTATAACTCTTTTATTGAGTCAAAAACCCCAATTACATTTCTTACAAAGTAATTCCCTAAAATCTTGCAACCCTAAGGGTCAAAGTTCTCTTGGAACTTATCTAGAATGTGGAAGATTATAGCTTGGAGGACCATGGAATGCTCTCAGGGAAATGGCAATCCAGTTGTCCCATGACTCAAGGATTAGGCAAAGGGACAGCTAATGTCCAATTAGGTTTAAGATAACTGCTAGTATACCCCAACCCACCTCCCAAAAAAACTATCAGGATCATGAATAAGGGAAGACCCTAGTTCAAGTTACACTTGTAGCACATACAAACTGATCTCCAAAAAGCAAGTTACTTAACCTAGTGATCCAGGAAACTCTCTAAAACTAAAAAGTTGTAGAGCAGTTATTGTTGCAGTTACTGACCTGCACTGAAAAAGGGAATCCCTTAACTGGCAGTTCTCCACATGCATGACACAGGTACCAGGTCAGAATAAAAAAAAAATGGAGATAAAGATAGAGAGATAGGCATAAGCAAAGGTAGAGAATCCCATAATTGCTTTAAAGTTCTCTAATTAGTAGTGATTTGGAACATTTTTTTCATATGTTTACAAATAACTTGAGTTTCTTCTTTTGAGAACTTTGGGCTCATATCCTTTAGACAATTTATCATTTGGGGAATAGCTCTTATTCTTATATGTTTGAATCAATTTCTTTTGTATCTTAGAAATGAGGTTTCTATCAGATAATGTTGGTGCAAAGATTTTTCCTAGTTAATTGTTTCCCTTTTAGTCTTATCTTTATTTAGGAATGTTTGTGCATTTGTTTTTATGTAATCAGAATTAGCCATTTCATCATAAGAGACTAAATGTACAGAGGTCCAGAGGTGAGAGATGGAACACTGACTCTAGATCATGTATGGGGAAAAGCAGGCAAGACAGAAGGGAAAGTGTATAGTGGGATTGGACCTCTCATTCATTGTCATAAGGAGCTCCCAATAAATAAATATGGTTTAGCACCTTGAAGTCCAGAGAAGTTAGTTACTCACCTAGGGTTACACAGTAAGAATTTGTTAGGAGAGGGACTTGAATCTAGGTCTTTCTACTACCTTACTCTGCCTCTCTGTAGGATGGGGAATAATAGAATATAAGACTGAATAGATTTATGGGAGGCAATTTTCAGAGGCTTTACATGTGAGGCCAAAAATGTTATATATAATCCTAGAACAATAGGGAACTATTGCAGATTAAAAAAAAGAAAAAAGAAACATCCTCTGACTTAGAATCAATACAAGGGCTAGGCAATTGGGGTTAAGTGACTTGCCCAGGAATACACAGCTAGGATGTGTCTGAGATCACATCTCAGTGTCTTCCAATTCCAGAGCTGGCATTCTATCCACTATCCCACCTAGCTGCCCATTAAAAATTTTTGAATACAGTGACAGTTAAATCTGTATTTTAGAATATCATTTTGCCAGGTAGTTAGAATTTTTAGATCTTTTCCTAACCTGGTATTTAAAATGAATGAATAAGCATTTGTTAAATCCTTACTTAACCTATATGCCAAGCAGGATGTTAAAGGCAAAGACACAGTGTTCAATTGTGAGATAGTTCTTACTGTCAAATCCCTCCTTAAATTATTTTTTATAGTAAATTTTGTTAACATATTTTACTTTCACATTACCCACATTTCTCAATCTATACCTCCTTCTTCTCCCTTCCAAAGAGTCATGCCTTGTAACAAAGAATAAAAGGGAGGAAAAATTACAATTCAGCAAAATTAGCCATTGTATCAAAAAAGTCAATGTTGCATTCAAGGTTCTATTCTCTTAATTCTACAATTCTATAAAGAAGGGAGAAGAGGTTCCTTCTCATGGCTCTTCCTTGAAACTAAGCTTGGTTATTATATTTCCTCCCCCTGCTTATATTCTTTTTTGTACCTCTTTTAACCATTTGGCCTATTCTGTTTTTTTAAGATATTATTTTCTTCAGTACTTTTGTGTGCTTCCTTTGTCAAGTTGTTGATTCTTTTTTGTGTGATTTCCTCATATCACTCTCATTTCCTTTCTCAATTTTTCCTCTATTTCTCTGATTTGATTTTTTTTTAATTTTAAACCCTTAACTTCTGTGTATTGACTTATAGGTGGAAGATTGGTAAGGGTAGGCAATGGGGGTCAAGTGACTTGCCCAGGGTCAACACAGCTGGGAAGTTTCTGAGGCCTGATTTGAACCTAGGACCTCCTGTCTCTAGGCCTGGCTCTCAATCCACTGAGCTACCCAGCTGCCCCCTCTCTGATTTAATTTTAAAAATCCTTGCAAAGCTTTTCTAGGAATTCTTTTTGATACTGAAATCAATTCGTATTTTTCTCTGAATGTGGATGTAGCAGTTTTGACTTTGTTGTCTGTTTCTGAGTTTATGTTTTGATCTTCCCTGTCACCATAATAGTTTTATACTGTCAGTGTCTTCTTTTATTGTTTGCTCATTTTTTAAGTCTATTTCTTGATTTTTTTTTTTTAACCCTTGTACTTCGGTGTATTGTCTCATAGGTGGAATATTGGTAAGGGTGGGCAATGGGGGTCAAGTGACTTGCCCAGGGTCACACAGCTGGGAAGTGGCTGAGGCCGGGTTTGAACTTAGGACCTTCTGTCTCTAGGCCTGACTCTCACTCCACTGAGCTACCCAGCTGCCCCTTCTTGATTTTTAACTTATGTTTAAAGACAGGTTCTGCTCCCAGGGTGGAGGAAGCATCATCCAAAGCTTCAGTTTTTTGATGCAGTTGTTTTCAGAGCTAGTTCCAGGGATCTATACGTGTTTAGTTCTTCTAAAGTGGTATGATATAAGGAGAACTGTGTTTACTACTCTCCTGGACTATGTTCTGATCTGTGAGCAACCACATATACTTTTTCTGCCCTGGAGCTAAGACCAGGGTCCCCCACTCACCTACCATGGTGCCAACAAAAGGACCCTTTTATTCTCCTCCAGACCAGTTGTCTGCGCCCCTTACCATCTCTGGACTGAGAGCTCTGGAATCTTCTGCAGATTCAGTTGCCCTCAAGACATGCTGTCTTGCCTAAGCTCAACCTGCTGCAGTCTTTCTGGAGCTATTGTCTGTATAAGACTGCACTCCATTTTCACCCCAATGTGACAGACCTTTCCTGCCAACTTTCCAGGTTGGCTTCAGTAGGAAAATTATTTCACCCCATCTTTTGTGGTTACTATCACCCCAGAATTTGTTTTGAAGCATTTTTTAAGTTGTTTGGAGTGGGATTCATCAAACCTCAAGATAGTTGCTGCCTTTTCTCCAACTTGGTCCTGCCCCCTGTTTATATACTAAAGAGGGAGATGAAACATATAAATGGCATATTTGGCACCTTTTAATGTCTAATCTGGAACAAGTTTTTGTTTAGAAATAAAAAGAGGGTGCCGAGACTCCTAAAGCCTTCTCCAATAACTCTATCTAGTGATCTATATCACTATGGTAGGATACACCTACCTGTGATTCTCTTATCTCTTGTTTCACTCAGTGAGCCATTGTGATAGATTGTTTTGGCTTTATCTGAGTCTGCCAGCTCATCTATAGGTTGGCCATTCTGGACAATCTCTACAACCACAATTCCTGCCCCTCTCCAGAGGAATAACCCCTGCCATGCTCCACCCTATTTATAGTTCTAACAGATAGCATTCTTTCCTACTGGCTGTCCTCTGGACAGTGCCCAAATAGTCCACTACCCTAGTTAAGCAAAGTAGGCACTCAATGAGTATTTCCTGATGGTGACAATATACTAACCTGTTTAGGAAGGGTTCAAAGACCCTTTAGGGTCTTGTTCTTTGGGACTAGCAACTGAAAAGGTTAGGAAGGAACTACTGAAAATTCCAGGCCCCTTGTTCTTTATTTGGGGAGAGAAGAATTCAACCACTCATCGTTTCTAAACCAGGTTTGTAAGATAGCATCCTCATCAACAGGAAGTAGGTTATTTGAATGGTCCCCAATGGGAGATATCACTAGCAGAGGAACCAAGTGTTGAGCAATCAAGAACTCCTCCCTTCCTGCACATAAGTGGTTCCTCATTCCCAGTGCTCCTACTATTCAGGAGCAGCAATTTTTTTCCCCTTCCTGCCCTGTGATTTCCCACTTAGAAGAATTCATTAGCAGCCCCTCTCCTAGGTGTTAATTATGCACCCAATGGAATTCTGTAAGAGGAAAAGAGAGAAGAAGCAGATTCCAAGGAGGAATGGGGACAGCAGCAAGAGACTGGGTGTGTATCCCAGAGCACCCTGCAGTCAGTTGGGCTGGGCAGTAACAAAGGAGGCTATTGCCTGAAAAAAATAATAATTTTTTATTTCAAGTTCGAGCTGGTTATCACAGACCCCACCTAGGTTCATTTTCTATTCATGTAGGCATCAGTCCCTTCCCTTTATGATAGAACTCATGGGGAAACAAGATAGATCCCAGAAGAAAGGCAATGTGACAAAAACCACAATTCCAAGCAGAGAATCATAGCATGGTAGAGCTCAAAGGGACCTTAGAAAACTTGTCTATTCAAAATCGAATTCATCAAGCAATTCCTGAGCACCAACTAGATGTCTGGCACTATGCTAGCCTCTAGGGACACGATGATGAAAACAAAATAGTCCCTGCCCTGAAGGAGATTACATTCTACTGGTAGGAAACAACATATACACATATAAGTGAATAGAAAAACATACAAAGAAAATGCAAAGTAATTTTGAAGCCAGAGGAGAGTACAAAGAATTAGGAAGCCTCAGGAAAAGTCTTTTGTAGGAAGTGATACTAAAACTGTACTTTAAAGGAAGCTAGAAATTCTACAAGGTGGAAATAAAAACAGAGAGGATTCCACACACAGGACACCATCTAGAAAAAAAGGAAATGGAAAGTCTTACAATTCCTCTATTCTGCAGAGGAAGAAACAGACCTAAGACATCTTGCGTGTGTTCAGTACTATGTTTCACACTATTTAGGGAGGGAAGAGAGGAAGAGAAGTATGATATTCCCTAGCCTCAAGAGGTAATTTCTGCAGAGATAACAGGCACATCAATGAGAGCAATCCAAGGCATTATCTAATCAAGATTATTTATTATAGATTCTAAAGATTTTCATAGTTCCAAAAGTGTTTCCTGCTTTTTACATGAGGAAATGGATGCTCTGAGTGGTGGTGGGGTTTTAGATTTGCAAGATGGCTTAGAGACCATCTATTGTAACTCTCATTTAACTGATGAGGAAATTGAGTCCAAATGACTTGTCTAAGATTTAACAGCTTGTTAGAGGCATGGTCAAAATTAGAATTCAGGTCTAGCTCTTAGAGAAAGGAGAGCTCAGTGGACACAATAGGACACAATCAAGAAAGTTTTCTTGGAGGAGAAACTCAACCCTTCTGGCTAAATCTTTTAGATTGGAGGAAGAAAGGCTCTATGTTAATCCCTATGGAATGAATGTTCCTGTTTATCATTTGTGTCCTGATAGCCCTTCCCCATTATCCTACCAGGTTGAGCCTTCACCTCCCTCACGGGAAGTTTTAGCTCCTGTTTTTTTTCCTGCCCAGCTGTGTGACTGCTTTGTTTTGGGGGGTGGAGAAGGGTGGGAGTCATATTTTGTTGCCTGACAGGAAAACACACTCATGCATGTAAAATCATCTCTTGCTACCTCAAGGTAACTGACAGTTTCCAGGAAAGGTCTTTCCTCCCCCACCCTCCACTCTCCACCTTGGGTCCATGTTTGTTTGTTTGAGTCTGATACTAGAATAAGCTACCCAAGAGCAATGGCCTTGTCCAACTCTCTGCTCAGATTTCCTCCGCCCTTCCTGGCTTGTCTTGTCGAGTTTCCAACATCCATGTAGGTCAATGTGACAAGCAAAGGGTCTTGTTCCTTGAGTTCCTTCCCATGCTCCTAGTGGCTCTTTCCCTCTGTGTCTGCTTACAGCTCACACAGAGGCCCCAATTAAGCAGATTTTCCAAAGCCTTGGAGATGATCCATCCTGAACTGGTCGAAGGGAAACTCTTTGTTATTGAGTAGTGTTCTTTCCTATAGGAGAAGGCAGAACTTGGAAGCAAAGAGATATAAGGTGGTGGGGGTAGCATCTCTTTGTGAACAGAGGCACAATATTTCTTGGCCCTACCTTGGGTCCCCAATATCCAGGATATTGTGGGGAGGGCAAGCTTTGCATTGTGTTCTGTGTTCTCTTAGGGCTCTGTGGTCAGCTTCTGGATTCCTGCCTGCAGGCCAAAGAACTCCAGCAGCAAGGGCCAGGAGGAACATGATAATGAGTTGCACCACACTGGATTTCCCAACATTTTTCACTCTGTGACACCTCAGTGACTTTGTCAGGTCTTGCCAAACAAAGGGAAGAAAGGGAGAGAGAAGGATGTTGTGGGACTGTAAATATTCTGACTTCTCCATCTAACAATTTGTCTATTCACACTCCTGTACTTCCAATCTCTTCCTCTCCTTCCTTCCCTCTCTTTCTCTATCTCACATACACATGCACAAAACTCCACACCACATACTCCATCCATTCCCCCTCCTTTCTTCATCATTTTGCCATGTTCTCTATCCTTCAACTTTAACAAAGGACAGTCAAGAAACTTAGGACAGGGGGCAGCTGGGTGGCTCAGTGGATTGAGAGTCAGGCCTAGAGACCTAGGTTCAAATCTGGCCTCAGGCACTTCCCAGCTGTGTGACCCTGGGCAAGTCAATTGACCCCCTTTGCCTACCCTTGCTACTCTTCTGCCTTGGAGCCAATACACAATATTGACTTGAAGATGGAAGGTAAATTTAAAAAAAAAAAGAAGAAGAAGAAAAGAAACTTAGGACACTGGTACATACCAAAGATGCTTTAGCATTCTACCTTAGGTCATACTTATTTGTATAAGTCACATTCTCATCCTCTACCTAAATTAGATGACAAATTTCTTGACTGTGTTATTGTTATTACTAGTCCCACCGGAAACTGTTTCCACGACACCTTAGAGAACACACCACTTCTCCAGAGGTAATTCTCTAAAACCTAAAACTTCTTAAAAGTATACATTCTTGGAAGAAAAAGACTACTTTTTTTCTTATCTTTGTGTTCTCAGCACCTAACTCCAAAGGAACATGCTTTGAACCCAGAAAAAGCAGGATACTTAATAAATGATGATTGAATTAAACTGAATTCCTAGAGAAAATGATAGCAAATACCTTTGGGAAAATATGTTATATATAGTAGGCTCATAGATTTAGAGCTTCAAGGGAACTTTGAGGCCCCCTAGTCCAATCTCTCCGTTTTACAGATGAGCATACTGAAGCTCAAAGTCATGAAACGACTTGTCCAGGGTTACAAAGGTAGTAAGTGGAAAAGTCAGGATTTAAAACTATATCTTCAGACTACAAATCCAATATCCCTTACCACTGCACAACGCTGCCACTGGTACTGATGATGGTGAAGGTACCTATTGCACAAATTTGTTCTTCAAGAAATTATGATATGACAGAAACTTGACTTGATATTTCTGTTGGACTAGGCCAACAGCGAGCTGTATGCCATGATCACTCTAATCCAAATCAGCATCTAGGACTCGTCACTTCTCCAAAGCTCCAGCTATCTTCAACCTAGGCAATTTGTCACTGAAATTACCTGCCAGACTTTGCTCTTAACTTATTTCAATCAATCATCAACATTCCCACAGCTTAACTTTTGTGACTTCAAGCATTCATATGATTTTATTAATAGCCTCATTTCAGCTTTGGTGTTGGCAGTTGTGCCCATTCTTGGCTAAGTGCAGTAGAGGAAAAAATGAAAGGCAAGGTACACATAAGTTCATGGAGAAGCTGGTACCATTCATCCTCCCATTATGAAGAACTCCTTGTGCATTTGTTACATATTTTCATTGTTTGCCTTTAAAACTTAAGTTTTGTGCTGTAATTAAACCCCCAAAGAATAGTGTAAATCCTTTGGCTCTAAGTCCAAGGATGCAGATTCAGTGATACAGCTTAGTGAGAAAGTAAAGGTGTTAGATAAACTTCATACTTGAATATTTGCAACTGTTTTTTGCCTGTGAAGATGGTGTTGAAGAACCAGTTTGTTTCATCCAGGAGAAGTACTAGAAAGAAAAAATGTTTTGCATGTTACCAATTTTATTTTGTATATTATCTCAAGGTTATTGTTAGGGAAAGTATAAGGGAAAATGCAGATAATCAGAACTAATGTTTTGCTATAAAAATATATACAGAAAAGCATATTTTTAGCCATCTCTAATAAAAGATTATAGTTTTTGGTGCTCAGGGAACCTAGCTCCCTATTTCCCATGGGTTCAATATATCAACAGTCAAATTTTTGACTTTCACATTTTCTAGGAATATTATCTGAAAAAAACTGATGATTGCCTGTACCTGCTTTCCAGAATTTCTTGTAGCTCTGAAGACTCTAATTTGAGTTTCATATCTTTTTTTCTGATTCATAATTGCTCCAACAGGATTTGTCACCAGCCCCCATCCCAGAAACATAGAATTCTATTTTTCCTCTATTCTTCTCAATTCTCCAACTCTTTCCTTCCCTTATCTGTACCTCTAACTTCACACTACAAAGATTATGTATTTTGGGTCATGAACTTTAGGACTGAATGACTGACTACTAAAAATGGGTTGGTTTTTTCCTTTTCACCTGAAAAAACTCTCCCTAGTTACATTCACTAGACTTTCTTATTCTCCTAAATGAATCAGTCCAAAGTCCTCTGAATAAATAGTAATCATGATCATTCCAATTTGCATATATTATACAGAGAAGTTTCCTCAAAATAGCCCATGAGGTGCAGATAAGAAAATTGAAGCTCGGAGAGGGTGGTCAAGTGCTTTTCCCAGAATCACATGGTTAATATCATAGTGAAGATTCCAAACTAGATCTCCTGATTCCCAGTCCATTATAATCATACTTTTCATTGCATAGTAGCATTCAGAACAATAAAAGGATGACTGAGAACTTGAAAGAACTCAGCTAGTTTTCTAAACTTCAGAGGTTGGCAAAATATATGTATGTATATATTAAATGTTTTTGGAGGAGCAGCTAAATAGCACAGTGGATAGAGCACCAGGCTTGGAGCTGGGAAGATCTGGTTTCAAATCTGGCTTCAGATACTATGTGATCCTGGGCAAGTCATTTAACCTCAATTGCCTGGCTCTTGCTGCAATTATGTCTTAGAATTGATACTAAGATAGAGGGCAAAGATTTAATAAATTAATTGATTTTAAAAATGTATTTAGAGTTGGCCTATGGGACATAATTTGCCAAACCCTTGTCTAGACAGTCAACAAAAAACAATTCCAGTACTCACTTGTAGCATTTGCAGATTTCAAAGTATAGAAGGTTATTCTGAAAATTTAACAATTAGGTTCTGATGAGCCATACCTATACTGGTCCTGGCACATTAATCTATAGAGAGATTAAATATCTGACTACGTACATTCTGTCTCCCTGAGAGAGTATAAGCTCCTTGAGGGCAAGAATTATTTTCAATATTTGTCTTTGTATCTCTATCATTTTGCACAGTGGTGAGAACCTAGTATGAATTTAAGAAGTGCTTGCTGATTGATCAGCTGGCCACATTCATAGATGGGTAAGAAGTGACCAGGCTAGAATCTGACCCTTAGGTCCTCTGACTACAATTCAGTACTCCAAATGCTTTTGCTGAAAGACAACTAATTCAATTTCTCTTTAGTTTTTCTTAATTTGGTTCATCCTATCTTATTTCCTATTCTGCTAACACCACTTCTATACTCATTCAGAACCCTGCACGATACTCAATATGTTCCATACTCATTGCTACTTCTGGTTATTCCCTCATACTGCATCCCACTACTTCTTCTTGCCGATAATGCCCTTCTTCATCTCATCCACTAAGCAAAACCCTCCACTTAGCTTAATCCTATTCAATCTAGGACTTGATCAAGACTTACATCTTCCAGGAAACCTTTTGGGGGGAGTCACACCCATAATAACCTCTTTAGTCAACAACAAATAGGAAGAAATAGCACGACATAGTTTAGCTCTTGTTTCTGTTTATTTGATTATTAAGTTATTTTTGTCTTCTAACAACAGTGTAAGCCCCTGGAGGGTAGGAATGGTGTTTTGTTTTTGTTTTAAACCCATACTTTCCATTTTAGAATCAATACTAAGTATTGGTTCCAAGGGCTAGGCAATGGAGGTTAAGTGACTTGAGCCACACAGATAGGAAGTATCTGACTCCAGATGTGAACCCAGAATCTCCCAAATCTAGGTCCGGCTCTCTATTCACTGAGCCACCTAAATGCCCTCCAGAACTGTGTTTTTTTTACTTCTATGCATACTCCAAACCATACTAATTCCTTATCCCTCCATGCTAAATAAGAAGATAAGATTTAGAGAGAGATGGGACCATATGAGCATCTAATCAGAAAAGCATAGATTTAGAGCCTTGAGGGTCATCTAATCTACTCTCATTTTATTACTGGGAATACCGAGGCCAAGATAGGTCAAGTGTCTTGCCAATGGTGGCACAGAAGTATAAGCCAGGATTTTGAATTAATATCATCTTATTCCAAAACCAGTGCACTTTTTATCACCCCACACTGTCATTAGTATTAATTAGATAACTTGCTTTACCAACTGGACAGCCTAGGAGAACTGTAAACCAGATTAATTGGGGACATTATCAAAGTCAACTTCTTGAATTTCAGTAGATGAGGCTAGAATAGGCTACAAATAGGGAATCCTGCTAATTCTCTCTCTCATTTAAGGTTCATAGGAATGCAAGAGCTCAGCTCTAAAACAGTTTTCAAAGCTCTCCTCCAGAGAGCCAAATCCTACAAGTCTGCTCTCATCTTCCATCCTCCCATTTGGCCCTACCAGGTTGTCATGGACACAGAAACAGTAATAAAATTAACAATTTTCTCGTTTTTCCTTAGGGTCACTAGAATAGCAAATTAATAAGTAAGTGAACAAATAAAATAGCCAAAGAATATCAAATTAATTTTCATAAAGTGGGCTTTACTGGATTAGGGAAAGAATAGAAAAGATTGCATGGAGTGGATTTTCAAAAGATAAGTTGTTTGTACAAGGATTGAACCTGTCATGAGCAAACATCAGTTACTAGTAGTAGGGATGGCTGGGGTCTGAAAAACCAGACAGTGCCACAGGGACAGGGCAGGCCATCCGGTAAGGACTCACCCAGCAGCCCAGAAGGAGTTAGGTAGCAAGGAAGAGCTGAATATTAAGAATGACTGGTGGAGGCCGGCAGGTGGCTCAGTGGATGGAAAGCCAGACCTAAAAAGAGAAAGTCTGGGGTTCAAATCTGACATCAGACACTTCCTATCTGTGCAACCTTAGTCAAGTCAACTAATTAACTTCAATTGCCTAGCCTTTACTGCCCTTCTGCCTTAGAACTGATTCTCAGAGAGAAGTTAAGGATTTTTTTAAACAAAAAACAAATTAGAAGAATACAAGGGGATGGTGTCAAACAGATCATCATAGAATTATCCTTCCTCTACAAACACCATATTCAATGTCCAAAGAACACAAACAACAGATTGTTTTTTCTAGAAGTGTAATGGATTTAGGATCACAAGACTTTAGAGCTAGAAAGGCCCCAAGGACCTTGGAACTTGCCCAAGATTACACAAGTTAGCAGAGGTAGGATTCAAACCCAATTCTCCTGACTCCAAAACGAGGGCTTTTTGTATTATACTATTCTTAGCCATTGTTATATTCTTACTGATGTAAGTTTATTTATTTATTTTTTTACTTTACTGATTTACTTTACTTTTACTTTACTGATGTAAGCTTTCCCTTCTTTGGGAAAAACTGATGCGGGAAATAGTCCCTCATGATGGAGGTGGACTGAGTTTTGGAAAAAACCAATGGCAGTGCAGAAGAAAAAGTAAAGAAATATTCCTGCTTCGTGAGATAGGGGGACCATTAGGACAGAATATTATATACATTGTCAGTTCAGGTTTCTGTATGTTGTATTTTATTAAGTTTTTGTTTTGTTTTGTTTATCATAAAAGAGGGTTCAACCTGAGGCATACCAGAATGACTATGTGGGAAATATGGGAGAAGACACAATAACTATGGGTAAAGACAAAAGATCAATAATTATTTTTCAGAAAGAAATTGGTCATCAATTGATAGATGCTTTGGCCACAGTAACTTAAAAAATTACTTATAAGGGTAACTTTTACATGTAACATAGTAACTTGTGTAAGTACTTGTGATTTATAAGAATACCTTTTATTCACATAGTAATTTCTATAAGCATAAATGTTATATGTTACATATTTATATAACAGTAACTTTTAAAGAGTTTTCCCTCTTAGGACTAAATGGTAAACTGGATACAAGGGAGGAAGAGTATTTATTAAGTTATCTACAAGTTTCAGAAATATTATTTCATGTGATCCTGCAATCACTGCAAGGTAGGTACTATTATTTCCCCCATTTATTTTTTTACTTTTTAAACACCCCTTCCTCCCATCTTAGAAGAGCAGTAAGGGGCTAGGAAAGATAGGGTTGTTTTGTTTTGTTTTTTAATAACTCTTACCTTCCATCTTAGAATCAATACTGTGTATTGGTTATAAAGCAGAAGAGTGGTAAGGGCTAGGTAATGGGAGTTAAGTGACTTGCCCAGGGTCACACAGCTGGGAAGTGTCTGAGGCCAAATTTGAACCTAGGACCTCTAATCCTGGCTCTCAATCCACTGAGTCACCTAGCTGCCCCCTACCCCCATTTTATAGTGGAGGAAATTGAACCAGACACTCAGAGGTTAAGTGACACACCCAGAGTCAGACAGCTAGGATATGTCTCAGGCTAGATTTGAACTCAAGAGTTTCTGACTCCAGACTTAGTTCTCTATCCACTCCACTATAGGTAATTACATGATACAAAGAGGGCCCAAGACGCTAGAGGTACTTGCCATTGTTTGGGTCATGGATCCCTCTGGCAATCTGGTGAGGCTTATGGACCCTTCTCTGAATAATACTTTTAATAGTTGAAAGAAATGTTAAAATTCAGTTTGAAATGAGTGAAAATAAAGATGTACTTCTTTACCATCCAACTTCACAGACTCGCTGAAATCTACCCACAGGGTCCATGGACCTCCAAACAAGGTCAAGAGGCAAGAGGCCAGAAACGGGCAGGGAACATAAGGTAAGGAAGTCGGATCTGCAGCTATTGGGCATATTTTGCTACTTCTGGGTTTTGTATTCACCACTTGGTCTCCATGTGATTTTTGACATACAGTTAAACATGCATTCACATCCCCAGCCTCCTGCCAAGTACCAGGGTTTGGGGGTTGGATTTCCCTATTTTTCTAGACACCACTATTCCAGGCTTCCCCTATGTGACTGTATGATTGGGGCTGCTTCCTGAGGTGTAATTTTAGCCCTTCCTTTCTGAAAAGTGCCTCCCTCCTCGCCAGCTCCCCACCTCCCAGAGCTTCAGCTGATAGCACCAGCAGGCAGGCACATGAGGAAGTACTTTCTGGCCACACAGCTAAACTTGGAAAGGAGGCATCACATTCACCTGGGGTTGGATCGCCTGCCCTCCCAGCTGCCAGAAGTATGCAACAGCTGGAGATCACAGGCTTCCTCCCCCAAACTCCCTCCTACCCCAACCCTAGAGCTGCTGCCCCTGCCCACAGAGGCCATAACCTTGGTCATTTTTCAGACTCTTTCATTCCCAAGGGCCACTGACGAAGCTGCGATAGGATAGGAGAGCACAGCTATTGTACAACAAAATTTTAGAGTTGGTGGCTATGAGTGGAGGGGAATGGGGATGGGATGGGAAGCAAAAGCATCATCCTGAAGGCACATCAAACATTAGAGTTCATAGAAGGGCCCCTCAGAGATTTCATCCTCCGCCCTTATTTATAGATGGGGGAAACAAGACACAGAAGTCAACTGATTTGTCCAAGCTCACACAATGGGGTAGTATTATGGGGAAACAAATGAGGGTGATGGCTGGTTGGGTGTTGACCTTTGTACTCAAAGGGAACCGAAATGACATCATTGTTGATGTCTTTTGACTTGCACATAAATTGGATTTAAGTGAGGCAGAATTACAAAAAGTCATTGACCTCACTCTCTTCCAAAGTCACAGAAGTCCAGTGGCTGGCAAAAGTCAGGATGCCTGATGATGGCTTGGGATGCAGCACATGACCTTGGCATCTTTGATTTCAAAACTGAATGGAATAGGGGCAGCTGGGTAGCTCAGTAGATTGAGAGCCAGGCCTAGAGACAGGAGGTCCTAGGTTCAAATCTGGCCTCAGACACTTCCCAGCTGTGTGACCCTGGGCAAGTCACTTGACCCCCATTGCCCACCCTTCCCACTCTTCCACCTATGAGCCAATACACAGAAGTTAAGGGTTTAAAACAAAAGCAAAAAAAAAAAAAAAAACGGAATGGAATAGAGATGGAATAGAGAACACGGATTTGATAGTCGAGTGCCTTAAAATCAAACCGTGGCTCTGATATTGACTATTTCAGTTGGTATAGCCATGCACAAGTTTCTGGGTCTCAATTTTCTTATCTGTAAAATGGACATAATAACAAAAGGGTTTCTGTGAGAAAAGTGTTTTGCAAACTTTAATGTAATTTACATGTACTGAGGTAGAATTTAGTGGATAGTGGGCTTCCCATGAAATTGAAAAGACCTGGATTCAAGTACTGCTTCTGACATATGTAACTAGACAAATCACTTAACATTTCAGTACCTCTAGGCAAGGAATCTAAAACTAGATAGTATAGAAGATTTACATAATCTACATTAGCATTGAAGAACATGTTCCTTCACCTATGAAAGCAGAGGTTCATGCCAAAAACAAAGAAGTTATTCTTCTGCCTTTTGCTGCTTGGCTTTTCCTATACCCATGGCCCTCCTTTTTTGGTTCCACCTAAGTTTGAATTTCCACTCCGCCACACATTACCTGTGTGACTGTGGACAAGTCATTTCCTTTTTCTGGTCTTCTGGTTCCTCACCTGACTACATCCCTCCCCTGACTCCAAATCTTCAGATTCTTTATTGTCTATGAGCTGAAATACGAACTCCTTATCTAGATATTTAAGGCACTCCACAATCTGTGTCCAACCTATCTTTTTGCTCTTGTTTCATGATATTCTCTTTCATGCATGCAACATCCCAGTCAAACTAGACTTTCCCAAACCTGGCATGCCATTTCTGTCATAGAGCATTGCCACAAGATGCTTTCCTTGCCTGGAATTCACCTCCTAATCCTTGGAGGTCCTTCAGATTCCTTCTTTTTCAAGACTGCTCAGTCAATCCTTTGTTAAATCTTCTTGGATCTACTCACTCCATTGCCCCCCATCACACCCATTAATGGTCTCTCCCCTCTCACATATTACCAAAGCATTCTGTCTGCTTTCTCTTTGGCATCTGTCTCTCTTTTCCCTTCTATCTTGTGTTATATGCTTCTCTGTGTACATGTGACATACCCCAAAATAATAGGTGGGCTCCTGGTGGCCGAAGGTTTATTTTGGTCTTCTTGGCCCCCAGAACAGTACTTCTATAGGTGTCTGACAAATATCTAACTTGAATTAGAAAGTGCTACAGAAATACAAATGTATTTCTCAAACTTGATCTTTCATCCTGCTCTTTGTAATTTCCTTAATTTTCTAAGGTCTCTGTATTTGTCTCTCTAGTGCCTGGCTTTGTATTTTATCTGCCCCTTGCTTATTTGCTATAAAGAAAGGAGGAGAATTGTTTGTCAATGCAGCATGGGAAGTTCCAGTGTGAAATTAATATGAACTCAGTAGAAGGCTATGGGCCACAGTGAAACCTTGAGCAGGACAGCCATGGGAGCAAGGTACTGCCCTTCTTGACTTTTCTTGGAGGTAGGCAGACACCCAATGGCTTCCTGTCCCCTCTCCTGTCCTGACTGAAAAGGTTTCCTTAATACTTGTAGCCAAACCTTTTTCCTACCACAATTATGCTGTGTTTGTGTTTGTGGGAATTTGCCTGTTGTTGTCCCACCATCAGTCTATATCTAAGAACTTTCTAAAATGAATTGGAAGCTCCCTCAGGGAACCCCACAACTGGCTTGAGGCTCTGACTCTAGAAAGCTCATCTAAAGCTAAAAGAGCTAAAAGGCCCTACGTAGCTCTTTTTCTGACCATCTCTGTCCTGCTTGAGGCAGCTACTGGTGATGAGTCATTTTTTCCCAGTCTCATTTTTATATTTTATAGGGTGGTGGGGGGTTCCCTCCCCTAATTCCCCTTTCAGCTCCTGCCTCACAGCTACTCATTTTGGAAAGGCAACAAGTGGGCTGTGGGATGGAATTTCTCCTAGGAAGCTCCCTGGGTCGAGTAAGGGTATCTGCCTCTTCTCTATCAGAAACTGATAAAGCTAATGGACTCCCAGACGCCCTGGAAGTCCCCAAGAGAGGCCAGGCCACATACCACACTGAGGACAGGGAAACAGAGATAACAGATTTCGCCTCTTAAATGAACTAACATCAGCCATATGAGCTCATGGACAGCAAATTCTGGGATTTGGCAGAGAATGAAGAGGAGGAAAGGCTGTTGGGTTTGTGTGTAGCCTTTCTGGACAGGCCACCATTGAATGCTCCATGAAGATTCTAAAGGTTGGATATTCTCTAGTTTAATCCCCTCATTTTATAGATGAGGACTGAGCTCAAGAGAAGTCAAATTATTTTTCCATGTTCACCTAAATCATAAATAGCAGAGCTAAGATTCGCACCAGAGTTCTTGCTTCTGCCTCCAGTGTTCTTGCCATGATATCACAACTTTCTCTTCTCTATACCTAAAACCAAATCCTGGTGTCTCTCACTCCCTGCTCACAGGGACAGAAGAGAGGGGGGCAGGATTCAGAACTTTGCTTTATTCAGCACTACTCTCTTCTGTCCAAAAGAAGGGAAGCACCCAAAGTCCCATGGAGGGGAAAAGGCCAGGGCAGGACCGAAAACATGGGGGAGAGGCCCTGGTCTGTATATTATTACTTTTCTCTGCCCCCTTGACATCCACAGTTTCTTTTTGTTGTTTGCTTTCCAAACCTTACCTTATGTTTTAGTATCAGTTCTAGGACAGAAGAGCAGCAAGGGCTAGGCAATGGGGTTGAGTGACTTGTTCAGGGTCACATAGCTAGGAAGTGTCTGAGGCTAAATTTGAGGTTCTAGGTTCTAGGTTCTAGGCCTGGCACTGTATCTACTGTGCTACTAAGCTGCCCTTCCGCAATTTTACTATGAGCAGGTCATTCCAAAGAATAAGCCTCACTCTTCTTTCCCCTATAATCCTTTTTTCACTCAGTCATTCATCAAATCCTTACTGATTGCCCTCTTTGTGTAAAATGCTATTCTGGATGCCTTGGGGAATACAAATAATATGTAAGACATGGCCCCCTATTTAGAGGGAAGAGAAGCAAGGTGGTACAGTAGTAAGAACATTGGACCTTGGAGTTAGGAGCGCTGAGTCCATATCTCAAGTCTTAGGTACCTATTAGTAACTATGAGTGAATCACTCACCTCAGAACTTCAGTTTCTTCATCTTGAATATGGAGGACAGCAGGGTAGGAATAAATGTGTAGGGCAGCTAGGTGGCACAGTTATAGAGCACCAGGCCTGAGAGGACCTGAGTTCAAAAGTAGTCTCAGGCACTCCCTAGTTGTGTGATCCTGGGCAAGTCATCTAACCCTGTTTATCTAGCCCTTGCCTTTCTGTCAGAGTTGTTTCTAAGACAGAAAGTAAGAATTTTTAAAAAAAGTGGGGGGGGGGGAATAAATATGAAGTCTACCTCATAGGCTTATCAGGGGGAAAGCTCTTTGTTTCAAAATCTTCAAAAACTAGAGATTATGGATTTAGAACTGGAAGGGAACCAGATTCAATTCTTTTAATGGCATTATAACACATTTTATATAAATGTAAACTTTTAAAGGAATTTATACACTGGTAAGGGAATTTAAAATTTGCAAACAAGGGAGCAGCTGGGTATCTCAGCAGATTGAGAACCAGGTCCAGAGACTGGAGGTCCTAGGTTCAAATCTGACCTCAGACACGTCCTAGCTGTGTGACCCTGGGCAAGTCACTTAACCCCCATTGCCTAGCCTTTACTGTTCTTCTGCCTTGGAACCAATACACAGTATTAATTCTAAGACAGAAGGTAAGGGTTTAAAAAAACTGCAAACAAATAAACCTAATATTTTGGAGCTATTAATGGCATAAGAGAGGCATACAATACTATGGGAATACAAAGAAAGAAAAAATCATTTCCAACTGAGGAGGAAGGAAGGAAGGAAGGAAGGAAGGAAGGAGGGAGGGAAGGAGGGAAGGAAA